>NW_028263391.1:8507519-8819900 GCF_051168715.1 Poecilia mexicana | reverse complement strand
ACCGTCGTGATTGTTTTATTCTTTTAATATTAATAAGGCAAAACGGATGCGAGATTCTCAAAACGACCAAGGAGGTTGTGAAAGCTCAAAAAATGCAGAACTTTGCAAACAAATATCTTGAATATCCAGCCACAGTTTCTCCAAATATAATTTGGGATTTTCCATTAATCGTTTTTGACTTTGGCTGCCCTCTGTAATGTCTTTAGTTGTTTCTCTGATCGTCCTCTGATCTAATTCCTGCTTATGAATCTCATTTCATCTGTTAGTGTGCTTACAGTATCAGAACCTCGGGAGACATTAGAATTTGTTTTCCTGTCCGTCTCTCAGCATATTCTTCCCTTGTGCATCCAGGCATATTTATTTTTCTTTGACTGTATTAGAGGAGACAAACTAGTTTTCATATTCACAATATTTACTTCTTTCCTTTTCTCTTCCTTCCTATTGCCTTTCCAATTCTTTTTCTTGTTTTCTGTGTACTTTTATATTTCCTTCCAGCGTCCAGTTAATTCCTCCCATTACTGCATGTTCCCTCATTTTCGCAATTCTGTCGTGTTTTCTCTTCATAAGAGCTTTTTTCTCCATTCCCATTTTCTATATCTGCGTTGCCCCCAAAGGCCTTCTGTCAGGGACATTACGAGTTGAAAGGATGAGACGGTAATGGGTTGTTGTACAGTTCAGAGGAGGATTAAACCATCCAGCACAAAGGATTCTTAAGAAGAATGCAGGTGGACAAAACACTGCGTTGGCTGCGTCTGCGTTTGACCCGTCCATGTTTTCATCCATCGCCAGGATTTATCTAAAGGTTTCATTGCCTCCGTCTTTCTTCCCTTCAGCCTTTTTGAAGTTTAACCGTTTGTCGCCAATCATCACACTTTCCTGTGCCTGCTGAAAATATCCCAGTGTAATCTCTGTTGCAAATCTTAATTGTAGCTGATGCAATGGCAAGCAATTTGTTTTGGCTGGATTTAATCGCAAAACATACCTAAAGTATTGATGATACCTGCAGTGGACCGTTTTGCCTTATAAAAACTTGGTTTGTTTTTGACCCTTATCATTTTTCTGGCTTTTTTTTTTATTTTTTTTTTAATGGAGACAATGACGACTTTTGATGATGCAAGGTAGGGAAGCCGTCTGTCCAGCTGCTGACTGATAGACTGATGGAGATGGAGGTTTTGGCAGCGCATATTAGATCTGAACCTCAACCTTTTTCTAATGTTCAACCCGTGGCTGACGGGTGGATTATTTAAAGTACCGTATTTTCCGCACTATAAGGCGCACCGGATTATAAGGCGCACCTTCAATGAATGGCCTATTTTAAAACTTTTTTCATATATAAGGCGCACCGCATTATAAGGCGCATAGAATAGACGCTGCAGGAGAGGCTGGAGTTACATTATGCATCCACTAGATGGATTGCACTAATGGGAATGTCAACAAAACAGTCCGACTCCGGTCTTCCGACTGGGCCGGGGCGTGGCTCCGTTCGCGCACAGCATGTTGGTGGAGAACGTGGTGCTAAATGACCTGCAGACGACCTGATTCTAGGCGGTCGGTAGGCACATAGGTCAGTCAAACTTTAATAGATTACAAACCAGCGTTCTGACAACTATCCAAGCATGCACCGCACGCTTCTTCTTCTACAGGCAAAAATGAAGTCGATGGCTGCTCACCATAGTTGCTAGAGCTGTTGTGGCTCAATATTGGTCCATATATAAGACGCACCGGATTATAAGGCGCACTGTCGGCTTTTGAGGAAATTGAAGGTTTTTAAGTGCGCCTTATAGTGCGGAAAATACGGTAATTTAAAAAAAGCGCCATGCACACCCACAAGTGAGAGACTTGTTGTTGTGTTTTTGTTTGTGATCAACTTCATTGCAATGCCTCCAAGAGGATTATTTTATTTTATTTTTTTTCCATATCAAAGCAGATTTACTGCTTAACCACCAGTTATTCTAAAGCCAGTTTTATTTGATTTTGTACATGAAAAACTAAGAGTCAAGTCAATAGCTGTCTGATTTGTATCCCTGCAAAAAGTAATTATAACATCACCATATAAATTCATGAAGTTTTACATTTCGAAGATGATTTCTAAATGCCACCTGGCGTTGTTGACTGTCGATGTTTAAGATCCGAGTCCAAAGCATAATTTATGGATTCAGAAGAAAATACCGTCTGCAAGAACTGCAGAGGCACCTCGGCTCATTTAAGCTCTGATATATATATAAAAAGAATGGCAGGACAATTTCATTTTATTGTATATTTTTGCACTGATGATGACATACTTGTGAAATATAGATTAATTTTGAGAAAACAAAATGCGATAGGCAAACTCATTACAGCCAGAAACGTTGCAGAACAAAACAGATGTTGCTACGACCGCACTTTGGCTCTGGACCAAGGTTGCAGTTGGCTACATTAACTGTGTGCTGGCAAATTGACTGAGTTGGGCTGTGACATTAGTAGCTCTATGTATTAATTGTTTTGACACGCTGCCTTTTAGCCTAATGCAATCGACACAAACAGGTCACGGCTCCTGACAGACCAGATGATGCATCCATTTTCTTTATGCGTCTATATTTCCAACTCAAACTCTAATCTGTTTGTGTTGGGTAAGTTTTTGGTTTAGGGATCCGGTTCAGCTTTGTGTGCAAGAATTAACACTACATTATCAGCCTGAGAAAGCAGTACTCCAGCTTTCTGTAGTACAGCTGTTAAAAAGCTCATCTCATTTTTCTCTTGCTGCTTTTTCTTTCATTCAGCTTCTCGTCGCCTCTTGAATATCCCTCCTTCGTCATTCCTCTCACCCTGCCACATCCTCTTATTCACACTCCCCTCATGTGACCCATCTTCTTTGTGCGTACATCACTCGTCTTTCTCTTCCACTGCTTTTTCTCGCCTTTTCCCTGGAAAAACTGATTGCATCGATAAATATCCCCTTCCCAGCTCATATCCACGTTTTTTCTTGACGTACAGATTCTCTCCTATATTCCTTCAATCCGTTCAGCTAGATGGCATGAAATATTTCTCTCTGTCTGTTCTTGGTTTTAAAGGCCTAGATGTAAAGTTGTGTGGGGGGTCGAGGGGTTTAAAACCAAGATGGTGGCTTAAAATGAGTAACAATTGCTTACGATGGAGATTTGTAGAGATTTGCAATTCTCAGGGCTTGAAAGAAACAGGCAATAGCTATTCAGACTTCTAGCAACTACAACTAGCTCTGTGGGACAATTTTCTTAGTATTGGTCAGAAATCTAAATAACACTGGTTTAGATGGAGAACATATTTGTTTAGGTAGAATATAGCACACCCGTGCTTATCTAAAGTATCTGCTAAGAAGTTTCATGTAAAGCCGACTGTCTTCTATGTTCTCTATCGGCCACAGTTGGCTTAAGAAATGTTTTGGAAATGTGTTTTATTTGCTTCGTCTGGCAACTCATTGTCATTTCTCGTCTGCGTGGTTTCCCAGGTTTGTGACAATCTACCACGGTCCCAGCCACACCTACAAAGTCCAACGGCTGATTGAGTCCAGCAGCTACAGCTTCAGAATACAGGCCCTCAGCGACGCCGGGGAGGGTCCTTTCTCCGACACGTATACTTTCTGCACCACCAAGTCTCTACCCCCCGCCATCAAGGGTAAGCTTCTCTCAATCTTCCAATCAAAAGAAGCTACTTGTGTTTCAGCGTCAAATGAAAAAATACCAATAGTTGATAGACGGCACAGTTCATCCATCTGCCAGGCTGCCACTGATTTGTTTTGGAGATTTCAAAATAAAAAAAAATTCACGTCATGAGCATCACAACTCATGATATTATATCATGCAATGATGAACAGTCACTCCCCTCAGCATGTCGAATGCTTGAAGTGGATAAAAGTACTTGGAGCATTCAGAATAAAACGGAGACGATAACTTTAACATTGAATATGATCAACCTGCGCTGGTGTACATTACCATTTATTTAATATTTTTTTTAAAAAGACTTTATTAGTTAGTTTTGTTAAAAAAAAGACAAACGGCAGCAGTGTGGATGATTGGAATAATTTGATTTAGTTCTTGTGTTTGTCTTCAAAATAGTCAGAGTGTATGGCCAGACATATCGGCCATGACTTGATCTGAGGTGGCATGAGTAATATAATGATACTCTTGTTATCACAAAAGTGTACAAAACTTTGTGTTGTTCACAAAGCACTAGACATTATCAGAGTTTTCACTGCAGTGTGTTAAATGATGATTTTCCCAGAGGAAAAAATTACTTTTTGTGTTTTGAAGTTTGCTTTAAGAGAACTCGAAGCCGTTTTATTTATTGTAATTTTGTTTTGCGTTTTTTTGCAGAGTGAGAACTTTAACAGGTATTTTTCCAATTTTCTAAAAACCCTTCACTTTTCCTGTTCCGACAGCCCCCAGGATTCACCAGCTGGAGGGGAACGTATGCGAGGTGACATGGGAGACTGTCCCACCAATGAGAGGAGACCCTGTGAGCTACGTCCTCCAGATGCTGGCGGGGCGCGAGTCTGAATACAAACAGGTTCGTCTCTTTCCCCCACACAAAGACACGCGTGCAGCTTAAAGGGCGGAGCTGGGAGCCGCCGTCTCTCTCCGGTCCAGAGCTTCTCTTTGATTGCTTGATTCTTTCTTACTCCTCCGCAATTGCATAGGGAAAATATTTCTAATCTTCAGTGTTTTTTTTTTTGTTTTTTTTAATTTGGTCTTCCTCGGATGGGAAGGGACACGTTCAGCTGCAAAATTGCACGTGAATAAATAAAACGCACGCGCGCCTTGATAGAAATTTACATATAGGAAGAGAAAGGGGAAAAATATGAATGCTGACACTTTTTATGTTCACTCACTTCCCCTGAATGATGGTATTTGCTAAGAGATACTGCAGGAATTTCAATGACTTGTGGCAGCTGAAAAAGATTTCGAGTTCCCGTTGAAAAGTGACAGCTGTAAAGATGAGCAGAGAAACGGACATTAATATTCCCCCTTGTGTCATCTTCTGTAATTGGATTAGCGAATGGTTGGAGGGAGACGGCCGAGTCTTTCAGACTGTGGATACGAGCACAACTGGTCTCTGTTTATTTAATTGTGCGAAGAAATCGGACGCATACTGATGGGTTTTTTTTATTTTTCCTCACCTGAACGTTTATCCTCCTTGCTGAAGCGTTCGTCTCGGTCGAGCGTTTTACCGTTTAGCGTTTCAGCCACAAACTTTCATGCATTGGGATTTTATATAGCAAAGTAATGCGTTAATTGTGAGGTCGAGGTAGTAGGATACAATGTTTTCAACATGTTTTACGAACCTCCTTGCCTTTTTGTGTAGCACATGTCTGTTTTCAGTCAACTTGTGCAACCATCTTTTGCTGCGGTTCTGACCCGCGTACTCTTTTGGGTCAACTTTGTGCATCGAGAGACTAACATTTTTAGCTCAAGTCTTGGAAAAAAAATGAGGTCTTTGTCATTCTAACACCTAATGCAAACTGTCCCATTGTAGCTCTATTTCATTTCATTTGGCAAAGTTTCATTGAATGTTCATTAAAAGTTTCGACTCTGCATTATTCAGGAAATAATGAACCTTTTAATGCAACATTTAATTAAAACTTGCATGAAAAGTCAATAAAAAAAACTGTCAGCTTTGCGTTAAGTGTCATTATTCACCGAATAACACTTCATGACGGTCGTAAGCGTTCACGAAAACTCCTTGATCTTTCTGACAGGTGTTATGTCATGCTTTATGCACACCCCTTCAACTAAAGCGTCGCCAAAGATTTTTAATTGAAGCATATTCGGAAACCTGCCCACTTCACTACAGCCGATGTCGATTCATATTCTCTTGTTTTCCCCACAGATTTTTAAGGGAGACGAAGGTTCGTTCCAAGTTTCCAGTCTTCAGGCAAACACAGACTATCGTTTCCGCGTCGGCGCCTGCCGCCAGTGCCGGGACTCGCACCAGGAGCTGTGCGGGCCGCTGAGCCCCTCCTCCCTGTTCACACTGCGCCGCCAGGAGTCGGCGTCGTCGGGAGACCACGGCGCTTTGGAAACGGGCAAGGGGGCGGGCCTGATCTCGAGCGACGAGCGCTTCGCGGCGCTGATCGTGTGCATGTTCGCTGGCCTGTCCATCCTCATCGCCTGCCTGCTACAGTACTTCTTCATGAAGTGAGGGAATTTTTTTTTTTTAACTATAGGATAGAAAGCGAAATCAAAAGAGTAAATCACAGAAATGAACTTTTTACAAATGTCTATGAAAGAACAGAATGAAATCAAAAACACTTGATGTACTTTTAAGGCTATGTATGTCGATTTTTTTTTTTTTTTTTTTTTTTTTTAAACAATTTTTTTTGTAGTCAAAGTATTGATTCAGGCTTCTCTATTTTTCCTCTCCCTTTACCCGGTTCAGTGTCATTTTTTTTTTCCTACACCGCTGTCGCCTTTGTCTCTTTTGTTAAGGATTTCTGTTGAGGGAAGCTTCATCTTGGCTGTACCTCAGTTGGGAAAGAAAACTGATAATCAAGCCTTAAAATAAGTGTGAGCGAAACGCTTCCTCCTCATACTGACTTGCATGTTTTTTTTTTTTTTTTTTTTTTTTTTTTCCATTTTATATGTCTACATATTCAGTAGAAAACATATATATTTCTCTGCCGTCATTGCCTTACTTTTTGTTCGCTGCTGCGTTCTGTATTCATTCAGCCATATTCAAATGTAGGCCTTTAAAGCTTTTAGCTTTTCCTACTTATTCACTTTGTTCCTTCTGTCGGTCAGGACAAAACAATCGCCTGACCAAAACACAAACACTTTGCACATGCGAACCTCTGTACATAATCATGCACGCGTACGAAACTACACATTTACAAGGACAATGAGGAAAAAAAAAATTTGTTTCAGTTTTTAAGACAGTCGTATCTGCTCAGCTTTTGCCACTCGCACATTCAGCTACCAAAGTGATGCAATCCGTTTGTGGTGTAAGATGCTGCTATCCTGTGATTTCATAGTATCCGAGAGAAAAGAATGGAAAAACGTGTATTTTAGCGTGAAAAATGATGGCAAAGTAAGGTTGAAACGTAAAAGGGGGACGGGGGGACGGAGTGAACTAGGTGCTCAAAAGTAGAAGCTCTGAGGTCAGTTTTAGCAATTTGCGCTAAAAGGGATAGTTCAGAATGTTTAAAGTTGGGTTCTGTTAAAATTTTTAGGCAGTTCGTGTTTTCCTTACAGCAGACGAGTGTCTTGGCGTTTTCTATGTAGCATGAATCCAGATTAGTTGGTATCCGAGGCAGAAGCTAATGACTAGTCTAAGAGGGGCCGAGACTGAAGCGTACCTCTGCCGTTTTCAAAGCAACTCCGGTCTGGAAAACCTAAAAGAGATTTATTCGAATGCTTTTCAAATGGCTCAAATGAAACAAGACGATATATCCTTTTGAAAAGCTAAGAATCCAGTTTCTTTGTTTTGACAAACTGAAGTCCTGACACGCTGCACGCTGTGTTTTAAGGAATCTTTGACCAGAGCAAAATAGTTTGTTCAGGAAGATGATCAACAGCGCACTGCCTCCAAACTTATTTTCCTCTGCAAAATTCATTGCATCTGTGTAAAGTTTATCTCAAGTTTAAAGGTTAATGGCTCATGTTCCCATCAAACACATGAGTTTTTGTTTTTTGACCGGAGTCGTTTTAAGACGTAGAAATTCACTCCAGTCTATCCTTTGTTGGGCTAGCTGTTAGCAGCCGCTTCCGGGACCACCTAACGCCGAGTTCATGCTAAATCTACGTGCCGAGAGACTTTAAGTAAGGTATTAACTGCTTCTAATCTTTGGACAGGACCTCAGCATTCCTTTAAATACCACTCTTAGGTCAGAATCTGGACCTTACGTCGGGCATTTGTCGACTCCAGGAAAACGGGCTGGGATCGCAATCGCCTGTTGCTTTTCTTAGGAAGGAGTTGGCCCAGCACATGTTTGATCCTTTGTAAGACCCTAGGGGGGGTTCTGCCTTCTCAGATGTTATAACTTCAACCTCTCTATCTGGGGGTGCTAGCAGCCTGTCGGCGCCCTTCTCTACAATCCGCAATCTGGGAAAAGCCATTAGAAGTTAGCTTGCGCTTTGGTCTCCAGACATTTAGCACAAACGCTGAAGCTGTTCCTCCTCGTAGCGTGTTCTGTGAATCAACACATTTAAAGACTCTTCCCCTCTCCTGAATATTTGTACTTAATCTCCCTTTTTTTCTTTTTTTTTTCCTTTGACTCTCGCCTGCTTTCGATCCATCCCGTCTCTCTGCTTCCTCACATCTCTTACTCTTTCTCTATTAAAAGGTGCTTTATTGACATGTAATCAGAGCGGTAGCAAGTCTGCGATCTCTTCTCAGTCGGACATGACCTCTGAGGACTTGAACTAATCTTCACTAACCAAACAAAGCCTTGGACAGGACACAGCTCAACAGAACAGGGCATTGTGACATACGAAACAACCCCCCCTCCCCCCCTGACCTCCGTGTCCCGCCTCATGTCTGCTCCTCCCAGCAAATCTTTTACATCAAAGCCAAGGTACAAACCGTGTTTTATCTTCTGTAGTCCAAAGAAGTCACCCCCGATCTGCATTACTAATGTGAGACATGCCTACTTCAGCTGGGTTGGGGCTTGGTGGCGAGACCGGACGGGAGGCAGAGGTTTTGATTTAGCTCCAAGTGGCAGCCTGTGACGTACCTCAGGGATAAGGCCTTACAGAGGGGGAGATCTAATCCCGTCGTCCCCATAGCTGTCGTCACCATCATCATATTGACCATCCTTTTTTCCCCGCCTTCCTCCTTCTTCTTCCCTCTTGACGCTGCATCTCGCCCTCTGTCCTCGCTGTGCCTTGCTTCGTATGTGTCGGTAAGCAAAGCGTTTTACTAGCTCAGAAAAAAAAAAAGAAACAAAAAGAAAAAAAAATCTTTGCCAAAGTTGATGGGGAAAGTCAAGGTAGTCCTTTTCTAGGTTTTATTTATACTATATATTTGCATACAGTACTTTACATGCCAATTACAGTGCAATCTTCATTTATTTATTGTTTAAAGATTAAGAGACAAGTGTAGTTATATACTAATTTTTTTTCTTGTAGCATGTTTTTTTTTTTTTTTTTAAATGGATGTATGTTAGATTGTATGATTAAGGCCAGCATTCCTTATCTCAGTAACCCTTTAAGTATTTCTCTTGCTCATCAGTTCATGCATTACCGTTTCAGACATGTAACCAAATGCCGATGGGTTTTTGTAACGCTTAGACACATGTAGCAAGTCAAACCTTGGTGTCACTTCAAGTTCCTTCGTATGGGGATGAATATTTCTGCCTTTGGCTTTTTTTTTTTTTTTTTCCTGTTCTGAATAGTGTTATATTGAAGCTTCTGATATCTTATTTTACAGTTTTTAATGCCAAAGTGCAGTCTTTTTTTTTTTTTTTTTAACGATCTCTAGATATTGCAGCCGTCTTGAGGTTTCTGTGATGTTCTTCTGTAACAGCACATCATTACAACTATTATTATTGTTAGTATTGCTCTCTCAAATGGAACAAAACATTAACTTGATCTGTGATTACGCTTTTTTTAAATGTGTTTTTTATTGTGTTTTATAAAGCAAAATTGTGCCATTTAAAAAAGAAAAAAATGTCAAGACCCCGTACTTTGTAGAATTTTTTAAAACTAAGTTCACATTTAAATTAAAAGAAAACAAACAAACAATCATGACGATTTCAGGCAGATGACGATGGGTGCTGGTTATTTCGCCCGTTCGCCGTTTCGTACCTTTTGCATGTTTGGTTGTTTTCGACTCCACGTTTTCTGTGTGAACTGGTGCCACTGAACGCACCGTCGTATCACTTGTCAACCTACAATTTAAAGGAACTTCCTAGACTCTACTGATGGTCTTGTGGAAGGAAATTTAAGCTTATAACTTCAATAAACAACATCTTCACATGAGGAAGACCTTTAACTATTTTCCATTTGATCTTGTCTTGTTTTCTAGCAGTCAGTTGGCCACAACCCGAGTCGCGTTCCAGTTTTAACAAATGGGAATAGAGTTGACACTAAAATCTTAGATACTTGCAGTGGCTCTCGAAAGTGTACTGTTAGGATTCCTGGGGTTTGTACTTTATCAATTGTTTTTATGTATAATGTGAAATGTATCCCATGTGATTCATCCGAAGAATGTAAGGGGCTAAAAACTACGTATAAAGGTTGAATAACGAGGTTTTCTTGGAATAATACAATTCCGTGTCTGTCGGCAAAGACACGGATCTGGACTTAATTTTCTTGCCTTAGATGTGTGCTTGGAATCACGAATCACTGCGATGAGGATACCGAGACTCCCCTTCGTCGTCGGTACACACCTGAGAGTAGAGCCAAGTTGTCTTAAAAGCTGGTCACAATTTCAACCTACCTTGATGAAAATCTCAGCTGAAGGAAAGTAACAGTCGCCACCGTTTTTCACTGTAGTTAAGTGCACGTTCTTCCGCAGGTTTACGTGGAGAGCTTAGATGCAACTGGAACTTTTCATTGGAAGAAAATAATTTTGTCTTGTGACTCTACTCGGTCGCCAAGAGACGTTTGTCAGAGGTTGATCTCAATTAGTCCTCCGGCTTCATCCACTGGTGGTGCTGGTTTCCTGGGATCCGCACTGGCCAACTGAGTATTTTATTTCTTGTCTCTTCAATAGTTTTGGAGAAAGAACAGGCTTTTATAAAGTTGCTACTGTCTTACACTTTTGCTGCTGAAACTTTCTTAATGGTGCTAGATAAATCTTTGTCCCCTTCTTCTAAACTATACCCACGTACAATCGGGTCATTCTGATCTTTTATAAACCCTCTTCAAACCATAGCCTTTGCTAAAGAGATGCTAATGAGCAAATAATGCACTATAATCGAAAGCAGGTGTGAATTACGTAACCAGTTTGTGGCACCATTTATACCCAGTCGAATAGTACAAGATATAGATTACAAACCTGTGGATGTGTACACATTTAAGAGCCACTGTAATAAAAACGTTTAATTTGTCAAACTGAAGCATTTTTATAATCCCTTTTCTCTGTAATTTACGACAGACGCGACGACAACAAAACACAGGCAGATTTGCAGCAGCTTAATTAAACGGGTGCATAAAATGGTAAAAATGGTTTCAGAACAGAGACATGAATTGGCCAAAGGGGCGAATTGCCCCGTGGCCTGATGTCAACAAAAATAGTTTGATAATTCCTTATCAGGTTAGTTGTTGCTGGTGTATCGGTAGAGTTTTCTTCTTCTTTTGTTTTCGTTTTCTTTTTTTTAATCCAGTGTTTTGCTAAGAGATAATATACAGAGATATCTATAGAGTTATAGAGTAAAAATGGTAAACGCATTATGACTAACAAGAGTTGAAGCACTTTTTTTATGACGAGCATTCGACGTGACGAGGTTACGAGTGGGAGGCAACGGATCCTTTGCTCTATTTTGAGAAAACACACAAAAAAAAAACACTACTGCCAACGTTTACTGTTGCGTTCATTTGGCATTATCCTCCTGTTGGCATCACTGTGACATTACTGGAGCATGGCACTGCGCTCCCAGCAGAATGCAATCCACAGCACCGAGGAGAAAGTACACTTCATACGGGGTACCGTGCCTTTGCCAGATATGCTCATTGTGTGTCTGCCTAGACTGTTGCATATTAATTGACTGGTTTTCTTGTCTTTATTAACCCCCCTTTAGTTTCCCTCTTTGAGCCTTAAAACCCCGGTGCAAGAGCAGAGGAGTCCTTCTGTCGCCAGCAGGCCAGTTATCTTAGTATTGAACAATCTGATACGTTTTGTATATCCCTTTATGGGCTTTATTATTCTTTTTTTTTTTTTTTTTTGGTTTGTTTTCCAAATGCTGTTTAGCTTTTAAGAGACCCACTCGTCCCACAATTCCCCTCTCCGCCCCCCTGCCAGTCCTGCACATTTTGTGGCTATGTCCACAAAAAGAGACAACGTTTTAGCCCAGCAACCCCACGTCTGTGCCTTCTGATCAGTTTTTATCTTTTTACTTTCTTTTTTTTTAATGTACATTTTACAGTAAGTGGAGGTTTGTTTTTTGGTTTTTTTTTGACTGAGAGATTTGGCAATTTGACAGAGACTCACAGGTATTTAACTATTTTCTGAAGCGAATACAAATAAAAGACAAAAAAAGATATTTTTACCTCACAATTTTAGAGCAAACATTCCAATGTTGTCATGGTCTACGATTTGACACAGAAAAAAAAGCATAAAAAAAGAAGTTCATGCATTTTTGTTATATTGTAAATGTTAGACAATTTCATATGCATTATATAAAAAAAAAAAGAAACTGCCATATCAATTTTAATGTATAGATTTTTGCAAATACTACCCTATGTATGTAAGACTTAACTGTATCGGTAGCGTATATATAATATATTTATGCCCAATAAATGTTTTAATTTTTTCTGACTTGCATTGCATTTGTTTTTGTTTCTTGTTGTTACTTATTCCAACTCTTACACACCATGTAATTAAATGTAGCTTCTGGTGCCTTGGAAAAAATATCCATACTCCCCTTTCCTGTGATTTGCCACATTGAGACCACTAACAGCAATTGTAGCATAAAAGTGTGTTTTATTATGATTGCATTCAATCCGATCACATAATTGACAGGAGTGTGACTTGACGTTTACAACAAGCCACGTCGGAGTACAGAAGCACACCACGGTTCTTATTTTATTTTTCAAAAAGGAACTTGCTGTACCTCCTGAGGCATTCGGTCCTGACGTGGTCCATCCTGCGTTTCTGCACAAACACTGACGGAGATGCTTCTGCTCGGCCTGAGCCAGCCTGACGGTGGAGGAGTTTCAACACCTGGTCTGGAGGGAAATGCATTTTAGCGCCTCTAAGCAGGTGTGAGTGTGATTGCACTCGGTGTGTTGTTCCACAGCTGCAGCTGAATTGCCGATCTTCGTTTGCGCGCCGGCGCTCATCAGTCTCTAAAACGCAACGTTCCGGAAGGCGGTGATGCCGACGACGGAAACCCTGACTCGATTCACCCCGTCTGCCTTTTCTCTGTCAAGTCATTACCCTTGCTTCAGAGCTTCAGAAATCCACAACTCTGGTGGGAGAATCTGTCGACAGGACTTCACGGATCTGGGTGAAATGAAAGTTTTGGGAGGAAAGCTATTGAAATGCCTTCTAGGGTGCACAGCAACCATGTGGAAGGTGTTCTGTTTAGATGAGACCGAAGTAGATTATTTTTTTTTTATTTTTACTTTAATTAATCCTATGAAACACTCTGAACACTTTCCACACCAGTAATGGACTAAGGCGTTCTGGACAGATTCTCCCTTTTGTTTTTGTGCACCTGGTTGACCTCATGGCTGAATGAGGGACGCTTTAATCCTTTGTTGATGTCCGCCACTCTGGGGTCTTTAAGGGTATGTGAAGTAACAGACTGGTGTTAGTCCCTTTGGTCACTAAGGCATAATGCCTGCTAAGACGACAGACCTCACGCTGCCGTGTCGCTGGTTAGCATCATACGACGAGGTAAAACGGGGGCAAATGGAGGAATCATTAAAAAAAAAAAAATCCCTAAATCTCACCGCTGGGAACAAAAATGCTGCCAAGTTTCTCCATTTATCTGTAAGCACAGATATGGAACATAAAAGAAATCAGTCTTGTCTTCCTTATTTTTAATTTACCACATTTTCTTTTAATACACAGATACATTAACCAGCAGATAACTGCCGCAATTTTTTTTTTCTCAAAATCCAAAACGAAATAAAACTTTTTCTTTTAATCATTATACATTTAGTACATTAATAAATATATCGTCCTGCTGACAGTATATACAGTTGGAAAAAAATTCATTTAGCAGAAATGCATTCTTCACTGCCAAGAGGCCACATATTAAATCCAGGTGATTTTTTTTTTAGCTGCTGCACAGAACCAAGATGTCCAAAGCGTCAAATTACGAGCCAAAGCAGGGATAACGTCATGGCGTACAGGTTGTTCATTGATCCCAAGGATGACGCAATACATGGCACACGGCTCTCAATTAATCCACACTTCTTACTTTTAATATTCACTTTCAAAAGCAGCAGGGACAGAAACCATGGCTGCTGAACACAGTTGTGATAAATGACAAGAGTACAGCACATTTAGAAAGCGACTCTTCTATTTTTTACCAGTTCAAATGCTTTAAATTGCCATTTATTAACAAATGTACACAGATGTAAAATATGAAACGGAAGATGATTTGTGATGCAGCGAGCATAGTCTGGAGGGAAAACGGGCAAAACTTGGTTTGCGCTCACTTTTTAAAGTAGAAAATTTTACTCAAAAACTAACCCTGAAGAAGTGGCGAGAAGGCAAAACCTTAGCGTGTCGTGGGGGGAAAAAAAGCTGAAACAAACCTTAAAAGGAAAAAAACAAGAAAAAGGTAAAACAAAATGTATACTGTTTTTGTTTATTAGTGCATCGCTCATAAACCAAAATGAACTGCAAGAAGAATGTAGATCACACATCTGCATTCAGCTGGCAGCACATTTAGATGGCAAGCAAGAAAAAGTAAAATCTGCAACACGCTACAAGTGTCCAAAATACAGAGCGAGCTTAACTGTTGGAAATGAGAACGTTGATTTATACAGCAAAATCGAGCTGTTTGTGTTTTTTGCAGTGCAGTGAAACGTATGACTAATCCATTTAGAACAGTATGTTCGGAATGATTATTTTCATAACCTAGTGAAAACAAGAAACATGTGCCTCATCAGATTCTCTCTCTCTTTTTTTTTAACCTCAGATGACCAATCTAAGGTCGAAAGAAGCCCTGGCAATGGCCGGAGTCTGATATTTACGTCAAATCTAGGCGAGGGGCCAATTTGTACACAGATTAAAAAGGGAAAGTTATTCCACGATCTTTCTGTTTTTGCTGATAACCAATTAGAAACAATTATTCCCAATATAGCAATCCTACTATAGAATATACGTAGTTTTCTTGTGAGCAACAAAAAAAAAAACGTTTTAGTCTATTTCAGCCAGCTGAGCAGCAGAAGGAAGGGCAGCAACGTGTTACTATACATACAGAGAACATTACACACACCAGAAAAAGTGCTGGTGAGATTAAAAGCCTGAGCCTTTTAAAAACTAGATTTGAGTGTGGACAGACTCGGGAGGTCTCGGAGGAATTTGAAATCAGCCATCACACTGTGTGGAAATCAGTCCACAGGCTGAGTCTAAGTAATAGTGAAGCCCTGAAACACGGTGATGACCCGAAACACACGAGTAAATCCACCAAGAACCGTCAAGAACCCCAGGCACAGTGGAAGCCCAGATCTTGATCTTATTAAGACTTTCAATCCTCAAAAACATTTCAGAGCTAAAAGCGAGAAATGGGACAAACTTTCCTCAGGCTGATGTCAGATGGACACAAGAAGTTCACAGCCAATACTGTTCGTGTATATTTTGCTCAGTTTGCAAAGTAAAAAAAAATTGTTACCTGGGTGCAAATAAATCACTTTTTTTCCCCCAACAGAAACATTAGAGAACAATTCCTAATAAACTCAAATTTGTCTTCCATTACACATTAGAGACAATTTGTAATGTTTCTAATTTGTAATATGAACATACACTGTGTTAAAACTTTATAGGATTTGATTTGTGATATTTTACCGCCAAGAAAAATCCACTGAGTGGGAAACGATTAGTGCCTGGCTACAAAATGGAGGAAGGGGTGAAATGACAATGAGTGGGTAGAAAATGAGGAAACAAATTGGCAAAGGGGCGACCTGACCCCCGGAGCCCTAATCAGCCCATCCCAATAAAAAACAAAAAAACAAAGCTTTCAATACAAAAAAAGGTAAAGTACAATTAAAGCACTGCTGTTCAGGCACTAAAACACCAGAACACCTTTTTTATGCCAGGGACCGTGACCCCTGTTTGCAGCATCAGCGCAAGCATGGAGTGGAAATTCAACATGCAGGTCTTTGGAAACATGGAGAACACCGAGTCTACCTCACTAACAGCCTGCTACACAGCTACACACACACGCTTGCACACGATCTGCACCTCTGCCCCGCTCTGAAGAAGGAGTACAGAGAAATGCGACGAGTTTTAAAATTCTACAGTGCTTCCCTTTGTCATCCAGAATACGGTATAAGGCATTTGTAGATGTGTGTGATATTTAGGTTTATATATACAAAATGCTCCTTCTTTTTTTTTTTTTTTTTAAATCCCATTTTTCAGGCCAAGAAGCATTTCCAGACGGTGTGAAGGTTGTTTACGCTCCACTTTCAAATGTTACGGCACTTGCTGAAAGAATCTGACACGTCGCGGAACCAGCTTTCGCGAGAATTCAGTTTTAAGCATCTTCGCCTTTTGCGGTTCATGCTCTTGTTCATCAAAAGGCGAGTCTTTGGAGATTGTCCGCTCTCTGACAGGAAATGATGGCTTCCGGGTTGACTCCTCGACACGGTTGGGTTCAAAAGCTCACGGTGGATTCTGTCCAGCCGTTTGAGCCGTCGCCCTTCAAGGTGCTGGCTGTGCGGCAGCGGGACGGCTGGCCGTCGGTCAGGCCGAACAGGCGCGCCGCCGCACCCCGGTACTTCCACGACATGGTGTTGTAGAGGATCGGATTTACCGCCGCGCTCAGATAGAAGAGCACGACCGACAGCAGGCTGCAGTACTCGGACAGCACGGACAGCAGCGGAGAGGGCGCGTCCAGGGAGCGGAACTGCAGGTAGCGGCCCACGTGGAAGGGCAGCCAGCACAGAACGAAGGCCAACACGACCACCACTTGGAGAGAGAGAGAGAGAGAGAGAGAGAGAGAAGATCAAATGCTGTCCAGATTCTAAAAAGCTGAACTGAATCAAAGGCTTCAAATAAAAAAAATTGATTCAGGATCCATGACCAGACGCTACGCATGACCATGTTTTCATCTAACTATACATCTCATCTGTGTGAGGGGGTGGGGGGGACGACGCTCGGTCCTCATTAACTGGAAAGGCGAACAAGCATTAGAAAATTGTTGAGGGAAAAATGTTTGCATCTATTTTCAGAGCCTGTGCAGCCCCACAGAACAAGCTGTCCTGAGCTGTGACTCATTTCAGCCACATCTAGACCCACAACTCCAATCAGGTTTCTTTTTAATTTAGTTCAAAACGTACTTTCCCCCCCCCTATCAGCCATCTATGTAACCCGTTTTGAAAGTTTTGATAGAGATAGTCAAAAGAGGGCTTTTGACTAAAACTGAGAGCAAAAGCAACAGATCTCTTAATTAACTAATTGAAATTACATTTATTTCAGCCATTTAACTGAAAAAAAAAAAAAAACTTTAAAGACTCACACAGAGCAAAATATGGTGATTTTGTATTTCTATATTAATTTTGGTGCATAGACATTAACCCCCCCTCCCCCCCCTCAAAAAAAAAAAAAAAAAAAAAAACTCGATTTGTATGAACGTTAGGATCAGCTTGTGGCTCCGTTAAGGAAGCCCAGGCTTCTGTTCTTTTGCATAGTTTGGTTTTCTCATTTTCCTCTCAACATCCTCCAAGGTTTCTCTGCAGGATTTACATCAGAGAGTTTCCTGGCACAGTGATGCCGTGGTCACCAAGAAGGTATTGGCACCTTTTACCAGTGTGGGAAGGTGTCGAATCATTTTCTCAAATTTGGTTTCTTAAGATAATTTGAATTTTACATAACACTGATAAAAACAAAAAACGGTTTTCTAACACAGAACTACTACTAAACTACTAAAATGTAGGTGCATGTAGCGCACAGTTTATGTATCACTGGCTGAAGGGCTACTCTGCTGGTGTTTTTCCACTGTGTTTCATCTAATCCACAAACAGAAGACACGACTCTACAAATCATTACTGATGACCCTTTTTTTCCAGTAGCGTTGCTACACGGCAACTCATCTCGACTCTACTCTGCTCAGTTTGGGTGGTTTTCCATCACAGTTTTAGCAGGAGGGGTCGTCATATACGACTGCAGCTAAAGTGCAGAATGGACAAAAAAGTGTGAGCGTGTCTCTTCGGTGCTTGTTTTCCTTCACCAGCTCCCTTTAAGTTTGAGAAATTATTTCAAGTTGTATTGTTGAATGGACAGGATCTGTCTATCTCCTGCAGCCGTATTGTTATTTGTTGTTTCTGGCCACCACTTTGGCCGACTGCAGCTGTTGGCTCCAGAGACCCATAAGTAGACCAAGCTGCTGTGTGTTGGGTCCTGAAGCTTTGACCCAAACAGCAGTTGATTCCTTCTCAATACCAAACTCATAAATTAGCTTTGATTCACAACATTCTCCATCACTGCTGCTTGATCTCCTTTATCCACCACTCAACGTTTCAGTAGCTGCTAGAAACCCTAACCCTTACCCGACCATAAAACTGTCACGTTGTGTTTTTACCGGCAAAGCCAAATGCGGGGAGGTGGCAGGCAAAACGAAGAGGAAAATCTGTATTTATTTAACTCTCGAGCTCAGCATTGAACAAAGTATATTAACACTACAAAAGGAGCTACGACGAAAAGGAAACGAGTCACAATAACTGTACACGAATAAACAAAAGAATCAACTAATGTCAAACTGAAACTGTGTTTTCTATTCGTCCTACTTCATCAGAATAAACAGAAATAAACACTTGAAACATACAGTGAGCTACATAATATGAGCTTCACTTACTTTCCATTGAATTAGTGGAATTAATAAACTTTTCAGAGCTAATCAAAGTTTCGAAGAAGAATACTATTTTTTTTTTTTTGGAGTGGGATCTTGTTCTGCCCCCAGCTCATGCTGTCCTGGGTGGTGAGCCATATTGCCAATATAGACAACAGGCCATTTATTTTATTTTTGATTTAGTTTAATTTCTCTTTACACCTGTAAGTCAGAACAGTGAATGTAACTACATTTCGAAACTTACCCAGCATCTTGATGGTCTGCCTGTTGCTCTTGTCTCTGTGAGCAACGCGGGAGCTCATGTTCGTCTCCCTGTGCCTCTGCCACAGGCGACGGCCGATGAGGCTGTACAGCACCGTCAGACAGAACACCGGCATGAAGAAAAACACCGAGCTCAGCCACACCATGGCCCCCATCAGGCCTGACTCTACGGCGTAGTGCGTCATCCTGCACTCCCGAGTGTCCCCAACGTCCAAAAGCGAGCCAGTCGCATTAATCCGGGACGTGAGGTTTAGTGGTTCCACGCTGTCCCTCTCCACTCCAACCATGACGAACACTGGCCCTGCGCTGAACATTGACACCGTCCACAGGACGCAGATCAGCGCGCGCACTCGCCTTTTGGTGACCAGAGCCTTGGCGCGCAGCGGGAAACAGATGGCTAGGTAGCGCTCCACCGACAGCGCCGTGATGTTCAGGATGGTGGAGTACGTGCAAGACTCGGACACGAACTGGAAGAGTTTGCAGAGCGCGTCTCCGAGGCGCCAGGGCCGGTACCGCCACATGCGGTAGAGGTCCAGCGGCATGCACAGGAAAATGAGCAGGTCAGACACAGCCATGCTGCACAGGTAGAGGTTGGTGGTGGTACGCATATCCCTGTACTTGCTCACCACCAGGATGGTCATGACGTTACCGGCCACTCCGACCAGGAACAGCAGCGAGCAGGCGACGGTGATGAACGCGAGGAGAGGGATTGAGTAGTAGTTGAGCGGAGGCGCGGGCTGGTCGGCGCTGCTCGTGGTGTTGTAGGTCTCCTCCCAGCTGCAGTTACGCGGGAGGCACTCCGAGTCATTGGGCCAGGAGGGCATGCTGCAGCGCGGTTATTCACAGGACCAGGCCTCCCTGCGTTCTCTAAAGTCCCCCTGGGAGTTGGAGTCCTCATGCCCCTTAGAGGCGCTCTCCCCGGCGTTCATCACGGAGAACGGCAGACGCGCGTAAAACCAAAAACCTGACGCGCGCGCGCGCGCTGCGTAAAAGTCTGTCGGAAGGTTAAAGAAATCGCAGTTATAGGATGAAACATTTATTTGAAGTCGTTTTTCTTGTCAAATATATGGATGAGATTAGATTCGTGGAACGCATCTGATTCTGAAGACAAATTCTTAAGTGACTTGTTACTTATGTCAATCAGGAGTCATTAAAAACACACAAGCTCCTTATTTTGTTTTAGACCACAATTGAAATTAAAACAGAAGGCGCGTTCTTCTCAGCAAGAAGTAAAATCAAACACTGCATTGATTTTTGCTCCTTCAGTCGCACTTACAGCTACAACTTCTCCTGTTCTGCGGCGAGAGCCGACATCAACCTAGAGTCTTTCATGCGTAAAAGGCGGCATGAACAGTTCACGTCATCGGGCGCTATCCAAAACAGGGAATCGTTTTACGACTTCCATCGGGAGCAGGTGACGGTGAGTCAGACTCCGGGTCCCATGATGCGGAGGCAGCAGCGAGGAGGAGGAGGAGGAGTGACCATCCTGGGAGGACACAGATTCAGAGTCACCCAAACACGAATGGACAAAATACGACCACCGTGAAAACAAATTCCACCCGACGAAGAAAGCACAGTTTTATAAAGCTGACAAAAATCACAACGGGGCGACGCGTTTTCAACATCTTCGGAGGGGGAAAAAAAAAATGAATTTAGGAATATATGACCGATGAAAGGATTTCAAACAGATTAAAGGAAAAAGAAAAGAGATCCAGCTCCACTCCTAGTTGTGATGCTTTGGATGTTGATGTGATGAATGCCTTGTGCGTGGATCCAGATTCCCAGTGCGCAAAAAAAAAAAAAAACATGAGGTGAAGAGGTGCTGGTAGGGGGGAGGTGAACGGGGGCGCACTGTGGCTGCAGCGACACCACCTACTGGAGATGTCAGGGCAGTGATGGCTGGACGTGCTTCCGATTCGGTGGAACTTTGCTCACAGTGTTGCCTTTCAAAGTCCACAGCAGAGGAGAAAGAAGCAAAACAAAAAAGTACCTTGCAAAATGATTTAATTTCATCACATTTTAGACTTTTTGCACAGTCCTCTGTGCAAAAATAGCAGTTAGCAGTTGGACTGGATGAAGATGATGTATATTGTCATCTTATTAGCATATGTTGTTGTTGTTGCCAAAAGTGATTTTTTTCTTTTCTTCTTTTGCCTAAGACATCTTCTGGAAAGAAAAATGTGTTGTTGTTTTTGTTGTTGTTGTTTTTACCAAAGTTACACATTATCAGTTTAGGAAGGTGACAATATCGAACCTGCTTTAAACTCATCCACAACTTCCTCCCTCATTTGTCAGCTGGATCTTTTGGTCTTCATGATGCCGTTTCAATGACGTTCTGCGGCCTTCACAGAAAAGCTGCATTTCTACTTAGATTGACAGGTTGCTTTTTTTTTTTCTTTTCTTTTTTTTATTGCTCTGACTTCATTAGATTTTATCAGAAAGATTTTTATTTGTAATCATTTGTCTATGTCACAATTATCCAGTGCGGTGATGGTTTATCACTACTTAATTGTTAGTGATCATCTACAACGAATTCTGAAATGTAGGTTCCACATGCAGAGGAAATGTATTCATCAATGGCATACTTTTTTTTAATTTTTTTATCCAGCTTCCAATGAACAAAAGTATTACATTGAAGTAATTTGGTTATTTGGAATAATCAATACATGACAGAATTACTATTTGATGAGACATCCAGCACTTGTCATTCAGCTTAAACTCAGCGTTATAATTGCAATCACAAGTAGCCTAACTGAATCACATTATAACGAGGCTGTAGCTCCGATTTAATTGAAGGCTTGAATTAGCTTCCAGCAGAATGAAAACAAACATGTTTATTATATGTACATCAGCTCTGTTGGAGCTGATTATCCAACATTATTCAGCACATTAAAAAAAAATAAAAAATTTCCAAGTACATGTTTCACCCAACCCTTCCATTGGTAAAGATGCGAGGGGAGGGGTGGGGGGGTGAATTATTTTTTTTATTGCAGTTCCATCAATCAATGAAAAAAAAATCTGCTCTTTTGCAGTGAACTTTGATTAGTGTTTTATGCTCCTTATCATCTTTATTGGATGTGCTCTACAAAAAGGAGTTTTGAAGAGTAACGACTATTAAGCACAACGTGATTTGAAGCACACTAGCTCATAACATTTGAATTCTAACAATAGCTAATGTGTTCGTTTAGAGTGTAGCTAAAGAACCGTTATTCTCAGAAAAGGTTGATACGTTGACATGGATTTAATAAAAAGGGAAAGATCAAATCGGTAAAAGTCAGCAGCTCTCATGAAAACCTGAGAAGCTTTCTGTGCCGAAGCAAAAAGATTTACTTTCTATCCAGCTGAAGCCAGGTCAGCGGCAGCTCTGATGCTAAAGACAGTTTAGTTAGCTTGCGCAGGCTAGAAATGCAGAAGGTTGTGATGTTAAGGATTTTTTTTAAAACATTGTTGTCTTGGCATTTTTCAATTTGAACTTTATATGATTTCAGAAAAGAAGTACTGTATTTGTTTTTCCTCTATAATAAATAAAACAAATAACCATTTTCTGCTTACTTTAATACTATGAACTACCATTTTTTTTCTTTTTTTTGTTGCTTAAAAGAACTGGCATTTGAAATAAAACCACGCATGTAATAAATATTAGGTTACAAAATATTTCTGTTTCCACTGATCAGATTTTATCCACGCTGAGCCGAGCGCTGTTATCTCGCTGGCCTTTGGGCTGTGTCTCCTACCATTGTGTTTATGGCCGATGAATCATGATGCGCGTGTTCACAGGGAAGGAGAGAAAACTGGGCGGTGATGAATAAATGCAAAGAGAGAGAGAGATCTGGCTAATGGACAGAGCAGCAGTCAGGCCCTCATCAGGACAGCTGTGCTTTTCACAAGATTTTCTCTTCACATCTGGTATGTACAGTTTTGTATGTGTGTGTGTGTGTCAACATTAGGATATGTTTGAGTTTGCTCTTTATGTATTTGTACATAAAGGTAGAGCTGACTGAAATTTTGCACAGAACACATTTCAGGGGATTCTGCTCATAAAACTGGGGGGAATCTTTTGTTAATACTCAAATATCAGCTCAAATGGAGCTGATATCAACGTTGAGCACAGATGAAATAACAGTTGTTTTGGATTCAGCGGGGGGCAATAAAACGACGTCGACTTTAGAAATGTTCCTTGTGACACCAACCAAACTTTTAGCAGTCTGACTTGTCTTAGTATTTTAACGGGCCTAGACTGTGACTCCCTTCTTCTGATGTCATTATCCTTTAAATATGTTTAAAAAGTAAAAAGACGACATTTTTCTCTGGGACTTCTGTGCAGCATTAGTGCTAAAGAAAATCTTAGCTAGCCATTTTATCTGAAAGGTGCCGTCAGGGTGTGGTAGGTTGCAGGTTAAAGTCCTTGGAGGTACAAACAGGCGAGTGCCAGCTGATCTCAAGATGAGCGCAGTTCTCCGTTTCGTCCTCTAGATGGTGAAAGAGATCGATTTTGCTTTCAGGTTCACTGAGCAGCCGACTACAGATGCATGTCAACACATTTGAATATCACAGAATATTTACTATACTTTTACAATTCAGAAAATTGGAAAATCCTATAAAAGCAACGAACTATTAGTAAAAACTTCAGAACTATCGGTTGTGCAGCTTATGAGAGCATAAGCCATAAAAGGACAGTACTAAACTGGCTTGCTTTTAATGAAGAACTCAAGTATATTGAAAAAAGTGCGGTGGACAAACGTGCATAAGCAACAGTAGCGACTGCAGCCTCAGAGAAATGTTAAGTCTGTGTGAGAGTTTGGAGGAGATTCACATGACATAGACGCCCTGGCTACAGTCTGTGCCTGAGGTGACGGGGAACAGCTGACGTGTTTCTTTTGTCTGAACCAGAAACAACAGAAATAGCGTCATACTTGAATTAAGCCGATGAAGGCATTGCCTAGTGTAGTTCCCACAATCAGTAATTTGGAGAGTCGTGTCGTCTGCTGGTGTTGGCTCACCGTGTTTTAGTCCAAAGTCGGCACAGGCGTCTACAACGAAAGTTTTCAGGATTTGATACGTCTCTCTGCAGACAAACTTAAAATTTATGCTAACTTTGTCTTCCAGTAGGGTTTGGCACCTGCCCATGCTGCTAAAATTCCTATACGTGTTTTAATTGCCATGGTACCCGTGTGTTAGATTGTAAAATTGTCTGATCCAAACACAGAAGAGAATCTATGAAGCACAGGACGATCAGAGACACCAGAGCCAGAAATGCAGATAAAGGCAGCCACTTAGATTGTGTACTGAATCAGTGTAATGAATTTCCCTTTGTAGTTTGATTAGGTAGTATACTGCCAACCCAACCCTGGTCCCCAAGGCATGCCCTGCATGTTTTAGATGTCTCCCCTTGTTAACACACCACTGTGAAATGCTAAAAGGGTTAGTTAGGGTTAGTTAGTTAGGGTGGAAAAACACTGCTCTATTCTGTGTTCTTTCGGCTTTTCCTCTTCTTGAGCCATCCCAAATTAATTCTGCCCTGAGCAGTGAGCCATATCCCCCTTTATCAAGAATCACTGAGCTGGAGTTTTTTTTAATTTTTTAAAATTTTATTTTATTTTACTTTATATAATTTTTTAATGTAGTTCTTGTTTATTGAGAAGAACCTGTACGTGTATTTTTGTGAAGCTGCAGGTATTTAAATCAAGCAGACTGTACATTTTTCCATTCATTATTTTAGCTATTCCGCTGTCATTTGATTTTTGTTTTGTTTTGTTTTGTTTAGCTCTCTAAAGGCTCAGTGTTCATGCATGGGAATGTTATAGGACAGAATGCAGGTAAATCCACTCCCACGAACTCAAAAACACCCAACCAATGATGAGAAAATAGGCAGGACCGGTGTCAGTGTTTGCTACCCCACAGCTCCTCCTCCTACCTCCCACCGCCAGTGAAATCTTCTGCCCAATCAGAGAAGGCCACAGGAAGAATCGCTCCCTGTGATTGGTTCAGAGTTTCAGAGAGCCCTCCCTTCCTGAGGAGTTGCAGAGAGTTCACTGTTAGTTTTTTTTTTTTTTTTTTCTCCTTCTCAGTCACACTTACTGAGTTGCAGCAAAGAGGGAACACAGAATTTGGCTGCTGCTGCTGCTGCTGCGCGGCTCTTGGTCGTCTCAGACGGGGCGTGTGTGTGTGAGTGCGTGTGTGAGTTCTTTGTTTTTAGCCGTCCATTCAGAGGATCTAGCTGGCTCGATCAGACAGGCCAACATGTGGACAGCACGTCCACAGAAGAAGCAGGTTGGTAAAATGCCTCCCTCACCCCTATTGTCTGTCTCTCTGTGTCTGGTGTGTCCTGTTTGCACCCAGGGGGCTTTAAACATGTAGATTGTATCTGTGATGCTCCTTAGATTTTCGTTTTTTTGTTTTTTTTAGCAGGATTAGTAGACAAGAAGGTTTTACAAACCTTGAATGTACTTGTTGATTTCATAAGCTGGATCCAGTTGTCGTCGTCCTGTTGCATAGGAGACATGTCGATGTTGTGTGTGTGGAGAAGAGTTTGTGACCTCTTTCACCGGACAGCAGAGCAGCAGGCGGTGCGTAACCTGCTGAAAACAGACCAGACGGATCTAGACGCGGGTTTCCTCCTTCATTCGCAGTTGGGAAAAGTTTGTTTTCCAGAGCTGGAATGTTGCGGAAGGACAGGAGATATCTTTCCCTGCCATGCACGGCTGCACAGACAACCCTCCTCCACTCGTGCCTCTTCTTCTTGTTGTCATTGCCACATATGCGCATGATGCTGACCTCTGGCAGGGAAAGACGTGACCCCTGCACTTTTCTGATGCTGGACCAGCACATCAAAACAATAGACTTCACAGCAGCGGCTCCTTCCTGAGGTTCTAGGTGTGTGTGTGTGTGTGTGTGTGTGTGTGTGTGTGTGTGTGTGTGTGTGTGTGTGTGTGTGTGGAAACTGTAACTCATTCCCATGCTGCAAACCAGAACAGTTTTTGAACAAAAGTGTCCCTGTACTGCCTTTGTAATATAAACACCAGACATTCTTTGCGTTCAGCGTCTTTGAGGTGGTTGGAAAGGATTGAAGTCAAATATTTGAGAGGCAGGCTGGGTTTAAAGTGCTGCAAATTTATTCCAGATGCGATGTGTTGGCGGTGTGCAGTACAACAACACACTTTCTGACGCTCGCAGATATTTATGTGCCTTGCAGGAGTTCATTCATAGCGTTCCTTTATGCTTTATTTGCGCAAACGTTTGTATTTCAGTGGGT
The DNA here is from genome assembly GCF_051168715.1 of Poecilia mexicana. Classification (NCBI taxonomy): domain Eukaryota; kingdom Metazoa; phylum Chordata; class Actinopteri; order Cyprinodontiformes; family Poeciliidae; genus Poecilia; species Poecilia mexicana. The sequence continues at coordinate 8,793,750 of NW_028263391.1, read as the reverse complement.
TTCTAAGCGAAGCACCCAACACAAAACGAATCGTTTTGAAGTTGGGAATGAAAGATGCGTCACTGTCAACTGTTTCTGAAAGGGTAAAACTCCGTTTTGTCTGTTTAAAAAGCGCTGCATTGATAATAAAGCAAATGAAATGCTGGTCTCTTCAAAGAGTTTGCTGTAGATGCTGATGGCTGTGAGAAGGACAGCTCTCCTGCAGTGGTCAGTGTTACAGCGGCTTGGAAGAAACCTCTGAATAAAGACACTGGTGTTGTGTGACAGTGTTGTCACTAATCATCTTCATTCTATGAACAATACTTCTTTGCACAATGATCTCCAGATGTTTCATTTCAGTTCAGTTCAGTTGCCACTTCTCTTATTTTTATGAATAAAATCCAGGATAAACCAAGTGCACAGTCCAATGTCCACTATTGTTTGCTTCATTCTGAGAAAACTCCAGCAGTTCTGTGACTGCCTCAAAGATTTCTTAGAGAGCACCAGGAAGACCAAGGGGCACAAGCCGACGGTTTCAAGAGCGTAGTTTTGAATCGGGGTCGTATTCAGTCCAATGTTTTTTAAACATTTGGCTCAACTGTAGCATGTAGAAACATCCTCATGCTTGAAACATGGTGGTGGCAACATCGTACTGTGGTGGTGACGTGATGTTATGTTGATGGGGGCAAAATACAGAGTGATCCTGGAGGAAATCCCCTTGGCGACCTCCAGCAGCAGAACAATAAAAACATAGAGAACCTACAATAGAATGGTTGAGACGAAATCTTGTCCATACGTTCGATGGCCCAGGTGAAGTCCGTATCCAAGTCCAGTTGGGAATGTTGGTACAATCTGAATGAGCTGGAGTTATTTAATAAAAACTGGCAGAAACGTGTATCCTTAAAAATTCGGAGGTGGCAATTCAGCGGGAACATAAATATATCCCACACTTTTCAGATTTGGGGATTTTAAATGGCCTTACATCTGTTTTTTTTTGTTGTTGTTGTTTTTTAACGCTTCATAATTATTCGCTACTTTAAGTCTGCCGCAGTGAGGAAGTTTGTACAAGAGAAACCTTACTGCAGAAATATAAGCATATTATACTTCCAAATCGATTCAGGAAATGTATGTTGTTGTTGTTTTTTTTTTACTTTAAAATGTAAGCACACCAGTCCTCTTAGTTCAAAGCACAGCTGTCCTTTGGATTTTCTCTCCCACTGTAATCATGAGTCAGTTCAGGGCGGTCTGGACCCCGAGCTACACTCTGAAATTTTCCAGCCTCAAACTTGGCCGTCCTGCTATGGCCGAGTCAGGTTTGGCAGAAATGGGCCAGAGGCAGCAGCTCCCTCGCTCTGTAACAGTACAATGATGCCTTGTGTTGCCACCAGTAGAATGCCGCTCCGCCGATGGTGATGGGTGCTTTCTCTCTCTCTCTCTTTCTCTGTCTCTCTCTCTCCATTTTTCTGGCAACTACTGTATGTCTTGCTTTCTCTGACCATCCCTATCCCCCAATCCATGGTGCGAAGGATTAGATAATAGGCAGCTTTAGTGTGGGCAGAGAAAAAGAGGTGTCACAGACCTCTTATTTCTTCTCTCTCTCTCTCCCTTCCTCCATCCATCTTCTCTCTCTTGGTGCCATCTGCGCCACGAGCAGCTTGGCACCACACCATCTATAAATGCCAGGCCACATTTATCTTTATTGTATCGTATTTATGTGCGTGCACGTGCGCGAAAGAATGCCCGTGCCCGTCACTCGCGTGAAACACAATGCGCGGCCGTACAGAGCCTTACAATTGGTGTAGCTCACTCGGTATACGATGCTTCGCCACTTTCTAAATGTCAAGTCCACAACCACACGTCCGAGAATAGAATACACGTTTCACAAGCCACCTATTTCTCTCGGCTCCCGGAGCTCAATCCTGTGACGGCACCTCTCCTGCTGATGTTGGTGCTGATGTCTCGTCATCCACCTCCGGTGTTCTTGTCCGTATTTTTGCACGGTTAAACGTGTATAGCAAGTTGGGTCTCGTGTGAAGAGGCAAAGGTGTTTAAAACAATGAGTAAAACGCCAATAATGCACAGACACCTACGAGGAAGTTAGAAAAAAAAAGTTGTTTTATGCATGAAGAAGTGGGATGAGTAATAATGACAGGATAGCTTAAAATAACAAAAAAAAAAAGTGATCTGTCAAGTTTATTTTCTCAGACCACAGTGATGTCACAGCTATAAAAATAATAATACAAAAACATGCCAGTCTGTGGAGAACAGTATCACACCTAAGATTCTAGTGAAGCATTGTAGTGTTTTGTTGCTCATCCTCCCATGGCACCCAATGTCTCGTTTCAGCTGCCCCTGTAATTTAGTTGTACTCCGGCCCTTCCTGTCCAGTTGCTGTCATGTGTTTAGCGAGCACAGACAAAAAATACGTTACTTATCTGTTTTGCCTTCAAGTTTTCTGTCGTTTTAAGTATGTGCAGTTAATGGGAAGTTATCACCCACCGCTTTCTCGAGGACTTAGGAAGAGTGTTTTATGAGCCCTGTGTGAAACCGCGCGACTGCCCTCAGTCAATGCTATGCTTTCCGAAGGGATTTTGATTCGTAAACGTGTTGTGGTGGAAGTTGAAATATTCTGCTTTTCCATCACATTTTCATACAGCTGACTTCCAGCGTGCAGTAAATTGAAGGGGAGCTCCGACTTTGCAGTGGTTGAACAGAAAGCTGTAGGTGTCTTGAAAGTGAAGCGTTCAGCAATTGGCCCACATCTTACATGAAGTCGGGTCATTCCTGATCCGGAGAGAAAATTTGTTAACGTGATTTGAATCGACCACAAACGTGCAGAGAGACTCGTGGTCATTCCAGATTGGTGTAGGCACGGAAAAGAAATGGTGAATGGCGTCTGGTGTTTCAAGTAATGAATGGTGATCACTGGTATCCAACATGAAACTTGCTTTACTGTAGAAAATGTAGACCAAACATAACCTAAGTTAGTCTAAAGCATCCAACTTATTGCCAACGTCGGACTCTTGGTTGAATCCAAAATTCCCAGAAGCCTCGCCACATGGCTTAGGCCATAGAGTGGAGAAAGGAAGGAAGCCTCTCAGTACCTCTTAGATAAGAAAAAAAAAAGTTTCTGTACGTCTGAAAAACAATTATTTTCCCAGTTATCAGTAAAGACCTGAAAAATTTCAGTCTCTTTAAAATATTCTTAAAAAAATGTTAAGTTATATTTTTTTACCATTGGAAAAGAAAAGAGCCTTAGAAATCACGAGCATGAACATTTTACATCTGGGCCAAAGTCTTCCCACACTGATGAGGAAAATTTAGCAGCGGGCCAAACGTTTTGGCTGCCAAACACACAACTCCCTGACAAAACTTAATATTCTACAGGAAAGTAACTAAGAAGAAATTCTGATGTTTTTTTTTTTGTTTGCTTTTTTTTTGTTAAACTAAGTTCATCTTCACATGACCAGAGTGACCTTCTCTTCCTTTCCTTCAGTCTCTTATAGACCCTGTTCTGCAACCGAAACAGAGCTATTGGAAGTTCTGCTTCAAAAAAAAAATAAAACATGCTCACAAATGACCCTTCTCATGTCCTCATGTCGTAAAACCACAAAGGGGAAGTGTGTGTAATGTTACAATAAACCAATGGAAGCAAATTAGGTATCATAAATACACAAAAACTGAACAGTATCCACGTATTACGGCCTCGCATTGACATGAATGGTTGTAAAACATTAATGCCAGATAATATTGATTGCAGGTGAATCTCATGCAAGTCAGAAATAAATATTTAACTTTCAGTGCTGTTATGTGTTAAGTCTAATCAATACTTTAAAATAAATAACATTGAAAAGATAAAAAAAAAAAAAACCCAAACAACATGTGCCTTTTTATGCTTTCTGAAAAATGTGTTTTGCTTCATGTGTCCATGCGCTATCTAATGGAGATTAAAATAACCTTCATCAATGTCTGGATAATAATAGATGGTTTGTTATCCAGGATAAGCTGCACGACCAACTCTTAAAGAGGAAACCATCTTACCAACCTGACTGAGAAAAGACTAACAAGTCAGACACTGCTGTTCTTTTGTCTTTGACGAATTATGTCGCAGCGTCTCGGACTCCAACTGGAAGTGGTGGGATAATAGCTTGTTGTGGAGGGAAAGCTGCTCAGCTGAAGGTGCCCAAGCAGCACAAACGCTCTCAAACAGGACACTGCTGTGGGTTTGTATTTGACAAGTCCCACTGTAATGTTATTGACTCCTTTTGGTGTAGAAGACACAGCAAAACCCACCACTAAGCAGCCACCTTAGATTTGCACAACCGCTTGGTGAACACAAACAAATCAACAGTGATGAAATATGCTGACGCTCAACCAGAGTTTCAGAATGGGGAAGAAAGGGTTTGAACAAGACTCTTTTACACTAGACAGGCTGGTCTGAATATATATGTATATATATATATAAAAAAAGACTAATCTATCGGGATTCAAATGGATGATTTGAAACGCTTTTCAGAATGAGCAGACTGATTTGAGATGCCAGGGATGCAGCAGCGGCTCAACTAACCACTTGTTAAAACCAAGATATGTGGAACACTGTCTCTGAACACACATCTAGATAAGCTACAGCAGCAGCAGACCGCACCGGGTGGAACTCCCATCAACTACGCAGGAACCTGAGGTCACGGTTAGCTAATTAACCAAAATAGGATTTAACAGATAAGGAAAGCGTTTCCCCGTTAGATGAGTCCACGTTTGACGTGCATGAACACACCTGATCTTGGGTCAATGTTTCATTCTGGTGGTGATGGTACTACGATGTAGTTGTTATGTGCCCAGATGTACAGTCTTTAAACATGGCAGCTCACAGAGTAATATTGGTGCCCCATTTATGAGCACAGTGTACCCATCTTCAGTGGGATCATTCACCATGTCACAAAGCTCAAATCATTCCAAGCTAGTTTCTTGAGCATGACGATGAGTTGACTGTACTCCACTGGTCTACAGAGCACCTTTAGGATGTGGTGGAAAGAAAAATTTGCATCATGAATCTGCAAACCTGCATGACAATGTCAATTTGGAGAAATATCTCCGAGAAATATATCCTGCACCATGTTGAATTCACGTCTTACTCCAGGACCGAATTACCAGTCTACTATAGCTGTAGCTACGTGTGCAATGAACACGAGTGCTTATGTTAATAAAATTACAATTTTTGCTTTTCTGTGTAGCTGGATAGCAAATTAAATATCTGATTCCTGAGCTAATTTCTTCAGGCATATTGCAAAAGTGACCACACCGCTTATGATCAAAGGCTGGATTTCTCTGTTGGTCATGACAAGCAGATTAACAAGGGGCCAATTTTCTTTTCTGTTGCACGTCTTCCTCTTTTGCGCTCTTTTTATCCTCCGTCGTCGCTCTCTCATTAATTGACGTTATGAAAAGGCAAACGCACAAAAAGAGAGGCGGACCTTCTGAACTGCTTGTGTTGATATTTATATATAAGCGGTCTGCTCTGTAGCTGCTTGAATTATCGCCATGACAACAGGACAGGAAGCAGGAAGTAGGAGTTCCATCAGAGTGGAAGAGGGAGATAATTCTCCTCTCAGGTTGCGTGTTGAAGCCACATATGGTTTCAGTCATTGTTTATGTGAATACATCCAATGTGTGCGTTTTGTTTTAAAGGCTACGTACACTGAAACAACATTTAGCATTCCAGGTCTTTAATTTGTGACTTAAAACCTCTCAGTTTTAAGTCACAAAACGTCAGAGTCACAGGGTTAGGCTAACCCTAACCCACTCAGTTAATGCATGCATTAACCCACGCATCAACTGAGTGGGTTGAAGTCTTGGTGGAGATAATAAAAACTGCTGCTCAAGTCCTCTGGAATGTGTGATTGCATACGCAAAGTTTTCTCAGTGAAACAGACTTTACCGCAATGACATAGCGTTAGAGTTGAATTCATTCTTCTGTGTGGCCATTCGAAATGTCGAGCTGCAGAGTCAACAACATGTTTTTGATTACCGCTGTGCAGCATAAGGCAGCCAAACAAAAGAAAATTGCAGAAGGCCTAACAGCATAACACATTGGCCGCATAAGACAGAACTAGTAGTGGCAAAGTCTGCAGATCAAGTTAGAGTTCATACAGTGAGGTTTTAAAAAGGCATTTTTACACTGAGTAACAAGAAGCCTGGAGAAATGTTCTTTTAGATGAGACCTATCAAACTAGCACCATACACAAGGATTTAAAAGCGCTCTGTGGTTAATTAGCCCATTCCATTTGTGGTGTAATGATAATCTGTGACCAAAGCTGTGCATTAAAAGACTGACATTTTGGTTGTATTTATATTTAGGGGGGGTTACACACTCATCCAGTGCGTAGTCTCTCTCTCACACAATGACTGCTTGAGTTGTTTTGGGCTGAGAGAGTGCATAGAAAATGGAAACAGTGGTAGGCGTATTTTCCTAGCTGAAAAACTTTATGTTCACAAACAACCTTGTTTAGTCCCGGTCTGTCCTAGCTGTGGTCAGAACTAAGCTGTTTTCTCTTCTATCAGGTGTTTCTTCCCCCAAATGTAAGACTCCAATTATCAAAATATCCTAGAAAAAAAATTGTTTCAGACTAAGAAGCCATTATTGATGATTGAGCGCCTGACCTGGTTACTGTCACAGAGCTCTCTTACCTTTTCTGCATAGTAAAGACGCTTACTTACTTTCTCCATTTTAGATAATTTTTTTCTAAGAAATGTATAGATTTTCTGCCATTAAAATGTGATATTTGGTCTCTAATATTGCTGAAATTGTGAACACTAATTCTACAATCTAGCCTTCCTTAAACACTTTGCCACAAAAGGTGTTGATACTCAGATATATTTCTAGTCAAATGGATCAGTTCAAAAAGAGACCATATTTTATTGGAACTGTTATTAAGACAACATCCCACTTTTAAAAACTGACTATCGCGAAAAAACTGGAATCGCACCGATGTGCCTTGAATGCAACCTAGTGACTGGTTTGACTGTACGAACATGCTGGATCTTGCTGGCTGGTGGATATCGTTGAGCCTTTAGCTACTGGTCGAGTGTGTGTATCTCTGGCATTCATCACAAACAGTCTGAAAAAATTGTGTTGGAAGAAGGAAATCCCTCGCTTTCACTGAAGAGGCACGTATTGACTTGCAATTAAACAGCTTTTCCAGACAATTAAGCTGTTTTTAACGCACATAGAAAAAAACTATCCTTACTTTTTACCTACAGTAGTGTTCCTCTCATGCTTTTATTTTAAAGAAAGCAGTCCAGTCGCAACTACTTCGACATAAATGTGGTATCTCGCTTTGTTTTGTTTTTTTTCCTTTAGTTGAATGAAATGAAAGCATTCTGAAGTTCAGCATCCAGGGAAAATACAAAATGAAAACACAAGCCTGGACATGACAAGAAAAAAATAAACTAATTTGTTACCTGTGGAGAGAAACCAGACAATGGTGAAGTGGAGGGAAAAAAAAGGAAAGAAAGAATAGAGGTGATATCGGGGTTATATACACACACACAGAGGTAATGTGTAACTAAGAGCAACTGCGGTATTCACTGTATGAAACACCAGCACTGGGCATGAAACAAGGACAGAAAACATAGTCAGAGTAAAGAACTACAAGGATAAGGTAAAGCTAGCAACTAATGCTAACCAGCCAGACTGTTTAGAAAGTAAATGTGACTTTCCATTTTATTTGTAAATTGTGTACTGTACTGGTTAGAAACAGAACACTTTCAAAATTGAAGAACCGACTCTCCTAGACATCAATGAAATGACTCGACTGTGGAAATGTAATCACACCTTGGTAGCCTTTATAAAATGTTTTCATCTTTCTGCTGAATCAGGTCTCCACTTTCTTTCCTTTTTCTCTTGTTACTCCCCTCCTGAGACCTGTTCCATTTCTACGCTTTCAAAACGCTCTTTGTGAGGTTTAATAATGGGCCGCAGGAGCACGGGTAGACTTGGGTGACTAATCATTGAGCTCAGGCGGTATTGCACATGAATGGGTGTTCCCTTTGTGTCAGCTTTTTTTCTTTTCTTTTTTTTTCCTGGAGGCAAAAACGTGGATTACTGTGTGCTAGGATTTTACACATTTAATGCTCATAGGACTGGAGGATAAAGTTTCGGATAGCTGTGAAAAGATTGTTTGTGAATGAAACAACCATTTAAAGACAGTAAATTGTAACAGAAATCAGCAAACTTCTTCTATTAGGGCTGATAAACTTGAAATATCTTTTGTGTTTTAGGTAGAATTACTTTATGTTTTGGTGATTATGACTAAATGAATACACCCGTATTTCTATGATCCCAGATGCAACCATTGCTTGTTAATGTACAAAAACTCAGGCAAAAAAGCATAAAAAAAACTCAAAGCTGGTAAATAAAGTTCAACCCTCCTTTTCTTTTTTTTTTTTTTTTGGTCATTCGCTCTTTTATATCCACTAAACAAGGCCACAGTTTGCACAAAGGTAACATAAGATCAGAGTGATCTTAGAACACAAAGGTATCAGTCAGGGGGGAAAAAGTTCTTAAAAATACAGAACGACAATGACGTTACCAAAACCGGGCTCTTCTCCATAACTGACTAAAAGATAGAAGGTTAGCACCACTAGTACTATTTGTGTTCAACAAGGCAACATTATTCTGTATTCTTTCTATGTCTGGACAAAAGAGATGGGTTTCTTCCAAAGAAAACATCCAGACATTATTAAGACCTCCTAAAAGTTTTCATTGACCTCCTAAAATGGAGGCCTTAGTCATGAGAAAATGTGTTTGTCAGCTGCTGAAATTAGCAGTGAATTTTTACTGAGTAGCACATCATTAAAACACACGGTGAAATATGGTGGTGGCAGCATCATGCTCTGGAATTACTTTAGTTCAAATGTTGATTTTTATTTTTTATTTATTCTTTTGTCAATGCAGATCAGCTTTATTTATTTATTTATATATATATATATATATATACATATATAAATATGTATGTATATATATATATATATATATATATATATATATATATATATATATATATATATATATATATATATTAGGGATGTGCCGATCAGGTTTTTTCCTACCGATACCGATCACCCATGAGGGCCGATACACCGATACCGATCACCGATACCGATCACATAATTATTATTTATTTATTTTTTATCATAAACACTACCGGTTACATTATGTGGAAAAAGGAACCATGAATTCACCTTAATTTAGACAAACACTTGTTTTTAATAACTTTTTCCAAGAAGAAAACTAAACAAAACAGGCTTTGTGCAAATTGTACTGCTATCAATAATACTATCTTTAACAGACTGATAACATATGAAGGCTCTGAAGAGGCTAAATAATGCAAAGAGCCAAAATAAAACCTCTCAACATTGCCAAGAAGTTCAAGTATAAAACTTAACATTCAAAGGCAAAAACAGGTTCCATTACAATAAACAATCCAGAGTTACTGAATGAAAACTTCCTGATAGCATGGCGGCTAGCTGATTACTGCTAGCTCTGATTGGCTGTTTCTGACTGAGCGGAGTAATTATGCAGAACAGGGAGGAGATCAATTATTTTTTTAGAGATTATCTGTCTCATGTTAGGACAGCGAAAGTTTTAATATGTAGGTAAAATGTATTTTTTTAAGTTAGATGCTGCAGCTTTAAGCAGAGGTTCGGTGTGAGAGTCACTACCAGGTGGAGCAGAAGCGAAGCTCCGTCTGTCAAATATTACTACCTGTAGCGTAGCAGCAGTTCAACAGCGAGAGCAGAACCAGCGTCTGACATCGCAGCTCGAAGACTTAAATAATTTTGCGGGTTATTTGTTTAGCTTTCTGACCGTCATGCTAATCCGGGTGAGTGTTTGTAGCTGTGCGCTGCTTTACCTGCTGTCTGATCCTCCGTATGTCTTTTTTACTTCAGTGAGCCTCGATGTAGCCAAACTCCGTCAAGTATGGCTTTGTTTTTATGTCGTATTAGCTTCGTTGTGTTGATGCATTTTTGACGTGCTTCAATTTTCCCCCACAACACGCAAACTTCCCCATTCACTCAGTGCGTTATAGTTCCACATCGCTTAGGATTTGTTGTTGCGCGTTTGCGCAGAGTGAAGGAAAGAGGAGACCAGCTGCACAAGCAGGCTGCGAAATGAGAAGCAGGTGATCGGTATCGGTAAAAGAGACAATGATCGCCGATCACCGATCATACACTTTTTCACGAAAATCGGCCCGATTATGATCGGTGACCGATCGATCGGCACACCTCTAATATATATATATATATATATATATATATATATATATATATATATATATATATATATATATATATATACTGCTCAAAAAAATAAAGGGAACATTTCACTTTAATTTTGTGTGTGGCTCCAAATCCAGGCCTCCATTGGTTAATAATTTTGATTTCCATTGATGATTTTTGTGTGATTTCGTTGTCAGCACATTCAACTTTGTACAGAACAAAGTATTCAATGAGAATATTTCATTCATTCAGATATAGGATGTGTTATTTGAGTGTTCCCTTTATTTTTTTTAATTTATATATATATATATATATATATATATATAAAAATTCCCTTCTCACCCTCCGCGGGTGGTCTCTTTCATCCTCTGAGCTCGGGTCCTCTACCAGAGGCCTGGGAGCTTGAGGGTTCTGCGCAGTATCTTGGCTGTGCCTAGAACTGCACATTTCTGGACTGAGATGTCTGATGTTGTTCCTGGGATCTGTTTGAGCCACTGCTCCAGTTTGGGGGTGACTGCTCCGAGGGCCCCTATGACCACAGGCACCACTGTGGTCTTGACCTTCCAGGCCTTCTGGATATATATATATATATATATATATATATATATATATATATATATATATATATATATATATATATATATATATAAAAGATCAGAGTGATCTTAGAATACAAAGTATCAGTATTTTATATATATAAAATACTGATACCTGACTGAAGTGTAGGAATTGGAGCTCAGGAAGATATTTACATAAAATGAATTTTTGTTAAATACTGGATGACACAGACACAGATCACCATCACACCAACACTCACACCCACTCCCACAACACCTCCCACCCCCATCACCTGAGGGGGTGGGTCACGCAGGGCGTCCAACAGGCTGACTTTTCTTAGCAGCTGCAATTATGGCACCAGTGTGTTAGTTTGGCTGCTGACTCTTTGTAGCAAAAAAGCCACTAACATTTTATGATAAGCATAGGAGGGACAGCTTGTTGTGCAAATGACAGGTTTCAGAACCAACAGGAAGAATATGTATTTTAGAAAAGACGTCCATTTGGAAGGACGTTTTTCAAACAGAGGCTCCTGGACGAGCACGAGCAAACATCGGACCGGTGATTTTATTCATAAGCTCGATTCTGTTTCGTTAAAATTATGTGCTTGATAAGTAGATATTGAGGGTTATGACGAGAGAGAGAGAATCACCAGATGTGTGACGCACTTCATTTGATTTCATGTAATCCATCTTCATCTTATCAGCCTTAGCCTTTATGATTTATCCGCACCAGAGGTAACAATGATAAAACTGATCACACCTTATTTTTTTTTCCCCTCTCACCAATCTAGGAGTCATTTATTTAATACATTAGCCATTTCAGCTGAACAAACATATTTAACTAACCAGATTAAACTGAACGGATTACTCTTATGGCAATCTTGTCGTAGTTGTGTGAGTGGTGCATGAATCCTTCTTTGCGCATGTTTGTCAGAGGTCCTGCATATTTCTGATAGTTTTCCGACTCAAAATAGAACGGCTGGGTTTAGAATGAGGTCACAAAGGTCAAAAGTCAGATGACTGTCCCTCCCATGTGGGAGTGTGGACTCCAGGAAGTGGATCCACCAGTCTCAAATTCATGAATCAACAAATGACTCAAACGTCATAATCGCCTCCTCTCTCCCACAGGTGCGCCCTGCACTGGGGTCTGACTGCTAAGCTATGCTTGACAAGGCTCAGCCTACTGCCAGTAACCTCAACCTGGTGAACGCTGAAGTTTCTGAGACCCGGGCAGCTTCGGACACGCTTGATGGTATCGACATGGCCGACCTTGTGGAAAGCCTGGACGCCAGAGAGCTGGACCTCGAGGAGGGCGAGGAGCTCGACTACGACGGGAACTACTTGGGTGTGTGTCGCCTCGTTTCTCACAAGGGAAAGAGTCAAATGTAATACACTGACTCTTCTAAACATCTTTAAAATGCCGAAGCGAAATTGATCTGGAAAATGGGAAAACAACAGGCCACGTTCAATCTAGTTGCGGAGAAGGTTTGAAGATAGACTTTTTATTCACTTGGAAAAATTCTTGTACCTCTCTTAGAGTTTATGTTACAACAGAACGACAGAAAATCTCCAGCAGCATATTTCACAATGTGGAAGCAATCGTTTGTTTCTGCTTCTTCATTTTATGACTAAAAGAGATGTGATGACACTCCAATTCCAGAAATTCACAAGCGTTGTGTTATTGCTCAGTGCACACGTTCTTGTTTCTAGCAATCCAAAAATAATTATTAGAATTAATTACCTAATGTTTGTCTCCGCACCACTCCTTTAGTCCTCCTCACCTCACCCCAGGCTGATGTGGTTATTTACGTTGCTTCATCTCAACGTAATCAGTTTAGTCAGACAGGAAGAGAAAGGCGGGATGAAAACCATCTGAATCAGCTCTTTAGGCTTCGTAATATAACATCTCTCACACCATCAATCGGGTGAGGCACAGCAGAAAACTTTGTACTGAAAGGTGCTAATCAGCGCCGTGCGAACGTCTCCACCCCTCACAGACTCCCACTGAGGATTCCTAAACCAAATGTAGCTGTAAGGTTTTATTTATCGTGTACAGAATCAGCAGATCAGGGTGAAGAGAAGTAATATTGATGAATTTGAAATACTGACAAGGATAAAATCAAAATGGTGAGGAAGAACGTGCCACAACATTATTATGACAATAAACATTATCATAAAGAAAGGCGCAATGTCGAAAATAAGTTATTTTGTTATTAAATGATAAAATTACGAGCTGATTTACACACGGCATGGCTACTGGGTGTCTTTGCAGCAACATCATTTTGACTCTTTTATTGAATTGCTCTTTTCTTTTTGCTCCTTTAATTAATAGGACAAAGCATTAGGGCGTTTGCAGATACTCTCCATTCAGTCCCACTGAGCTTCAGCTGTTTTTCTTTGAAGAACAGGCAGAAATGTCAGCTTCTTCATGTGCAGAGCTGCTTTGCTTAAAACACAAACCCCAAAAGACAGCCAGCTTCTGCAGATTTTTTTTTTATTTCTAGAATAACATTCACTTCTAGAAATGTGTTTTTGATCTATCGAATAAAATCGACTGAGGTTTGTGGTTGTAATGTGACAAAATATTAAAACGCTCAGGCAGATACCGCAGACTTTCATATTTATTAAATGCAGCAAAATCGTGGACAAAAGCAGACTTTCTTAGAAATGCAGCCTGCCATGATCGACTCCCACACACACAAAAACCCCCACATCTTCATTAATATTAACCATCTGTTTTGGTTTTCACTCCTAGGAGACTGCCGTATACCGTTTTCAGCGGTGTATGCCACAGTGGGCTTTAAGGAGGCCAGTGCGAAGGTCTTCCTCCCCACTGTGCCAATTACCGCCAAGATCCTAGAGGTGGAGCGGTTCACCACGGCGCAGGACCGCTTCAACTTGTCGCAGCACAGGAGCGTCAACAAGGTACCCTGTTCCACATAAAGCTCTCTATGATCTGAAACGATACGTTCTTCCGTTTGAGCTTAACCGACTCGCCCGCTGCGTGTGTCCGCAGTCCCTGCCGGCCGTGTTTAAGATCGAGATGAAGCACGGAGAGTTTACCTGGGTGGTCAAGAGGAAGGAGAAACATTTCCTGGAGCTGCACAGAGAGCTGAGGACGTACAAAACCCTCATGAGGATCCCGCTGCCGTCACGCAGGTTCGTTCCCGAAACGACGTAGCGGACGCCGCCCCGCGCTCAGACACGTACTGTTTCGTATGCAAAACCCAAACAAATGACGCATTTAGCGTATTTGCTTACAACCGGCCTCGATCTGATGCTTCACTCAAATAATAATAAAAATAATAATAATAATAAAAAAAACATATGAAATCTTTCATTTCAGATAGATTACATGGTCTACACTGTGACGCTTTCCTACTCACTCACCAGTGACGTCCTAGAAGCTACATTTTCAGTTTTCTTACCCAGGAACAGATATTTTGTTCCCACAAGAATCACTGCAGGACAGCCTCGTTTTTTTTTTTTGTTTTTTTGTTTTTTCTAAGTAATTACATACTGCGATATCATTTCTTCCTTCCTCTGGCTAGAGGAGGGAAGTGTCAGGCCAAAGCTGGTGTATTTCCTTTTTGTTTTGATGCGACTCATTGATAATTTAGCTTGCAAAGCGGTTCCAGCGAAACTATTGTGGGAATAAAAACAGAGCACTGTGTTTTCGTTGTTCCAAGCACAAGTTTGATATTCTGTAATAGTTTCTGCCGACTGAACAAAAATACACCAGATTTTTCAACGCCTAGCTGTGCAGAATATCCTTATGGGGGAAACTAACATAAAATCCTGGTTCTATTAGTGACCTTAAGTCTGAACGGGCAGATTCATAAAAACTAAATTGGTATTTGCATAGTCATATTTCTCCTATTCATATTCTTCATTCTGTTTATGCTATGCGGGAGCTGAGAATTGATGTTGACGCTGCTTGATTCGTGTCCGAACAACGCTGCTTTTGTGAGCGAGCCACGAACACAAAGATAAGACTGGAAAAACAGGAATGGGCATTTTGCACAAGCGACACACAATTGTAAAATTGTATTTTCACATAGTTTGCAACTGCAAAGTTTATCTGGAAGGGGAACAAAAATGAATACACTTAGCTTACAATCCATATTATTTGGTTATGTACATCGCTCCTGCAGTGTGTGTTCCATAAAAAGTCACCATCTGTGACATTATTGTTTTAGTTCTGTACCTGCATCTCATGATGTAATGAGCTTTCAACTCCCTAAATGTCAGAACTTTTTTCGTGTCTGGGCCACCACAGAAAACCTTCCCACCCCGTCACTTCCCGTTTCTGCGAAAACCCATTTGACTGTGTGATCTTATGAACACTCTCTCTGTACCAGTGCATTTAAATTTCGGGATTTAATCTTCTTCCTCCCAGCCACACCGTGAGGAGGAAGACGGTGAGGAAGAGCGAGGTGAGGGAGATGCCTTCCTTGCCCCGGGGGGGAGGAGATGAGCTGGCCAGAGATGAGCAGGTCTCCAGCAGGAGAGTGAGTTGGCATTCTTCCGACTGGGGCCTCCTCTTTGGTCGGAGAACAGCTTTAATATTTGAGTTATTGCACGATGCTCTCTGTGTGCTCTTTTTGTTGCCATGGCACTAAACTCCATGCCAACTTATGTTTTTTTTTTGTTTGTTTTTTTCCCAAGCCCTCTCTGACAATGCGTTTGCGCGTGTTGGTGGTTATATACATAGATTTTGTCGTTAGAGCGATCACTGTGATGCAATGTAGCGCGTGTGTTTCTATAGAGACAGTTGGAGGACTACATAAACACGCTTCTGAAGATGGCCATGTATCGGAAATATCACCACACTGTGAGTAACTAATACATTTTTTTTTTAATCATTTTTTATTCTGTTATGTTTATGTGATTTTTAATATTCATCCCACATTAAATATTTCCATATCAGTATTAACTACCAAACCCGCAGCATTAAACCTCCTGCTTTGTCTTCCTTTGTGTTCTCAGATGGAGTTCATTGACGTTAGCCAGTTGTCTTTTATACATGACTTGGGTCCCAAAGGACTGTAAGTTTTCTTCTTTTATTCCCCCCCCCCCATTTTGACTGTTTCTCCTAATAAACAAAGATTCTTATAACCAGCGCAGAGCTTGTTTTTACATTTGTTTTCTTATTTTCTCGTCATTTTACGTCAAACAGGGAAGGCATGATCTACAAGCGTTCCGGCGGACATCGCATCCCAGGAATGAACTGCTGCGGTCAGGGTCAGGCCTGCTATCGCTGGTCAAAACGGTGCGTCGCCGCTGCTCCATCAATGCTTGTTTTCTAGTTTATGTCGCATTGTTTGCCACCTTTTTTTTTTTCCCCACCCACAAAAACAATGTGAAAATCCGTAATGTCTGAGGGTTTATCGTCACGATTTGTGGAGGTTTCGGTGGACCCAAATGCAGACAGGCTGAGGCGTCGAGTAGATGGTGATAAATTTAATAAAAATAAAAATTTGAATTTACAAGAACTTACATACAGCCAGGATGACAAAAAAAAGCAGGAACAAAAGGAACCAGGAGCATGGCGGGATCTAACAGGAGGAACCAGAGAGGAGTGAAAGCAAAAGAGGAGGACAAGTACTAGGAGGGTGAATGATGGAACAAAAGATTGGAGCTGATTAGCTAACAGGTTGCAGGTGTAGAGAGAAAGAGAGAGAGAGAAAGAGGGAGCGTGCACAAGCAGGGGAACTAGGACAATGAATCTAATTGTAATAATGAACTACTAAGCAGAAGGAATAAATGAACAAGCCAGAAAAGTACTGAGCTATAGTGAAACAGAAACAAGGCTGATCTAATAAAGCCGATAACATGTCAGAACTACAAACACAGAAAACCAAAAAAAAACTCCAAAAAACCCAATTCGAAACATCGTAGGACCCTGACATGTATATGACATATTATGAGATTTTTATCAGCTGTTTGTAGAAAAGACACTGTACAGTTATCATCCTCCACAAATTCAATAATACAGCAGACCTTTGGCATCCTCCTGGCAAAGGATTTGGACATTTTTGCAAGAGGCGTTTTATTTGTAGGATTTCCACACGTATATCAATTTTGATAAATATATGTTAAGCTAGTCTGAGGGGCTGCAGGTTAGGGGAGTTCTGTTATGTTCATTTTAAAATTTTCTTGTAATGCAAAAAAAAATAAAAATAATTACTGCTCTTTAATCTGTTGAAAAAATACATTTTGAGCATGTTTACACACATAAAAAGGTGAGAAGAAAAATCATGAACTCCACAGATTGAATAGATCTTTTTATTTTTTCCCCCACAAGCTTTAATGTTTATTCCTTCGTCCAATCTAAACTACCATCAAGCCATTTTCGAATGTTGTTTTCCTAAGGACAATAAATCCACTCAAAAATCCCACACACTGGAAGCGCTCGGCCAAGCCACCTACATCCTGATGCACACTGATGGTTTTTCTTCCCACACCCTTCCCTTAAGACGAGGAGCCAAAGAAGCGCTTCTTCTTCTCCGAGAGTCGGCAGAGAGTCGCAACAGTAAATGCGGACGCGGGAGGTTGTTGATGACGATGCTGACAACAACTAAACGTGTGTGTTCTGCAGCTGGCTGGTGGTCAAAGACTCGTTCTTGCTGTACATGAAGCCAGACTCCGGGGCGATCTCCTTCGTCTTGCTGGTGGACAAAGAGTTCAGCATCAAGATGGACTCCAAAGAGACCGAGACCCAACATGGAGTCCGCATTGACAGCCTTTCCAGGTTGGGTTTCTGCACTATTTTGTGCGCACATGAACATTTGAGCTTCATTGCATTTCCCCATGTTGTGAAAATAATAGCAATATGTCATATCTGTGGCCACAGGATAAATAGTGGTTAAAGTGATTCCTCCTACAGTGTACTTCCTCCCTCCCCCCAAAGAAACAGCTAAAACAAAATCAAGCACAGATTTAATATCCTAAAGCTTTAAAGCTCTAATGTTTTCGTAAACGGATGAAACTTTTGCCTCCAAACTGTGACCTCCAACGTACTAAACAGCATCCGTGTGTCTTCTGCCGGCAGGACGCTTGTGTTTAAGTGCAGCAGCTACAGACACGCACGCTGGTGGGGTCAGAGCATCGAGAGCTTCGTGCGGAGTCACGGGAAGGCCTTCCTCCGGGAACACCGCTTCGGGTCGTTCGCACAGGAACAGGAAAACGTCCCTGCCAAATGGTAACTGCACTGGGAGGACAGAAAAATTGATGGGGTCGTCGGCGATGTGTGGGTGTGCAAATACAAACAAACAAAAGGTTTTTACTCAGTTTAATGCTGATCGCTTTGAAACCTCGAAACTGGCGCTTGAAAGAAGTATTTTGGTTCGTTTCTTTGACGCTTCCTGTTTTTATACAGCGCCCTCCAGTACTTATTGGCACCACTGGAAATGAATGCACCTTTAATTGCAGAAGTATGATCTCTCGAGAAAAATGGTACAGTGATGCAAACTCCACGTTTGTGCTTGTGATGATAGAACAGGAAATATGCTGTCCAAGAAACCAGTTCGGACGCTGACAGCGTCTACTAGTTTCTTGGAGATCTGTCCACTCCAAAGACGGCAGGCTTCGACCCTCCGGGTACCTAAATAGCGAGTAGTGCAGATTTATTTTACATCCTTTGCCATCCTCCCGGTTTAGAAAATCTGGAGTTCTTGCCTTGCCTAATTTTAAAACTGCGGTCAACTTTTAGACTGTTTCTCAGGGGGCAGATGTTGGGTTTAGAAAAGTGGCTTGTTTTTTTCTGACTTCCCGATTTCTGAAAATAGACGACTCTGACCCTCCTCTACTGTAACACAACATGAAAAGCAGTTTAAGTCAGGAGCTTCTTCAGATCTGCTGCAGTCACAGACTGCAACTGGAAATCCTTCCTTCAAACAGCCACATCCATCGGTAATGGAGAATTTTGAAGGACGGCAGGAGCAATGGGCCTTTGTGTCTTATGTTCGACATCAACAGGAAGTCACGAGTTAAGTGTCAACTCATTGCCCCACAGCTTTACAATGCGTGAATACATTTATACCCACATGGTAAAATGAATGTAACTGTGCTATTTGCAAGAATGCAAGTGTCAGAATAAATAAGACGTTTTCTCCACCTTTTTCTGCAAGTGTTTCTCTGGTTACTATGGAAACGCTTGCAAGGACTGAGCAGTCAAATCTCTGTTCTGGCTGCATGGCAATTTCTTCCTTCCTTATTTGCATTCCCCCCCACTTTACAAATTATATTTAGCTAACAAATTATATTTAGGCTCATGCAAAAGTGGTAGATAAAGAACAGTTCAGTCATGACACAGGTTTGTGGTTTTTAATGAGAAATAACATGGAGGAAAGAGAACTGAAAAATCGTTTGTCGCGTCTAAAATTCAGCTGAAGACTGAAGTTGCGATCACACCATAAGCTCTAAGAAAACAGAAGCAGCTTCTCCTTTCTCTGCTGCATTCTTCAGTGCGTGCGTCGAAACGCTGAGAGTAAACGTCTGATTGTAGGAGATGCAGAGTGTAACAGCAAAGCCGTGTCTGCGCAGGTACGTGAACGGGAAGACGTACATGGAGGACGTGGCCGACGCTTTGGAGGAGGCTAAAGAAGAAATCTTCATCACAGACTGGTGGTGAGTTTCTCTGTCCTCGCTGCGTGAACGGGGTGTTGCGTCGAGGTCAAGGTTGAAACTGTCAGATTACCTCTGCAAAAATCTCAGTATAACTCCAGATTTTTATTTTTTAATTTTTTTTTTCAGAACTGATGTAATTGACAATATGCAAGAGTTGGAAATAAAAAAAAACAAACAATTGTTCTGTTATTATTCTTGTTTTCCTCCAAACTTTGACTCATCACAGACTGTATTTTTTGCCACTTATGTTTTAATACTTGCCTTTTTTTTGGTAAAGTGTTTTGGATCAGCTCAATTCAGTTGGCTACATCCACCATAACATAACGCAACTTTGACTTTAAAACCATTTTAGATGAGTGCTGATGTTGTGATAGGGTCAGAAATAATAATAATACTAAAAAAAAGGTTGAAATGGTAAATGTGAAACTGAACTGGAGAGAAAGTTTTCTGGATGTAGCTTCTGCAGAACAACAAGCAAGTTTTTTTTCTGGTTTCTTTTGCTGTGGCGACATCACATAAGAAACAAAGAAGGCTGAACGTCTTATAATTCAGGTAATCAAGATTCTGTGCCAAAATCTACATAAAAGTTGCTCCTTCAACACTACAAGCATAAAACGCCGAGTTGTGCCTCTTTGATGTCACGAACACTTCAGAATATTGTTTTTGCGTTAGCTTTATAAAGATTGTTTTGTTTTTTCTTGTGAAATCCTGCCATTTAAAACCACACTTCATTACCCAGCTCCGTTTTCATCATCAGTGCACTTTTGTTAGGAAGGGAACATTTGGACCTGTAGATCCAGCATCTTTGAAACGCACATTTTTTTAAAACGTGACCTCTCGGATATGATTATATAGACACACGTAGAGATCTACGTCAACTTTATGCAAAGCATCCATGTGTCTCATTGTCCCATTTTAAGACTCGTGCAGGTCACCCTAGCATACAGCCCAGCTTCTGTGTTTGTGCTGCCCGCTTGCATTCAGAGGATGCAACCGGCTTTAAAATGTTCCAACTCCTGACGGCATGTTGGAACGGTTTTAATGCCTTGTTTTCACTCACCTGTCACTCCGCTACCACAGAATGAGAGGACAGCCTGGCACAGCGTACTGGCCAGCGAAGCACGTTTCCTTACACATTATTTGACGTCTCAGCCACTGAATCTCGAGGCCTTGCCAGAGAGCCGCGACGTTGTTCTGGCTCTAATTACAGCCTGAAACCAAGAATAGAAAATCCGCCGACTGTCTCCGTATCCGTTTGCCCATCTGCTGGACCCCTTTATCTCTCTGTCATTTCATAATTTGCTATCTCGCTCTTAGTTTTTTTTTTTTTTTTTTTTTTTTTTTTGCATTTGTTCAGCCCGTCAGAAACTGTTTAGCCACACCATATGCATATTGTAAATACTTGGTTTTGCAGGTACAAGAACTTATTTGGTGTTTTTGCTTTACGCGCGTATTCTCAGGGAGAGATGGGGAGAAATGTTTTGCGCCGCTGAAATCCCAGCGTTCCAAAGCTGTAATCACCGGGCTTAGGCTCTTTACCAATGAGGTGTTAGCCAGTGTAACATGAGCCGGATGCCAGTGTGATTGGCTCATAAGACTGCATCGCGTCATGTCTGTTCTACTGTAGACAGCAAAATATAAGTCAATCAGATCGAGGTTTCGTTTTCTACTATGATTGTATACAAGAAATGATATTTACTCATCTGTTTGCCCTTCTTTGTGTTTTTCTGTTTCTTTTTTCGTCAGGTTGAGTCCGGAGATCTTCCTGAAGAGACCTGTTGTAGAAGGAAACAGATGGAGACTGGACTGCATCCTCAAACGCAAAGCAGTAAGCAGGCACTACGTGAACAGTGATTGTAGTGAAACGACTCACCTTACAGTACAAGGAGCTGATTGACTTTTTAGGCCAAATGCTGATTCCTGTGGAATCTGTGTTCATAAATAAAACATATCACGCAAATTAATATAATTTTCCCTGAGCTTAAAGACTCGTTTTGCATTTGTGTGGCTGGTAGTATTGAAAGTAAAAAAAGGAAAAGATGCATTTTATTGTGATTTTATTTGACAGACCAATATAAAATGGCACAGAATTGTGACGTTGTTAAACTTGTTGAATTTTAATTCAGCCACCGTGGATCAATACTTTGTAGTGTCACGTTTTACTGCAGATCCATCCTCACAAAATACTCAAACCCAGCCAGATATCACAGAAGGTGTCTGTTAACATTAATTTTCAAGTTTTGCAATTAATTTTTTATTATATTTGTGTCTGAATTTGACTGAATCGCTCTAACCCACGAATATGCTTTGATCCAAACTCTGCTTCCCAGTTTTAAGCTTTCTGCCCTGTAAGCGCCCCGTTTTTATTACCATCTATCTTCACATCAGCTCTGATTTTCTATATCTCTCCCCAAGGAAGAAAACTATCTCCACATCATGACACTGCCACCACCATGTCCAGTCATAGGGATTGTGTGTTTGGGGTTGTGTGCCAGTTTGCAAAAAAAAAAAAAAAAAAGTCACCTGTTTTACGTTTATTGTACCATCTACACGGCTTGTGGGAAATTGCTAAAAACATACTACTAATGCCAACCCCTGTCTTCATTGGGCGCTTCTCAGTTTAGTGGGTTTCTTGCCTGGTCTGTCAGTTTAGGTGTTTACATATCGGTAAGCTCTAAAAGTTTCCACTTTTAGAGCTCAGGTTATTATTTTATAACTTAATCCAGCATTAAGCTTCTCCACAGCCTCATCACTGACCTCTCTGCTCTGTTCCTCAGTCTTCATGATGCTCTTCAATTATCGTTGTCAAACGAAACCTCTCAGCGCTTAAACAGAACAGCTAACTTTAAGATAAAAAAAAATGTATCTTTTTGTTCGTCCACCTCACATTTGTATTGGTCTAACAACTCAAATATCCATAAAATCCCATTTACATATATTGGAGTTTGTGGTTGTAGCGGGACAAAATGTGGAAAAGTATCAGGAAGCATAAATACTTATGCAAGATAATCTATCTAAGAGAGTATTCTTGACATTTGAATGAATACACGTACAAGATCCCCATCTTTTTTTTGTTTTTTTTTTGCATTCGCAGCAACAGGGAGTACGGATCTTTGTGATGCTGTACAAGGAGGTGGAGCTCGCCCTGGGCATCAACTCGGGCTACAGCAAAAGGACGCTCATGCACCTGCACCCCAACATCAAGGTTAGTGGCCAGCGGTCGTCCCGTTTTGTCGAACAGCAAAAAAAAAAAATATATATATATATATTTTCAAGCTGATCACGTGAAGAAATCCAATGCGGCGTAAACTAAAATCGTACACATTGTTCTTGATGCCCAGTTGTCTCGATCCAGAATAGCGACAAGTGTCTGTCTGTGTCCCAGGTTATGCGGCATCCAGACCACGTCTCTTCGTCCGTGTACCTGTGGGCCCATCATGAGAAGATTGTGGTTATTGACCAATCGGTGGCTTTTGTGGGCGGCATCGACTTGGCTTATGGACGATGGGACGACAAAGAGCATCGGCTGACAGATGTGGGCAGCGTGACGCGCTCTGTGGCTCTCGAGCAGGTCTGCCTATTAAATACCCGATGAGTTTTGTTTTGATTTACATGCTGCCAATGTTCTTCTTTTGTTTCAGATAGAGGTTGAAAATGTTAAAAGACAGATAATAGTAGCTGTATTTGACCAGACAGACAATGTGAAGTGCAGACTAATACATCATTATGTTACTCAAGAAAAAAAAAACCGCATGGTGAAGTAAAAATACTCCTAAATGTTCCTTGTTTCCAAAATGTCACACAAGTAAATGCAAAATGTAACTAGTCACTACCCACATCTGTCCATGCAACAAACATTAGCAGGAAAAAGGTTTGCTAAGGCTAACTAACCATTAGCCGAACGGGCTTCCCCGTTCTTCTCAGCAGTTGGTCACACAGTCTCTCTTCTGCAGCAAAAGAACATTTTTACTATTTTTTTTTTAACGAAAAGCTTCCAGGTTTTTCCAAGATAAAGTGAGGTGATCAAGCATACTAAATCTTCATTGTTGCAGACTTGCCAAAACACACGAGGGTTCTAGCCTGATCCAGTGTTTAGATTTCCGACCGCGTGGCGCTGTGGTGCCTAGCACGGCTGTATTTATCAGTACGACTACGAGAGCCGCAATGCTCACTGGAGAACTTAATCTCTAAACAGTTTTATCTGGGGAATGTCAAAGAGTCGGACGTTTGATTTTTTTTATTTTTTTTTATCTTAATCTTGTACTTGTTTGCAGGCCAGCGCCAGCCCTCCCTCCTCCGATAAGGGTGTGTCTGCCGTTCACGACGTCCCGCAGAGCAACGGGCGCGGGACTCCGACTCCCGACGCAGCCGAGTTGCCCAAGCTGAAGGGCGTTGGGCGCAGCAGGATGGTCCGGTTCAGCCTGTACAGACACCTGCAAAAGCACACTCTGCAGCATGTGGACAGCGTCAGCAGCGTGGACAGCGCAGGTGTGAAAGTCAACACTCTTGTTTTGCTTTCGCTTCGACACACAATGATGTTCTAATTCCACATCTCGCATTGCTGTGTGAGAGAACGAGAGCCGCATGCGGTTTCTGTTTGTTTTCGATGAAGGTGTTGTTAGGAATGTGTGAATCAGCACTTTTTACTGAGATAATATATGTTTTTTTTTTTTTGTTGTTTTGTTTTTTTTTCCCCCACATGTGCATATTTGTAGAAAGTGGTTCTGTCAAAAGCTTGAAAACGGGTGTTGGTGAGTTGCAGGGAAACACCCGCTTCTGGCACGGAAAAGACTACTGCAACTTTGTTTACAAGGACTGGATCCAGCTGGAGAAACCTTTTGATGGTCTGGTACACAAATACACACATTTCTATACCTCAACCGTTTTCGTTATTATTACTTTAGATAGAAGTTCCAATATTTGTACCAGTACGTTGCGATTAAGTAACATAAAGTGCACTTATCTTAAAAGAGATTTGACATTATGTTTTTTTTTTATTTATTCCCTCCCCCCACCCCCATGTTTTTCCACGCTGTACAGACTTTATCGACAGGTACACCACTCCCAGAATGCCTTGGCATGACATCGCCTCGGTGGTCCATGGGCGAGGCGCCCGGGATGTGGCCAGGCACTTTATCCAGCGGTGGAACTTTACCAAAGTATAATGATTTCCATATGCCACGCCTTAAAATAAGCAAACACAAAGAATGAGGGAAATACTATATGTAAAGATCAGTCTATGGATAAAATAGGTTTCAACTTTGTGGTTGTTGGTTTTTTTTTTTTAAGCTTATTCGGGCTTTTAGTAAGAGAAGGTGTTTATGGGTTAGGAAAAGAAAAATGCAGGGAAAAAATTTGCTAATTCGGAAATGTTTTACTGGAACAGTGTGGAAAAAATGCCCTCATCTCAGTGCTTGTAATTTCTGTGGCTTTTGACTTTTTTATTTTTTTTTTCCCTTCTATTTTAAGGCCTTAAAACATTTCCAGCTTTAATTCCTTATGTTAAATTTACTCTATTTTTTTCTTTTGCTTAATTTCTCCTACTTTTTCCTCCTGCAGATCATGAAGCCAAAGTACCGCTCTCTCTCTTACCCTTTCCTCCTGCCAAAGTCTCACTCCTCTGCCGACGAGCTCAAGTACCAAGTTCCTGGGTGTGTTAACGCTAAAGTACAGGTGAGGGAACGCGACCTGGCGCTAATATTTAAAAGAAACGGAATGCATTTTAGGGACGTATTGCGAAATGTTTCCACCAGTACGGTGGAGGATTCAAAGAGAAAACATGCGAGATAAACTCCCACTATCAAACATTTGCCCACCTCTTCAATGGCTGCTGGAAGCAGAGAGACGTATCCCTGTGCTCCAAGAAAGTTACGTAATGCAACAAGTGCTATACTTCTGTTCACAAAGTTCAAGCTGAAAAAAAACAAAAAAAAAACTGTATAAATATGTATAAAGATCACATCATAAATCTGTTAACTCTTGCTAAAACTGTGTTTTTAAAGTCCTATCAGTTTATGTAAAAGAGCTGCAAAAAGCTTGTTGCATTCATCCTTTTCACTTGAGATATTTGATTATTTTTTTTACCACCAGTAAAAAAAAGTGACTAAACCGGCTTCGCGGTTTAGTCACTTTGCAGGATTTTATTACTACAGGTTTCTATAGCATCTCATTTCCAGTCAGGCTCTGACAAACGTAGCAGCTCTAACAGACACAACTGTCAGCACTCCCTGTCAGCAAACACTTTTATCGCCACGAATGGGATTTTATCAGTGCAGCGATTGTGCAAAGCATAAAAGCAGTAAATGGAATAAGCTCCACCTAATCAGTCTGTGGTCAACTAATAAGTCAAAATTATGAGGGTTTGACTGCAGTACATTAAAAAAGTCGCTTCAAGCTAACGTTACCACTTTGCCTTTTGGAAGGGAATTAAAAATACTGAAAAATAATTTGTTCTTCATTTGGCTCAGACACTGAGATTAAAAAAGCAGGTGCTGTAGCTAGTTATTATAGGTAACATTAAGTGGGAAACTTTATGCTCACAAACAACACCCTCAGTCTCCTCGATAGCTTATGAGAATTATTTTCTGTCTGGCATATTATAACCACATTAGCTATGTTACCCGTCTAATTAGTTTACTCTGCAGTACAAGAAGCTCTGCACACAACCATTCACTTTGAAATTCCTTCAGGTTGCGTCATCTTTTATGAAAAGTGCTTTTTAAATAACTTTCTCCATTTCTTTTTTTTTCTTTTTTTTGTGCAAGGTGTTGCGGTCATCAGCGGATTGGTCAGCAGGCATTAAATATTACGAGGAGTCCATTCATAATGCCTACATCCAGGTCATCGCCAAGAGCAAGCACTACATCTACATAGAGGTAAAGCATCACCGAGGCTGTTAAAGGAGATTTGTGTTTATTTTTATCTGATTAAAAGGATTAGCACAAATTAGGGAATGAAGAAGAAGGAATTCTTGTGAGTCACTTCTGTTGCATCACAGATCAAATCTCGCTTGCGAACGCCTTTTTGTGTGGGTCTTGCATGTTCTCTCTTTGCTTGTGTGGGTTTTGGTCTGACTGTTCTCGCTTCCTACCACAAAAAATTAAAACTTTAGCATTTTAGCAGGCAGACCATGCACACTGTTTAATCGACATGTCAAAATCTAAAACAATTTTTAAAACTGTATTCGTAACCTTACAAATCCATCCATGCATCTGTTTTTTTTTTTTTTTATGTACACATTTTCTTTATAAATTCCAACATCTAGATCATGTAGGACCTGGTATTAACTTTCGCCAGTCAGTGGACAAGAAGAGGAGTGCAACAAAGTCATTTCCACATTACAAAAACAACACATAAAGAATGCCAAGTCTTGTACTAGTGCATGATGGTGGCAGTCCCTGTGGCTCAGAATATAAGATTCAGAAATGACAAGCAAACCATTATGTTTTAAGCTGCTTGACCCAGTATTACACGTTGCCTTTCCCCAATCAGAATTTCTTGCCTCCAGTTTGACATCTCATTGATACCATGTATATTTGTTTTCAGAATTATAGCACTGTGTTTATAAAAACAAAAAAAAAAAGCGAGCAAAGCTCAAAAATCTTAATTTTTACACAAAACATTTCACATCATCCATCCCTCCATCGTCTATACGCACTTATCCTCGCAGTGTCGTGGGATGTGGTGACGCCTACCACTAAGAGAAAGGCTCTATACAGGTCACCAGTCCATCACTGGGCAACACAGGGCAAACAATGCATGAAGACACTCTTAAATAAGGAGACATCAATTAACCTGACAGCAATGTTTTGAGTCTGTGGGAGGAAGCCAGAAAGAACCCATGAATGCTTGGGTTCTTTCTGCTGGAACACCTGGGAAAAAGGTGTTCCAGATTTTTAGATAACCCAGATTATTTGAGAAGATGGGCGGCTTTTTTTAATCGATTGGACCAAAATAAATAAAAGTCAAGGCATCAGATGGTGATCATTTTTAGATCACTTGAATGTGCTTGTCAGGATTAGACGTGACAAAACCTGTTCTCGAACTTTCCAACACAGTTTTATGTTATTGTAACTGAAAAAGACGATGCGCCATTAAAGAGTTTGCCTAATTTATACTTTTAGTAAAATTAGAGACGCTAAAGCTCTCTAGGGTTCAGCTTTGTCAGTAATCTGGTGGCTTCGGTTAGAAGTAACTGGGAGTGTTTTGTATCTTTGCGCAGTGAAATCATTTATGGAATTAAGTTGAGATGATACACGTCTCATCGTTTTGTTTTTAATTTTCCAACCACAGAATCAGTTTTTCATCAGCTGTGCAGACAACAGAACGGTCTACAACAAGATCGGAGACGCCATCATCGAAAGGATCATCAGGGCACACAAGTACTTCCCTTTTCTGTTGTGCAGCAAGTTGAAGCAATGCTAAAAAAAAAAAAAAGAGGGCTTTTATCTTGCAAATATCTCTTTTTCACATTTCCTTAGTTTTTGTAACTACAAACCGACACGAGCTTCTTAGCGTGCATCCAACAAATGGTCGCAACTGATTGCTTGCTTTTCAGAGAGGGTAAGAAGTACCGCGTGTACGTGGTCACTCCTCTGCTTCCGGGCTTCGAGGGTGACATCACTACAGGTGGAGGGAATGCCATCCAGGCTGTGATGCACTTTAACTACAGGTATACAGCCAAACATCCATTAATAGAATTAATGGAGGTACTTAAAATAAAAAGAGGAAGGAAAATGAAAAAGTAGCGTTACATTCTTGGTCTTATTTCTGGACGTATTTGAGCAATGCTGTTTGTTTTGTCTTTACTTAGAACAATGATAAGAGGAGAATACTCCATCATCTCCCAGTTGAAGAAGGAGAGTAAGTGAAGTACTACTGCGATATCTTGATATGTTATGTTGAAAAGTGAGAAGTGCCTGTTTTCTAACCTCGTCTCGCCCTTTTCTGTCCCCCAGTGGACGACCAGTGGATGAACTACATCTCCTTCGCCGGTCTGCGGACTCACGCCGAGCTGGAGGGGCGCCTCGTCACGGAGCTCATCTACGTCCACAGCAAGATGCTCATCGCTGACGACAACACGGTCATCATTGGTTAGTCTGTCTCCACTTTCGCCTTCTGTCGCTCTTCCTTCCGGTGCCGTTCTCATCAGCTGCTATTTGAAGACATCAACTTTTTTTTTTTTTTCCCCACTAAGAAAGTGTGAGAAAGCTCAATCTCTGGCTCCATTTCACCACGTGCAGACCAAACTAATGTGCAAAGCAACACTGCGGGAAGATGTGATCAAAGTTGCACAGCTCTAGTATGCCATCTGCTGGTGAAGAAAGCACATGACATCAGGTCTACATGTTGAGGCAACTTCACAACTTCTAAAATAAATCTTTTTTTGTTGTTGTTTGTTTGCCTTGAGGTCAGCCGTTAAGTATTTGTAAAGTTTATTGTAGTTGCTTTTCCTCACTTTACGTTAATTCCTTTCACACTTGATCGAGGCCACCTCAACGCCACCTGAGATCTCAGTAAGTTTAGAATATATTTTTTTCAGTTTCAAGTCAAGCACCCTATGAAGCTATTTTGGACACGTTTTCACAATATTATTGCATTAGATTTCACTTAATTTAGGTTTTCTAAATTAAGTAAAGGGCATAAATAATTTTTTTCATTTTTTTTATTTTTACAATCAAAGCAGAATTAAAGAAACTGTCAAGATAAAACTTCTCTTAACATGGATTTTTTTTCCCACAAAACTGCAACAATTACCCTGGTTTGGTTTCAGCTGGAAGAAACCATGTTAACCGACTCTTGATTTCTGTCTAAACAAAGTTTAAAAAAAAAAAAAAAAAAAAAAAAAGACAAGAAGTTTGCACACAAATCCAAGTTTTTAAGTCTTTCTTTCCTTGAGTTTCCTCTTAGCTGTTTGAATAGAATTTAAAATGACAGCAGTTCTTAATTCATTTAACGACGATAATGCACAGCAAGCTATGGCTGTGACTTTCTTTAACTCATCTCTCATATGTGGTCACTGCTTGTACCGTTTTTCCTGTTCTAGTTGCGTTTGTGCTCGTCTGAAAATATGCCTAGTCATTTTAAAGTTTTAAAGTTCAGAAAATTGTGAAAAACAAATGAATAAAAAGTGAACAGAAGGGCAGGTGAGGACACAGCGCAAAGTTCCCAGTGAAGGATGAGACGGTGCACACAACACAAAGGACGCCCTGTAAAGTCTGCATGTGAGCAGTCGGTCCACGTTTTCAGATGTAGCTGTCGAAATAGTGTTTATAGGGAACAGTCTGTCACACCGCTCAAGCTCTACAAGTCATGCTGCAGATAGTTTTCCCAAACGGCCTCTTAGACATGAATCATACTTTCAACTAATGCTGCACATGTCGGACGGAAGGAGTGCAACGTACCTGAGACCCCGTTTGTTTCACTCTCTGAGTCAAACAGCGACGTCCTGCTGCAGCAGATAAAATTGCGTTGGTGCAATTTTCATTTGAGAAAAACAACAGAAATTACTTAAACAAGAAACTTTGGGTTCAAGAAAGGCATCAGCGGCACTGGTCTTGGTGGTCTTGGTCATCCGTTGTAGGCATGGCACAAACCGTGTTGTCATTTCCCTCAGGTTCGGCTGGGTTTTTTTTTTTTATAAACCAGGGACACATTGGAGGGCAAAGCTTCTTCACCAGCTTCTTCAACTGTTTTTATTCCGCAGAGTTCGAACATGTTTCACGCGAAACTGCTCACCAGAAGGCGTACCAAGAGAAACCTGCATATCTCTTGACAAATACCTGTCAGACATGTTTTTGTTTGTTTTTTGTTTTTTTTAATAAAACTACTGTGACGGATTGACAGAGGGGCGTTATGACTCGTTACATAGCGCAAGGAATTTCATGTTCCATTTTGAGTTGTCTCAAAAGTCTTTCTTTCAGAGAAGTGTTTTCTTTTCCGCTTTAAAAAAACGTGCAGTATGACCGACGTGCAAGATCTTTAAGTTTTAATCCTTTTAAAGGCCGAAAAATCTGATATTTTTATATAAATTAATGTAGGAGGTTTCTGTGCCGCCACCACCAGTACTTCTTTATTTAAATTAGTGGCATGGAGGTTTCGGTAGAGATCATTTTGCACTGTGAGAGTAACCATGCATATCAAATCCAAAATCTATTCCTCAATGACCACATTAAGATGACCCCAGAAGGGTTTTAAAAATATAATTGAATACTTCGAATTGAGTTACTTTAAGCCTTTTTCTTTGTTCTTTCTTTGTAGGCTCTGCGAACATCAATGACCGGAGCATGCTGGGAAAGCGTGACAGTGAGGTGGCAGTGATTGTTGAGGACTCTGAGAAAGTGTCCTCGGTGATGGACGGGCAGGAGTATCAAGCTGGACCCTACGCACTCGAGCTGCGCCTTGAATGTTTCAGGTGCTCGTTGAAAATAGACACCTGTGTTAGAAAGGAAAAAAACAAACAAAAAAAAAACGCCATTAGGTCATTTACATTTCATGTTCATACAATCACAGTGATATTTAGAGGATTTCCTTTTGGAATTTTAGAAGCAGCATCTGTTCAAAAGAGAGGAAGGGTTTACAAATCAAAATAGCTACAAAACTTTGACTACTAATAACAATAAATAAAAAAAGCTAAATTAACGATTTCCGAAATGTTCCGTGCCTGTTCTTGTGTCTTACACACGTATGAAGAAAAATATCATTTAGTGGGAAAACCTTAGGCGGTTAAGTATTTAGATGAACCACGCCGACTAACATCAACTTCAAAATATCCTTTCTGTTGCATCATTCCCTCCTAGAAAAAAAAACAAAAAAAAAAAACGAGGCGTGACCCAACTTGCCTGCTATTTCGAAGAATTTCTGTGAAAATTTTACACCTGTAAGGAGGAAGGGAGGGAACGAAGGAGGAGTTTTAGCATGTGTATGAATACCAAATAAGACAACAATTTACAGATCATGTCATTCATTATCGGCTTAAATCCACCCGAGGACCTAGAAGATCACCTTAATCCGTCTCTGAAAAGACCGGCACGAAGACATTTTTTATTCTGCTTTTCTTTGTTCTCTTCTCTGTGTTTAATGCGCCGGATCATTTTTAGCAGATTTCCCAGAGAGCTACCAGGCAGGTATGCGCCAGAGAACACTAACGTTTTTCGCTCATTACTGATATTTGCGCACACGATTTGCTTTAACTGTACAAACAGAACAGCAGCTCTGAGCTGATGATGTTTTCTGGTGCTCGTGCGAATGCAGGAGGTCGTCGAGCTAATAATTATAGTTTTTCAAATGCCTCAAAAATCAAATTTTGTGTATAATCTGTGCTGTCGACAGCTGCCAATGTGCCCCCAGCGTCTGTAATTTATGTTTTTGTGATTATCAATAGGGTTGTTATTGAGATCACCGAGTAACTAGTAAATTATATATATACATATATAAAAAAACCCAACATATTTCCTTTATGTGTGTTTACTGTTATCTCCTCCTGAGCAGGACAATCCTGGGAGGCCACACAGACACGAGCATCGACCTCTCCGACCCCGTCAGCGATCGTTTCTACAAGGAGGTGTGGATGACCACGGCTGGCCGGAACGCTACCATCTATGAGAAGGTAGAGCAAAGATAAGATCCTGCTTCTTGACAGCTTCATCTGTTTGAGAAAAAAAAACAAAAAAACTCTGCAAACTTTAAAGTTTTGGTTTTCACCTTAGATAGGCGTTTAGAAACAAATCTCTATCATTTTTCACATTCGGACAAAGTTCTGGACATGGTGAAAAAAGAGCCCCAAGAACCAGAGAGAGGTGAAACTGATTTGTCTTCTCTTCGTTTCGTTGCAGGTCTTCCGCTGCCTTCCCTCGTCCCTGGTGAGGAACATGTCGGAGCTGGAGCAGTTCCAGTCCAAGCCGGGTTTGGCTCAGACCGAGAAAGCTCGCGCTCAGGAGGAGCTGCGCAAAATCCGGGGCTTTTTGGTCCAGTTTCCCCTGGATTTCTTGTCCGAGCATAACCTGATGCCCTCAGTCGGATCGAAAGAAGCCATGGTCCCGACCGAGATCTGGACATAAGGGGACGACGACCAGTACTGGACCTGAGCCACAGGATCTGTGCTCATCCCTCATCCAGACACGAGAGTCAGATTTCCAGGAGTCTTTTTAGCTTCATTTGACCCCCAGGAACCTGGAACCTTTCAAACCTGTGGATACCTGAAAACACTAAACTATGTAAATGGACCGCAAGTCAGCTGAACCTTGTTGGATGTGCAGTATGAGCAACAAATGGGACTATAATCATAACAGGATCTTTTCAAAGTGAGGGAAATTGTTGGCAGTTTGAGATGCTGGGACTTTGAACTGCTCACAGCAGATATTTCACAGGGTCCATCGTGAAAACAGTTTGGCGGCGCCATAGAGACGCTCACCTCTCTGTTGACAACAATGCACGTAATTCACCGAGTTTGTGAGATGTTAGTGCTATAATTGCTGTTTTTTTGACCTCTGCGCTCCTTTTTAACCTGACTTCCTAAACTATTGAGGCGTGGGGTTTTTAAGTCGGAAATCCAGAATATGCTTCCTGTTCTCCCTCGACGTCGATGAAGGATTTGCTGCCCAACAAATCGTGTCGGGCGCGCACGTCTGCCGTTCCTGCATCTACGGACCACAAGGCCGTTCTGAACGTCTCAGAGACGTTTGTCGGGACAGATTTGTATCCGGGGTTGCGTATCTTTGTTTTATTTATTTATTTATTTTTTTCAATTCAAAAATTTGGAATAATGAAATCAAAGATGGGATGTAACAGACAATCATCCTGCACATTTGAGCAAATCATTTTTTTCCCCCTTTTGTCCAGCTGGTGGTGCTAGCTTCTTAAAATACAGACTGCAAACCCAACAGCTGTGATATTTTATTAGGTTGTTTCGCTTAGTTTGTCTGAGTCTAAATTAAAGTTCAAATCTGTTTCAAATCCAACTTTTAAGGCAGTTTTAGCTGAAACAAAACCGTCATGTAAAAAATCTCAGAATTCCTGATCCCAAATAGCGTGCACACGGAACCGGCTTCTCCAGATTGTCTGATTTATGACACGCTCGTTTCGTCGACGCGCGCGCACGTGAGCTTACGTGTCCGCCGTCGAAATATATCCATTACATTCCGCCTTGTTCGATCGCTATCTTTCCCCCCCGAATGTGAAAACCGGAGCGCAGCTTCCTGAGGTGCAGAGCTGCAGCTTATTCTAAATGTAGGAACCGTTTGACTGAAGATTCTCGGAGGAGCGGGAGAAATGAGAGACTGACAGAGTTGTCAGTTGAAACGAATGGAAAAAAAAAGAAAGAAAAAAACGCTAGATGACCCATTTTATTTGGGACTGCGTATCTTAATGTTGTTTTTGCCACACCCGGCTTTTGAATCATCCAGCCTGGCCTGAAAGCAGCAGGGTGAGAAAACATCTTATGGACTCTTGTGAATAAGCACTCAGTCGGGACCAAGCGGTGTTATTTTAGGAGAATCTGCTCAGAAATGTATGTTTTTGAGTTTCTGTATTTGTCAGTGCATTATTTATGAATTGTGAAGCATTTAACACTTTATTTTTAGTGAATATCGTGGTTATAACGGTTGTTTATTTGTAACTTAACTGTACTGTCGTGCAGCTGTCTAACTCCTTGTTCTCTTGTCTGTACAATCTGAAGTCGTTCTAATTTTTGGTTTTTAATTTAACGCATTGTGACACATTAAAGTCTGGCTTCTTTCGACCCGCAAAAAGTAAACGTCGTAACGTCTCGATCTGTGTGCCCAGCATAGACTTTTTTTTAATTGTGATTGTGTTCACAACAAAAATGTCATTTTAAGCATTTTGATGTTTGATCCGGTTTATGGTTTTTCTCAGATGTTTGAAGAGTTTGTGTGGAAACTCCACAGCACTGCTGTAGGGGTTTCATTAAAAAGTTTGAAAGAGATGATGAATTGGCAGATTAGCAGTTCCCCAAAGGAAAAACACTTTTTATTGTTTTAATTAAATTTTTGTTCTACTTGTGCGAAGTTGCTATGCTTATGGCTATAAGCAGGAATCCAAAAGCCAACACGTCAGTAATGAATCGGTGAGTAATTTGTAGGGTGGACTGGAGTTCTGTGGAATTCCAGATGAAATCCTGACACTTTGCCCACCGGCTTTGTTTGAGCTCAGCTTTCTTCTCCAGAACAATGACGGTTTCTGAGTTCTTCCTCAACTCCAAATCTTTAAAGACTTTCTTTTCTTAGTGAGTCACTGTTTGTTTTTTTATGAGATGGATGAGAGAAAAAGAAAAGGGTTGCTTCTGTTGGTCTGGAAGACTGACGAAAAACAAAAAACAAAAAAGAGATTCTGCTGCCGATGTGTAGTGCAGTCATTTCAACTGAACTCCTGGTGACTCTCAAGTCAGGACAGGAATCAGAACAAAGCCTGCATGCACTCAGGTGAGGTTAGATCTTCACCTATTCGTGATAAACTAGTCATCCTGGATAATAGCCCTGTAACCATGGCAGCAGCATAGCGTAACCTACACAGTTCCACTTGCTACATTTTCCTCAACCTCCATTTATTTTTTCAAGTTCTACTGAGCTTATCATATGAACTACAATGCTCCTGAGGATGATTACAAACAGCATTGGATGACATTAAGAAGGACCGCTGGGACGATGTGCTGAAGTGAAACGAGTAGCAGCTTCTTAAAGAGACAGAGGCCCAATTTCAAGGTGTCTGATGTGGCTGTGATGCGACGCCAGATTTCTCCTAATTTGTTTTTGATACAGCATTTTCATAACAACTGAAGGTGACATAATTATTTTGTTATCAAATGGCACTATGTGTCTGAAAAGTACATTATAGCCCGCCCTTTAAGAGGTCATGCTTACCTCGCATTTAAAATGTGCTTAAAGCTTTCGGTGCATAGAAAAATCAAAATGCATCACAACAGCCACCCATGAGTGAAAATCAAGCTGTGCAAGGTGAAACGAGAAGCACATATTTACCTTGTCTTTACAATTTTTCATTGAAACAGGTAAGTAATGTATGACTGTCCTGTGTTTGTTTTATTCACTGTATCAAGTTGCGCTGAATTGCTTTAAGGGCGTGGGAGAAAAAAAAAGAGGTGAGTAAGTACGCCGCACCTTTCAGATTTGTAATAGAAAAAGTTTTGAGAACCTGAATTTCTTTCTTTCTGCTTTACAGCAATGAAATACTTTCTGTTGGGCTATCATGTAGAATCCAATTAATAAAAGTTTATGGTTGCAGTGTGACACAATGTGAAAAACATTAAAGCGTGTAAGTACTCATGGAAACCACTGAATATCTTTTTTATTTATAAATAAAGTAAACAAAATTCAGTTGCACATTTTTTACTGTAATGAAAGTATTTAAGTACAAATAAAATAAAAAAAATAAAACAATAAACAAAACCTTTTAAGTCCAGGAAAGCAGCAGAAATTCAGGACTTGGAAGTAGAAAAACCTGAACTGAACCAATTTCAGGGCTTGGTACCTAATGTTTCATCGCATACTGACACTGGCACGACAGGCTCTTTTTCCTTTCCAAGAAATAAGAAACTGAATTTCTACAAAACTTATTTCCATCTCATGAAATAAAAAATTTTTTTTTAAAAATTCTAGAAATTTTCGGTTTTGCCGTCTTAACTTTCCACCTTTGGAGAACAAAGTGAGACATCAGTCAAAAGCTGGAAAAGGAAATGTGACTAAAGAGAAGTGAAGCAGGAATGGAAAAATGTCTGAAGGTGGTTTCCACCCCGGAAAATTAAACTAAGCTTCCTTCTCCCGGAGGAGGAAAATTATGAATTCTTAAAATTGCAAATTTAACTGTTGACCTGTTTCCTTTGCGTGGTGTTGTCATTCGCTGGTTTTGATGTGATGAAGTGCTGAGTGACGTAGGACTGATAAGTGTTGATTATTTTTATTAGCCACAACCAGCACCTAAATTTAAAGAAAGTACTGGTAGATTGTGGCTCGTAATCTTCCTGCTGTTGATTTCTTTCTTAACATATCTTTCAGAAATGAATTAAAGCTCTAGAAGAATTATCTTGACCTTGTCTAACTCATTAGTCAGTTTCACTGGTTCAATGCCATGCACAAATAAATGCCAGGTTAAGTATCCAAGTAGGCAAGGTTCTCTAAATAAACACAGTTCTGGGATAAAGTATTTGACTCCATACACATTTCTTCAGTTTTTTTTCTCTTAAACCATGCATAAATGTTTCACTTCATCAAGCAAACTATGAAAAAGTAATCGTCTTCTTCTTAAATCATGAATTATCTGTAATTACCCACACTGGCCACCGGAGGCCAAGAGGTGTGGAATCAAGGAATCACTGAAATGGAAACTGTTTCACAACATTAAGTAGGCCGGAGGATTTTTTAAAAAAGCAACATGTACTAAAGAAATTCAAGAAAGGTGTCAAATTTATTGACATTAATAACAATGGAAAGGATTACAAAGTCATTTCTAAGGCTTTGGGATTCCAGTGAACTACAGGGAGTGTCACTTATCCCCAAACAAAGAACACTAGAGTGGCTGGAGTCCAGTATAATTTATCTAAGGACACGTTGAAGACTTATCTAAGAAGTCGTAAAAGTACCAAAAAGAACCCATTAAAACATAAACCCTTTCAATTGATATTGTTCTCAGAGGCCATTCCAAGAGCACGAGTGAAAGGAAAAGTGTGAGTTTTAAGAAAACACGTTTTAACCAGGTGTTCCAGTTAGGATGATCACAGAGGACATGCGTTCCACATCCATTCACCAGGTGAACTTTGGAAACGGGGCACGTCAGATTCTTTCAGGAGGAAAACAACTCACAGAAGTTGCCGAAACACTTTAACCAGTCGCTGATTAAGAGGGATCAAATCACATGCCTACTTTGGCTCTTCAGGACCACAGCATCTGATTTCTAACTAAATTTTGCAACGTTGTAACGTTGTAATGTAAGGTTGGTGTGTAGCCTTGGACACTTGTAGGATGTATTTTAAACACTGAAGAAAAATAAGCTAAAACTATCTAACTTTTTCTTATCTTGGGTCAGTTGATTATATGGAGTTTCAATGACAGCAAACAAAGATAATGTAATAGTAACAAGATCCACAAAATCTAAATTCTTAGAGGGTTATTTGCTGTGATTCTTAGAAAAAAAATTGCAACACTTGTTTACTTTTTTTGAGGGCAACATTTTCATTGACAAATTAACAAATCATTAAGATGAAAAAAATTTTAAGAAGAAAAATACAGCACAAAGGATTCCTCTTTTATTAACCACATCTTATTTTAATTTCATAGAAACTAGGACAATTCAGTGACTTTTACACGAAGCTGATTTTTTTTACCCATTTCTGATTTCTACTATCATTATACTTGGCTAAATAGCCAGTTTTCAAAAAGCGACCTTGTTTTTTTTTTTCTTGTGGCTGACTATAGACATTTTGCCCCTGATCAACAACATAGAAAACAATCAACCTAAAGAATGGAGAAATATGTCCTTTTGTTAAAAAAGGGAATAGTGTGAGAATTCGGATTGATAGTTCATATGTGTTTCATTATATAGCAGGGTAGAAAGACATGACAATAATGTTGCTTTTGCTTTTTAATACAAACATTAAACTAAATCAGTATAGATTGGTGAATTTTAGATTGTTTAATTTGAAGGTTGGAAATCTTTTCTCTTTTCTTTTTGCGGAATTCAAGCCTTACGGAGTTTCATTCATTTTTATTTTACAGAATTAATACATGGTTTTTGCATAAAATCCTAGTAGTAACTAGAGAGAATATTTTTGACCCTTATGGCTTTCCATATGGCCCGGACGCTATTCATGTGAGAGCCGCCACTGGAGACAACGCGACACATTGATCACGAATTTAAAAAAAAAAAAAAAGAGGAAATGTTATTAGACAGAAAGCTTGGAGGAAAAGATTAGGGGGAAAAAACAAAAGTTTGAGAGCGCTTACAGCCTGAGCAAAACCAAACCCCGCCCGGTGACAGGCGTGGTTTCCCGAGGAGGCAGTGCGCTCTCCTCCCGTCTACCCTTGCATACCGCCTGGCTGTCACAGCAGCAGCAGCACCAACAGAAGCGATCCATCCTCCGCAGCGCTTCACCTTACTCAGTGTACTTCTTTACATCCCGGCGGACATGGAGCTGTTCTCGCCCTCCGTATTCCGCGCCTTTGCGCTTTAGCCGTGCGCTCCCGAACCAAAGCACGGCTGGGCAGAGCGAGAGGCAACCAGCGTTATTCTCTTGGTCCAGCAAGAGAGAGCTCACCGTAGAGAGGAGGGGAGCCCAGAGAGGAGGACCACACGCTCGGTCGTGACAGCAGAGGCCGTTCTCGGATATTTGGCAAACTAAGAGTGGCTTCTTTTTGTTGTTCTCCATCATGGCGTGTGACTCTCCAGCTCAGAGCCAGTTTGAAATCGACCTGTCGGCTTTGAAGGTGAGACGACATCCGCAAAATTCTCTTGTGTGGAAACATCTGAGAAATGGCTCTTTCATTTCTTGCACCTGACCGTGCAGCCTCAATGATAGCAGCCGGCAGCAGAGCAGAGCAAAGGGCTGCTTGAGGCGGATATGTGTGTGTGTTTGCGTGCGTGTGTATGTGTGTGTGTATTGGGGGGAGGTTATAGGCATTGCTTTGCCACAAACCTCACATATTAAAGATGATTTTTATAAATAGACTTAACACACATGACACCTGGTTTAACATCTCGTCGTTACAGGACAAACATGATGTGGGATTGAGGAGCTGTGATTTTTGCTGACCTGGATTTTGTGCATTATAGGTCCACCAGCCTAAATGTTTTCGATAAATATAAACCATTTCTACCACTCCCTGCTGATTCTCATCAAGTTTTTTTTTTTAAATGTATTTTATAAAAATGCATCTAGTTTTGCCCCAGTTGCATTTTTTTAAATGTAGATTTTTAGTGTTTTTTGTGAGGGTGCTCCTCCAGCCTGCCTGTGGTTACTATAACCTCTTAGTGAAAGCTGTGCATTTGTGTGATGTAAAAGGATTCCGTTTTTGGAAGTTTTTTTTGCACTTATCTAATGTGTCGGTAGCAAAAGAAAAAGGAGGCTGCAAATAGGAGCTCTGAGAAACAAAACCACATCTCTCTACCGCCTTCTCTCACAGAGCAGTTGCAGAGTCTGCATGCAGTAACCTGGTTTCCCATGCGCTCAATTGCGCCTGTATGGCCATTTTTATGCCATTATTGGAAATGCTGTAAGTACCTGCCTCCTCCTGTGTCTTTATTATTTCAGAAGAGCGGATGAGTTCTTGCACCTGCACTCTGTTGTTCCCCTTTTGCTAGTAGTTCTGCTCCTATTTTTATTTCAGTCAGCCTCAGTTGGGCTTGATGTTAGTAGCTTTCGCAATAATCTATCAGCCGCTTCACCTCTCTTCCCGAGCCGGTCAACAAAAATAAAAATGTTGGGGAAGTGTCCACGCACCGGGTCTCACTGCATGCATGTCTCATTCTTTTAAAACAGGGGTGTCAAACTCCAGTCCTCAAGGTGCCACTTGTCCTGCAGGTTTTAAATGTGCTACAGGTACAAAATACTGGAATGAATTGGCTTAATTACCTCCTCCTTGTGGAGATCAGTTCTCCAGAGCCTTGCTAATGACCTAATTGCTCTATTCAGGTGTGGTGCAGCAGAGGCACATCTAAAAGTTGCAGGGCAGCGGCCCTTAA
This sequence comes from Poecilia mexicana, assembly GCF_051168715.1. Classification (NCBI taxonomy): domain Eukaryota; kingdom Metazoa; phylum Chordata; class Actinopteri; order Cyprinodontiformes; family Poeciliidae; genus Poecilia; species Poecilia mexicana. The sequence continues at coordinate 8,753,602 of NW_028263391.1, read as the reverse complement.
GGGCTGGAGTTTGACGCCTGTGTTTTAAAGCCATAATGCGAGCTCACTTGGTAGGTCTGGGGCAAGCTCCAAGGACACACATGCACAAACTGCAACATGGAGACGATCATTTTGCAAGATTATGCAAAAACTACAAATTGTCCACAAGACTTCATTGGGGGAATGTATTATCTTCTAGACATGCTTTGCAATGCTTCTGCATGACAAGTGAGTGCAAAGCTCTGCAGGACAAACGGAGTGTGACTTAAGTGTTCCCTCTGCGCCGGTGTTTATTTATGTGGTTGTTAAAACAATCAAATATATCAAGGCCTGAGTTATAAAGGCAAACTATATGGATTATTTTGCTAATCAAGTCCTGGATAAAAAAATAGTACAGTATATTAATTTTAAGTTGAGTTCTCAGAACTTGAAAGCTCTCCAGAGTCATTGACTCCCTCCACAAGTGGGGCATCCAACGAAAGGCCAGTGCCTAAATAAGCTGGCATTTCACAATTCATGAAAAGTTGAGTGGAAGGAAAAAGTGTGGAAGAGATGCAGCACAAGCAGCAGGGATATTCTACCAAAGAGTGATCCAAAGTCTTGCTTTCCAGACAAAGAATAGTTGAGCTGATTTTTTTGTTGTTTTAGTTTTATGTTTGTTTTGTATTATAGATGATCAGATAAAAAAATAAAAATCTGTAATGACTCAAGATTAAAAAACTTTTATTGAAAAACAATTTTAACTTGAATAACTGTATAATGTGTAAAATAAAATCTCTTGAGTGTTTCTTTGGTCAATATTTCAAAGCTGAATCAATCTATCTAAAATAAACAACACTGCTGAAAACTAATTTCAGGAAATCGTAACTTACAACTTAAACTATCTTGTTATCGTGTCTGTGTCGACTTGACACATTCTTTGGTCAAAGTGTGAAACTTGAACTTAGCCACCACTAGCTTGTGGTAGGTAATTAGCGGGTGAAAACATTACGTTTATTTTAAGGAACTAACTTGTTCTCTTGTAAGGCTAAAGTCAATACTGCAACCCATTGACCTTACAGGTGATGTGCAATGTAATTCCCTCATCTTAGTGTTTCAAATTTGGTCAAATCTGATCAGTCCACTGTTTCTTTGTGTCAAAATGGCTACCTGTAAAAAAAAATAAAGAAACCCCCTTCTTTGCTTAACACAGTTTTAGGTAGTAATTTTACACACATTGGATTAAACGGAGAACCCTCTGTTTTTTTTGTTTTTTTTTAATGTTGTACTTGTTTTTGGACTGGCTGGCCAATTTGTCCCAAACACCTGTTCTGCTAGTTGTGCGGAAATGTTTCTCATGTGAACAAATCTTAGGTCAACAAGGAAAGGCATTTCCGATTACAACTCAACATGCCAGAACATGCCCAGGATCTCCTCAGTAGCAGATGACAATACAGACAGAGACCAAGACGAGTGCAGAGTCAACCGCTGCGCCGACTAGACGGGAAGTAGGTCAGCTGTGTCTGACGCAGAGGGGGGTGGGAGCGTTCTGGATTTGTGATTGTTACTCTGGTCGTGGTGCTGATGGTGGAGCGTTGAGCTGTGAGCAGGTCTGCTCGACCATCACTCACACAAACGCACAGGAAGATTCAAAGAGGCAGAACCTGGTAGAGAGAAGTGGTTTTTTATGTTTTGCATCCTCTGCATTATTTTTTCTTTTGTCCATGAGCTTCGTCAGCTCTCTCTCTCTCTCTCTCTCTCTCTCTCTCTCTCTCTCTCTCTGTCTCTTCGACGTTTGCTGCTGTCTCACATAAAGCCCCAGCAGCACCTGTTATAGATTCAGGTGGCGTGACTCACAATGACAACCAAAGGCCACAAGGTTGAGACATGTTTCAACCTTTTTTTTTTTAATCATTATTATTATTATTATTTATTTATATATATTTTTTTACAGACAGTAGTTTTTATTTATTAGGACACAAGCGTGGTTAGGTCAGAGATGTCCAAAGCAGTGGCTCATCCAGTCAGCTGACGGGAGCAACAGATGGTACACCAGCAGGAAGTTCACAACACACACACACACACACACACACACACACACCGACACGTGCACAGAAACTAGCGGTGGAGTAATCTGCTGTGCAGGGATTCAGGTGAGAGATCTGAGATGAAAGCAAAAGCAGGTTAGGATGAGGGAAGAGTGAGATGGCAGACTCTACTTTTTTTTCACAAAAGTCAATTGCCTTAAGTTACTGGTTAGGTGATTTTAAAAGCAATTATTCAAATATATATATTTTTTGAAATCGAAAGCCGCATAAGACATGAGTTGGTTTAGTAGATTACATCCCATTTATGCACACTAAGGTTTGCGGGTGTAGTGTGAGAAAACTGTAAAAGGTTAGATGCGTGGAGACTTTTGAAAGGCACTTTCAATTCAAACGAATTGAAAGTGCAACAAGACAGTTTAAGGTGCTTTAAGTGTGAAACGAGCAATAAACATCACATTTTGTCAAATATTACCATAAAAATCATCAATACACATCAAACATGTTGACCAATATCCCGTTTTCTACTAATCAAAGGCGACCCTAAACAGGGCGAGTTTAGAGACGCTCCAGGGTTTCATCTGTTTTTGCTGTCTTCTGGAAGTTTGTTCCAGATTTGTGGTGCACAGAAGCTGAATGCCGCTTCTCTGTGTTTGGTTCCGGTTCCAGACCCGAGTGGTCTGGAAGGTTTATACAACAATGATAACAGATCTTTAGTGTATTTTGGGAAACGACGTCGAGGGAAGGACGGACGCATAAAGAAATGATTCATCCGTTTCTTTAAGAGCAGAGAAAGAGAATGGTAGAGTCTGGTCTCAGACCAAAGGTGTTGATGTGACCAGTGACTAAAGCAGTCCCTCTTCAGAGCCTCTCTCTTGCCTCTCTTTGTTGCCCAGTAAGGCCACATTCCTCAGCCCCTAACCACAGACGCCATAGTAACAGGGCCACAGCAGAGCCCAAGGCTTACACAGATCTTATTCATGAATAGTCTATATACTGTATGGCAGTTTGTCGCTGAGAAATCCCACCCTCCCTCCCACGGTGCCTGCCTGCTTCTAGCTGACCTATTTTTTATTTTTCTCTTCCTCTCTCAAGTCTGTGATGGAGTTGCATTGTGCTCTCTGCGAGTATAAAATGTTTTAAAATGTGTCGTTGGACATGTTTTGCTTGTGCATGGAAAGTATGATTTCTGCTTTAACAAAACGTCCACAAACGGCCGCGCGTTGTGGTTTTAAAATGAATTCAAACCGTCATTAACCAACAACATGCTCCAAAGGCCAGTCTGTAAAGAGCGCCGTTAAATAACGCGGTGCAGCGGGGAGTCGCGCAAAAACGATGCATGGAAACGGTTGAAGGAGAGAGTCAAAGGTTAGGAAGAAAGGATGAAGGATGAGAGGGACGAATGGATGGCAGAGGGAGGAAGGTGTGAGATGACAAGTTGGCTGCGACGGATGGCAAGGCGTGAACAGCCTATGGGTTGTGTAGGAAAAAGAAAAAACAACAATTCTGGATCATGAGTTGTCCTCGGCCTGCTGTAAATCCGTGCTCAAGAGCCGACTCCTGGTAATGTAAAGTACATGTCTGGGTAGGGAGTAAAGGGAATTAGGCTACAAGTACATCTTCTTGTCAAGTGGAAGTGGTTTTATGAGGCATACCCGCCCCCAGCACGACTCTACCATCCTCTTAGGGTCTCTAATTCAATCCGCCCCAATTTCTGAAATGTGTTGTTTTCTGTAGACATGGACTGTACTTCCCGTGCAACTCTAAAGCAGAAACACATACAGTGCTATAGGTAGGCTGGTATGGAAAAAAAAAGACAAACAACTATAGTTTTTGTGCTAATAATAGCACAATAACATATATGCATATAGCCAAATGTAATACTATTAATATACATTAATAGCCCAATGAATGTGCATCAGTTATTTTTAATACACATTATTTGGGCTATCTATTCTGGTAGCCTACATTCTGCTTCTTAGAGGACATTTTGTTTACATCTTGCCAGCTCAGCTGCAGTTTTAAAACTGCGATGGCATAGGATTTAAAAAAAAAAAAAAAAAAAACATTCAGTGGTGCGGTTGTAGTAATGGACCCAAACACAGGCAGGAGGGAGATGCAATGAGTTTAGAAGTTATCTAATGGCAAAACTTACAAAAACAGGCAAGAAGGACAGACAGGGAAGACTTCAACAGGAAGCAAAAATGGAGCTAAGATTGCAGGAAAACAGGAGAATCTGACAAAGGAGCATCAATACATTTGGAGGGTGATGATTGGGGCGAGGGTCAGCTGTGTCCAATTAGCTGATGCTAAGGGGAAAAACTGAATAAAATGAATAATGTCTGTGCAAGAGTTCCAGATAGCAGTTTCGTAGTACGCAAGTGCGATTTCTATCATGGCTGAGAACCATCATCCCCCGAAATATGCCAGGTAGATGTAAAGTATCACAAGTATCGCTGTGGACATTTGGCAATAGGGCCAAGTACGGCACGCCGTTTTTATGCGTACCACGTCGCATGAAAAACGGCCTCACTTTCTTTTAATGAAAGCTCTGTGTCATTATGTTTATTAGTTCTCAAGAAGTTTTTACTACTACGTGCCTTGGTGATGAGGGTTGTAGTTTATTGCCAGCTGACATTTTTCTGGATGTCAGATAACCAGGCAGTATAAAGAGTTCAGCCTTCAAATTCAACTCAAGTACAAAACATCCTGGGGGGAAAAAGAAGCAGTTTTTTTCACTGCTTACAAGACTCAAAGTTTATTTTGTCAATATTTATGTCTGTAGCTACATGACGGTCCAGTAGTGTTACCCTCATACGGTGAAGGGGAACTTTCTCAGTGTAAGCAGGTGGTTGGTGAGTGTTGTGTCTGTCGGTGTCCGTCCCTGCAGTTTTGCACCGTTGCTGTTTTTTTTTTTTTACCTTGAGGAATGTGCTCACTTGTCTCACGTTGGTTTTAGTTTGACGTTACACATTTTAACAGAATGCTCAACTCACAAAAGAGCTGATTAAAAAGGTTTCTCAAAGTCTCACACTGACAGGACAGACGTCCAGGTCAGAGATTGTGGCAACTAGGAGATATTTTATTATTTTGTATTACTCACAAATGTAGTGTCCCCCTTCAAAGCCTTACCTGTACCTTTTAAAATCAGAGATACTGTGTTAGGCTTTAAAAAAAAAATGCATTTAAAAGAAGAAAAGTGTATGTGTTGCTTTTGTGTAACATTTTAAAATCATTATTAGGACTAGAGGTTGCATCCATGTGCCTGAGAGTTAGCAGTCTGTGTTCCACAGCTCTGCAGCTAACCCCAGATTTTACTAATATCTCGCATAGAAATAACCATAACCTTGCAGCAATAGGGTCTTGTATTGGCGATTAGCTCGATTAGTATGGTTCCCTTCATGTGTTTCTAACTATTTCACATGATCCCAACAGTGAGATTTTCAAAAATAATGCCAGCATTTCCATACACAGCACAATCCGCAACAGGACCAGGCGAAACAGAGCTACACCTTCAGCTTCCTGTTTTCTGTTTTGCTGAAGTTGATCCCAACGTGCCACTTCGCATAAAAACAGCCTCACTTTTCTGCTAATGAACCTTCTTCATATCTGGGTCTTCTCTCACGTCATTTGAACACATCCCTGATATTAAAGTTGAGTTTTCTTCTTCTTGTCTGTTCAACCAAGAAAGGCTTATGTAAAAAAAAAAAGATTGGATTTTTGTTTCTGATCAGCTGATCACCAACTAGCATGCTCTAGAAATCCTTACATTTGCAATAAATTGCCTTTCTTAAGAACCCTTCTGTTGAAATGTAGCTAAAAAGAAGCACTATTTGTGGTTTTCTTTTAATAAGTTAGTCAAGAACCTGTGACATCTGTGTAATAAAATGTGTTGTTTATTACGGGAATATTAGTCATGAATGATTAACCGGGCTCAAGTATTGAATGTTGCAACCAAGGCTTATTATCAAAATGGGGGAAGTTCCAGTCCACTGGGTTTGGTGAGTTTTGGTTTACCACTGGAACAAAATCAGGTGTCAGCTGGATGACTCTTTCCTCCCTTATTTACAAGCAACTGTAGATGTAACGTCTAACTGGTCTTCAGCAGCCTGTTTTGACACTCACTATGATTCATCAGATCGACTCGGTTCATGTGGCAGTCATGTGACCCTCGCAGACAATCGGCAGGGAAGCAAATACATGAGGAAAAAAAAAGAAAAAGAAAGAGGAAGGGGGTGTAATTGTTGCAGCCATAGGCAACTTTAAATAAGTTGCGTGCGCACACACACACACACACACACACACACTAACTAAGGCTGGCACGTGCTGAGAGCTCATTTTGCAAGTGGCCTATAAATTATGAATGGTACTGTGCTATATTTTCTCCAGCCGGCCCGAGGACATGTATGAAGTAGAGCAGCAATAGTACATTGTTTCTCATTCTGTGCATTCAGGAGAGAACCTGTAGGTATGCATTATGTGTCAATGTCAATACACACACACACACATTTACAGCATACTCTAGGCAATATTCTTTCCTTTTGTTTGTTTTATTCTGACCCGGTCCAACTGTTTCTGTGTGTGTGTGTGTGCGTGCGTGCGTGTGTGTGTGTGTATCGCCGGCAAAGCAAAGCAAAGTGCACCTGAAGTCTGCAGGGAATTCCTGTCAAAAAGTGTGCATGCCGCTCTGAGACTTGATTCAAACACACACGCACACTCGCAGAGAGGCGAAGGAAGTGAGGGGAGCGAAACGTAGTCAACCTGTGTCAGATGAAGCCCTCATGGCAAGACGAACAGATTGCAGAAGCTTGATTTCTGCCAGCGCTCCTTGACCGGCTTTTTACGTTTCGTGCCCACTCTTTCTCGTCAGGACGCTCGCACGATAGCCCCCATGCTCCCCCCCACTCCCCCCCGGTCCGCTTTATGTAGGAGTGTTTTTTTTTTTTTTTTTGCACACTGCGTGAATGTGTGCGCAGGTTCCTGCTTCTGAGAGTGTGAACGAGCGAGACGGCGAGAGGATGTGCTTGAGACAGAGAGTGAGAGAATGAGTTTGTCAATGTGTGCATGTGAGGAAAAGTGCATAGGGGTTGGCGTTCACAGCGCACAACAACAAGGCAGAGGTGTGGGGGTTGGTTGGGTAAAAGAACAGGAAAAGGAAGAAGAGAGGGGAAAAATGCACAAGACTCCTCGTTCAGAAACGGCTGACAGGTTTGACAGGCCTGCCGAGAGCCACAGAGACAAACATGCAGAGAGGGAGGAAGATGTGGGGAGATGGAGGGGGACAGAGTAAAAGCCCAGAGATGATCTGCTTAAAAAGGATAAAACAGGCAAACATCTTCAACCTGCTGTGTATATAGGTTTTCCTTTAGCATTCAAAACGTTGTTTGAAAATACAATTTCCACCCTCCCTCTGGCCATAATTCTACAGTTTCCTCTTTGTGGAAGCAAACAGAGAGCGGCTTGTGATGCCAGCAGACAAGCCATGAATGTGAAGTATAAAAAAAAAAAAATGGAGCAGGATGATGAAAAAACTTGCTGAATAAGAAAGAGGCATGTGATAACATAAAAAAAAGAAGCTTTTAACCGGGCAAGAGTTGTTCCGGAGAGTGTTATGCAATATCCTCTATTCGGTTTTGCATTTATTCAAAATGCAGTTGTAAACAATCGTGTGATTTGTATGGGTGACTGAAGCCTCTCGCTTTTGCCTCCAGTGAAACATCCTCAGTTCTGTCACTGTTAATGCTTTCAAATGGAGTTTGTCCTGGAGTAAAAAAAAAAAAAAAAAAAAGAAAAAAAAAAAAGCATCAACAAAGCCTGCATACACAACCGTCTCTGAACAAAATTCACAAAACGAGACAGGACTACACAGCTGAGTGCCCGGAGACGGATCTCAGCAAGTTGAGATGGATCAGAGTTACTTTAGATGGAGCAGAGAGAGGAGGTTATTTCTTACTGGTTCACCACTTCACTAAAAACACGCATGCTAGAGGGTGCGTGTGCTAGCTTTCATTAAGGTTTAGCCAGCTGTAGCTTTTGTTAGCTTATAGTGAGGGAAGTCCTGATAGTAATCCAAATATTAGCTGTGGGTGAGTAATTAGGTATCGAATGAGCGACACTGGGGCAGCTGATCACACCTGTTGTTGCTAAGCTGTCTCTGCGACACTTTAGCTCTTTTGAAGCCCAAAACATTTCTGAATCCAGCTAGTTTCAGTATAGACAGAAGTATTGAAGCTTAAAAGGTTACCCGCTCCAGGTTAGGTTCACGTCGTTACCAATTTGACAAAATGTTCTCCAGCTGTTGCGAGTGCCTGAATGAACAGGCAAAAAAATCCAACTTCCTGTAAAGTAGCTGCTTATACATATCAGATTTAATTAAGTTAACACCTCTCTGATGCAAAGTGATTTCCAGTATTTCTTCACTCTGAAACCACTTCAACACCGAAGAGCATTCAGGTTTGCATGCTGTCAGTTCTTATGACTGACATTCAGTGATCTGAAAAAGATGGTATCTTTCAGCTCCCGAATGGGTATTCAAGCAGAAAACCTGCCTGTTTCAGTCCCCATCCAATGTGTTTATATATCTATGCTTTCTGAACATAGTTTGTACCTTACAGGTTTTTTCTGTTAGATTTGATATCTTTGCATAAACGACCAATATTGAGGACAATAATATCCCCACACTTTCTTGAAATAAAAACAATGTCCACAGTGCTCCGTTCATGGTTTTACCAAAGACTTAGGGGTCTGGAAGTCCAAAGCCTTTGGGTGGACGGTCACTATTACTTGTTGGCTGTCCATTCAGTCACTATTACTTGATTTAAATCAGGTGCAAATTGGATCTTCCATAACTTAGGAATCCTAAGTTAGGATTTAAAAGTAGTTAAGCCAACAAACCGTTGAGCAGCATGTGAGACGTTGTAGCTGACGTTACAAAAACAGCCACTGTAAACCGATCTAGAAATTGAGAGTATGATATTTGTCACTGAATATTTTATTTTTACTGATTTGCAATGGGCACATTTAAAATGTTGAGTCATTTACTTACCTTTAAATCCCTCGGACATTGAATTCTTTCACAGCTTTATTCAGTTTGACAGCACTGGGCATGAAATTTATGGCATTGCAATGTGTTATACCAAACGTGCCAAGAACACTTAAGAAATTGTGGACTATAAACAATGAAGTTTGCCGTTTACCTCTTAAGTCCATGGCAACATGACTACTTTAAGACTTTGGCGATGCCTGGGATGCAAGAGTCTAAGGGGTTTAAAGGGTCCAGAGACTTTCTGGGCCCCTCAAACATATTCACTGTTGGAATGAAAAGAGTGTTGGCAGGAGGAACTTGTCCATGAGTCTGTCAGGAGTGAAAGAGGGCTATGTAGATAAAGGAGGAAGCAATAGAGAGACGTAGATGGACATCAGCTGGTTGGAAAACCACAGCCAGAGAAGTGGAGGGAGAGGAAAGAAAGGGAGAGGGAAAGAGAGGGTAAATGCCAGCTATTGTAGGAATGCCGTAGCAACATGCAGTGGAGAAGCAGGAGGGAGGTGTGTGTGTGTGTGTAAATTTGCAGGGGTCAGTGGGTTTCACGCTCTATCCGAAGTTCTTCCAATTCTGTGTTGGCAACTTGGCGTCTATGGACGTGAATTATTAGCTAGTGTGGACGCTAGCCTGAGACAACTCGGCACTGCATTCCTAAACAGCAAACACTTGGAGAGTGGGAAGTGCAGGAACCTGCTGCTGGGTGAAAGAAAAACTGTGAAAGGAGGCCACCCTGTGGGCTGCCATCTTAGGAAGGCCCAGGATGTTATTACAGGTTGGCAGGAAAAGGTGTCCCTGTAATTTTAGCTCTTCCTTAAACAAACGGAATGGACAAACTCAGATTTGGGTTTTTGTCAGAGTCACAATAAAACCAGGTCAGGTAAGCTGATAAAAAAAATTAGATAACTGAATTATGATGAGAAGAGGTGGAACTGAGCTATGCAGAGGTTTAATCTGACACCTTGGTGTTTTCCCATTGATTTCCAGACTATCTGGGTTCCTGGAAGATACTTAGGGTACTCGTGTTGATTAAAAGTATATTAATAACTTGAAATTAGCTGCCGGTTTAGCGAAGATTCTGTTCCCTGTGATTATTGTTGAGTTTATTAGCATGGTAACGTTTTTTTAGCTGGTACTGAAAACATGAGCAGGAGGAATGACTGTAATTTTTCTCAAAATTTCACAGTAAAATATGTGAAAAGTATTCTGTTGATATTGAGAGGACTACAAAACTAATAAAAGGCCATCTTTGCATTAGTATTCTTCAAACTATATTCTCTCCTTATGGTATATCATGTTCTGAAGGAAACGGTGAGCTACTGCCCACTGTAGAATACAATTCAAAAAGAGAGAAGGCAACTTTTTATTTATATATATACATATATAAATGTATATAATATACGTAGGCGGTGTACTTTTTGCCATTTGTTTTTAACAACTTTCTCAAACACTAAGAGTTTGCTTTACCGAACCTTCAAAATCATAATCCTTCCACTGTGTTTCCTTTGCATTTGCAGGATCCTTCAGGCATCTTTGACCTGGTTGAGCTGGTAGGAAATGGCACCTACGGCCAGGTGTACAAGGTAAGATGTCCATCTTTTTCTTTTTTTTCTTTACCAGACTTTTCCATTTTATCAGCTTTTATGCATCCTGCTGGACTAAAAAGCAGAAATGTGACTGGAGGAAATGGCGTACAGGAAAAAGAAACAGTAGAGAAATTGAGCTTGTGTAATTAAGTAGAGGACATTTTTATTAAATTTTTTTAGGAAATGTTGTTCGCTTTACACACCCGTCTCTTTCTACATCGTGGCAGTATCTTTCTAACATTCACACGTCTAAGTGAGGTCTTTGAAAAGAGAAAGAGGTAAAAGAGAAGCACATGCGTATGTTGCTTTGCACTTGTGACATCAATGTGGTTTGAGTAACGTTGTTGTCAGATGGACTCAGGGACTCAGCTGTTTTCCGCTGTTGCAGAAATCTTACTGTCTATGTTACTGTCTGAAGTTCCTCTTCCTGCCCTCACCCCCACCGCAGCCCTGTCAGTCTCGCTGCCTTTTTCTGCTTCACCGCAGGAGGTGGCACAAGCCCCCTTCGTAATAAACGTGCTCTTTTAACCGGGGGGGGGGGAGGCGCCACTGATACAGGTGTGCCCCTGTGAGTGCATGCATGCAGTGTGCATATGCATGAAGCTGTGGCTAACAGACCAGAGAGTCAAGGTCAGGCGGTGATGGAAAGGAGCTGTTGTTACAGATGACTGGACTGAATGTAAGGTCAGACAGGGGCCAGACATTCATCTTCACACTTCTGGAAATAATCCGACGCCCTCTCATGTGCGTGTAGGTCTGCGATGTACAGGATGTAGAGCAAAACACAGAGAGAGGATGTGGGAAAAAAAAAAAAAAGAGAAAAGTGTAACCACTTATGTCTGATATGCTTTCTGGCTGAAAGCTTATTTATCAGTCCCTCACACTGAACCACAGACTCTTCTAGTTGCCTTTTGGGGTTTAGGGTCATAGTCGGATCCACATCTCTGGATGACTGAATGGTACACAATGTACTAGGCTGTGGAGTAAGCTGTGGGCTTACGGTTACTAAGCTAAAAATAAAAATCATCCTCATTTGGTGTTATAAAAATAGCTAACATTTCTTAATAGCAAGAAATGTTTTACATGTCAGTTGAATTAATGAGCAGAATAGAAGGAAACTTTGTTTAATGTAAGAAATGTAAGAAAATCTCGGTTTGGAAAGCTCAGGAGTTGAAGTATTGCCACGTGTTGATCTTGGGTGCAAATTGTTGGTCAAATTGATACGAAGGCCGGAGTTAATTAAGCAGTGTGCCCATGGATGTACAGCTCTTTGCAAAAGTATTCACCATTTTGTGACAGTGCAACCACAAATGTACTTTATTGGAGTTTTATGTGATGAAGCAACACAGAGTAGAGTATAAGTCCCTATGTATCACTTCATGGCAAAATGTGATGTGTGAATGACTTGGAGGTGTTGTGCTCTGATATGTCTGTGCATATGGGGCATTTTGATATTTTCTACTATATTTTCAACTTTATGCATGATTTCTTTCCCATCACGCTACACATTGTTGCAATATTCATGAAAAGCCTAATGAAACATCATTTTTTGAGCATTAGCTGCAGTTGTATTTATTTAAGTATGCTGACACTTTAATCAGCTGATTTTTTATTTTTTTTGCTACCTTCCACCATATTGACATATAAATTAGCCTGCAGAATATGATTAAAAGGTAAGACTTGACCCCCAAGAGGCTGGCATTTTTGACATTTAATTTAAACTCGCAGAAAATTAAATCAAGGTGCAGTTTTTATTTTTTATTTATTTTTTAGAAGAATCTGCAGAATTAGGTTTGTGTCAGATACGTGGGGGTCACCCAGCCACTCTTTCCTTTTGTCCTTACATATTTCTCTAATGGTCAGCAATGCGTTTCATCTTTCTGGTGATATTCCGTCCGCAGTGTGCAGTCTCGCTGCACCTCTGTGTGCCTGGGAGAGAGAGATAACAGTTTTATCAACCTGTCCATTCCTCTCTCTCGTTAAATGATACACATCGGCTCCTCGGAGCTCTTTATTTGCTGTTATGTTTGCACGTAGAATTTTGTCTGAATAACAAAAAAAAAAAAAAAAACTAAAAATGTCTTGGAAAGTTGTTTTTGTTACATATTCTCCCCGTCAGTAAACATATTTGTAACGGGGTTGGTGATAGGTGAGAAGCTGCAGTGAAAAGATCAGCTTAGCTTTTCTCTCTCTCTCTCTCTCTCTCTCTCTCTCTCTCTCTCTCTCCATGTTTCCTTCCTCTCCCTCCTGCTCATCCATATTAGTTTTTCATTATTCTTATTATTGTGGAGCCTCATTGTTTTGTCTCATTTCCTTCCTTTGGGCTTAAGGTGAGCAGGATGAGCCTATGTGTGTGTATGTATATCTTCCGCTGGCTGCCTTAAAAGGACCATAAATAGAGAACATGGGTATTGCTGAATAATTAAACACTTTATCTCTCCACTTTGCTTCCTCCCCATCTACTGCTATCAGTTCCTTCCTTTAGCCTTTTCTCTGTTGTCACTCTTGTCACTTGCCTTTCCATGGCTCCCTTATCAGTATTTCCTCTTTTCATTTTGCAACATCCGTCCTTTTCCTGCTCTGGGTTTAGTTAGATTCTCTTACTTGTGCTTTTGTTCTATTTTTCTGAAGGCTCTGAATATTTAATGGGGCTTGAGGGTAACAGGCATCTCCGAAGTGAGAAACCTGCTCAGAAGACTTCATAATGAATGAATGAGGGAAAGAGGCATCATTCCTGGCCTGGATTTTGGAGCACACACTGACTGGATATTTAAATGTCCGGTTAAAGAGACTGGTTTATTTCAAAACTGCTAATTGCAAAAATGCTATGTATCATTTTAGAAGGTTTTGTTTTCTTCAGATTCAGTGACCATTTCAGAGGACCTTGTTGGGAATGTCCTTTTTGTTTTTGACACTGATCCAGGTCATTTAATAGAAGGGATTTGCCACTTTCAGTTCCCAGTCCAATATTTTACCAAAATCAATGCAAAATATACACATGTATGCTGAAAGTGTCCTGTTTGTCTCTGTGTGCTACCCTGCGATGGACTGGTGGTCTGACCAGGGTGAGAGCTGGTCATCGTTTGTGTTTACGTTGTCTTCACATGTTAGCGCACCGTGAATGACCTTTGCAGTCTCTGTACAGGAAAGATGCAGCACAACACAGTGACAAGAGTTTATCTCCATGATGACAGAACATACTGACAGAGCTCCTCCTCACACAAAGTGCTGCACACACACTTTAAATATTCACCATTCAGACCAAAAGACACACACACACCTGCTAGTATGGTTTCCATTTATTTCACTAATGTTGCCTCTGTACATATTGTAGATGTGTTACTAGAGAATAGCAGTAGTTGGATTTTTCTTTCCTTTTGCCATCTCAGCGGCCATTTTTACTTTTTTTAAATGGACTGTGGTAGTCCCGCTGTGTTTCTCCTATTCCCTTAGTCCCTATTTTGCACTCAAAAAAACCACTTCAAAGCTGTTTTTTTTTTATCTCCTTTATCTGCTGGAAATCATTCTACAAAGTACCATGGGCTATTTTTTCTCTTTGTGTGCCTGCCAAATCTTTCTCCTTCTCACAGTAACACACACAATACATGCACAGTGTAGGGGACCATGGAGAGACTGGTTGGTCCTAAAATAGGAACAGAGCAATCAACAGCGCCTGTGAAACCAAGGTATACCTTGATACCAGTAGCAGCCACAAGCTATACTAATGTTTCCCATTTGCCCTTCAGACTGACTGTCTTCATGTTATAGAGATTTTCTTGCTCCAACGAACTTGATGCAAAGAACTGAATAAATTTTTTAGTATAATATGAAGTTCTTCTGGAAACTCCTCAGTTCTAAAACATGCGTGTCTGCGCAGGATAAAATAATCCTCGCATCACAATTATTAAGTTTGACTAATTAATAAAATGCAATATTTTCATTGGAACTGGAATACTGACATTTTAAGTAGCGACTTCGGTCATGAATGTGCATAATTTATGGTAATTACTTTGCTCCTGAAATCCCTTCTTAACCTAAGTGGTGGTCTACTTGAAATAAGAGCCAGCTAATATTGTACAAACCTGAGGTAGTGTCATAAAAGGTCAACATGCAAATAAATGATGGATGCATTGCTCTTAAAGGTAACAAAATTACTCTTAGAGAGTCTCAGCTGTGTAGGCTACAGGGTTATGATATGCTCTCATGTAAATACACAGTAATTCTTCACGTTTCCTTGTTTGCAGTGCAGTTGCTCGCTCGCAGAGGTTTGCGTTGTGAATCCGTCATTGCTTCGCTCTCACTGTTTGCCTTCAGACACGCAAAAGTTCAATCTCTGGAGTCCTCACGGATGAAATGTGAACCCCGACCGAGGTGGATGTTGCTCATTACGGTGGAAACACCAGATGGGCTTGTTCTGTTCATGGATGTATAGACACACTCACACCTGGCTGTGCGTTCATTAACCCACATCCGTGCTGCGTGTTCCCCAAGGCCACGCCGCCCCACTTACCCAGATGCCTCCCACCCAGACCGGAGTCAATTAGCCATGCCTTAGACCAATAACGATCTTTGTTTTTTTTTTGTTGTTGTTCTTTTTCTTCCAATTTTCCATGATGCATTGTGAATTGAGCTCCATCACAACATCACCGGGTGCAATATTGCGATCACAAAGTACGGCCTGAATGCAGGATTTTGTGGAATATTATATTTCAAATGGCTTACATGCAAATATTTAATTCTGCTAATATATTGGACAGACTTTCACCACCCTTGATGCCCACGCCTGGCGCATGTTTTTGTTGGCAAGATGCTAAAGTTCACAAAGAGTAGTGGAGGGAACATTATGACAGAGAAAAAGAAGGAAGGGCATAAAAAAAAATGTATGTTAGTTGTGAACATCATCATTACAGTACTTGCCGCAATTACTTGTATGTCTTCCACCATTCAGTCCCGCCATGTTGTCTTCATACAGCATCTCCCCCAGATGAACCTGGAACTCTCCAACTAATGCACATCATTAGGAACTGCTCTGCTGAGGCTTTCTTCTTTCTAGCTGAACAGATTATTGCCATTTGATATTTTATTCAATAACACGCATCAGTGCTGAATCTCTCTATTATCCCCTATTGCCCCTGTAATCTCATTTTTTAGCCTCTTTTGTCTCTTGTTTTTGCTCCTTGCCCCCCACCCCCCCCTCTCTGCATTACCTGAAGTGCTTCTTCTTCTCATGACTCCCATCCTTCTCCACAACCTTGTTCATCTTCCTCCTCCTATCACTTTCTTACCTTCAGCATGCACAGTAAATCAGTTTGGCTGTTCATTTGACCTCTGGAGGTGCTGAAGCGTGATACCACTGTGCTGAACCTGCCTGTTTGCTGCAACTCCCCCCCCCCCCACCTCCCTCTTCCTGCTTTCTCCTCCTCCAACTCATGTAGCACTCCTTCATGTCAGGAAGCCCTGATTCTCTTTTTCTGTCTCGGACCGGTCCCACTGTATGCTTCAGTGTTGCAGAAAGGGTAGACTTTGTTTCCTTTTGAGAACTTGCAGGAAGTGTCATTTACAGCACTGACACACTGAGTCGGTAATCCAGTGCAAGAGTAAGCGATCGTCGGTTTATTTATTTTCTAAACGGGCGTTAATCATGTGTACAGTAAGAACTGAAGTTAGGTGTGTGGATAACTTTGTAAAAATCTACTAGTTCTGATTGTTTGGACATGAGCCTCTAGTTTTACTTGGTTTTTTTAAAAAAAAAGAAGAGCTAGAGGAACTAATAGTATTGAATCAACTTCTGTGTTCAAAACTGACAACAAAACAGTCTTTATCCGTGTACGTTTTTCAATTTTTGGGACAAAAACCCCCCATCTCTATTAAATATGAGTTCTGTTTTGGACACCACATTCTGCAGCTGTTTTAATGGATTTAACAACACAGAACTAAATTGCAGGTTACAGTGGGTCAGCTCATGCATGTGTGATTCACTTAATATAATCTGGATCACACGCTGCCCCCCCAGCGTTGAGTGCTGGGGGGGCAGCACCCTATAAATGCTATTTTATTTATATAATTAGGGCTATATGGGAATATGGTAAATGTCGCCTGAAGTGGTGGTGGTGGTGAGCCATAATTTAACAGTTTGTATATGTTAAATTACGGGGAAAAAAATTCTGCTGAAATTCCGTAAAAAATGATAAAATGTATTGGCAGAAAATTACCAGGACATTTCCCCTTTTTTTTTATGGAAAAAATTGAAATAAAATACTGTTGAATTACGGGAAACTTCTGACGGAAATTCTGTAAAAAACACTGAAAATATCCTGGCAGAGAATTACCAGGACATTTACTGTATTTTTTATTTAATTTTTTTGTTTTTCAGAATTTCCATCAAAATATTTTCCATAATTTAACAGTTATGTAAAATTTACCAATATTTTGTTAACCCAAAACTGAAATTCTCTCTCTTTTTACTCTGTCTTTTGTGATTTATTAACAAACTTTTTTAAAAAACCTTGGACATTTCCAAATACTTTTGTCCTCCAAACCGTTGAAGTCTGTATTCTATACCATATGTTAATTATAGTGTAAAATATATTAAAGTTAATGTATTTAATATATTCTTAACATAATTTTGAAACAAAATTTAATTGTAAGTCCACAGGAAATGTAGTTGTAGAACACAAAATACTTAGTTTGAAAGTAGCTCATGCAAAGTGATGTAAAAATGAAACCATTCTACAATCAATTTGCAGACTTTATTTTGCAATTTAAGACCATAAATTGACATGTCATCTAGTTTTTATAACTAACCTTTATTATTATATATTAAGAGCTCAACATATTCTTGAACTTGCTAATGTTTATCTTCTGTACTTCACAACTTGCATTTTACTAAACAAATTTTCAACGTATAAATTAAGTGTAAAGCAGTCTTGACTCTAGTCTTTGAAGTCAAATAAACAATTTTGTTAAGTTATTACTATAAGATGGAACATAAAAAAATTGCTTTTGAACATGAAAATCATAGTTGTAAACGGCACCAACAAACTTCAACATAAATGCCGAAAGTCAACCATTATTTTTACGAAATACAGGCAAATTCTACATAAACCCAGCCGGTAACACTTTATTTTAAGGCGGGTGAATAAGACTGTCATGACACTGTCATAAACATGACATAACACCTGTCATGAACATGAATAAGCCTTCATGAATATTTATGAATGTTGTCAAAAAGCGTCATTCGGTAAATCATGACACTTTTAATACAAAGTTGACATTATTGAAAATGTCTTTGTTTTGACAACTTGACATTAATCTAGACAAAGATTAATGATTAATAGTATTCAGCAGGTTGTTTTCTTGTCAGCACAAAGACGGTACTCTTATCTTTCATGTGACATAAGTGTAAATAAAATGATAGTATTATAAAAATAAAGCTGTGGTCAATAAATCCCCACATATTTGTTAATTATTTCATAAGTAAACCAATGATTTACTTATGAAATGATTTATTTATAATATGTAAATAAGTTAAGAGTTCAGACACTGCTCGGATCCTTTTATTGCAATTTACATTGTGGTGATTTTGTTCTTTTATGCTGAGTTTGCATGCATTTCTAGAATGTGTAATATTACCTTGACCTCTATAATCCTATGTCCTAATTTAATACTCGAGTAGAATTATCAGAAAAAACTGTAGCAAGTTTTACATTCAATGAATAAAAAATTAATTTTGATTAAGTATGGAAAGCAAATGTAAGGCATCTTTATAGTGATTGTTGCGTTTATGATATTCTATTTGGAAGCTTGTTTTTTCACCAGGTTCCAGTTTTGTCTCAGACTAACTGTGGTTGACAGTAGATTTGGTGTGAATTATATAAGTTTTAGATAAATCAGTGAAATCTTTGTAAGCTGTTGGTTCAGTGGCTAATTAAGACACACATCACTTTATTTTATGTCTGGAATTTACAAGGTGCAGGTAGTTTTATAGTAGAGACACTTCACTGCAGATATTTAGACAAAGCACATTCATAAGATGATAAAAAACATCCAAGGATAGCTTCAATTTGAGATATCACACACACGGGCATGTTCTAAAATTCACTTTTTTTTATTGCACTCATTATCACTTCCAGATTTTTTTTTTTGTAGACATGACCCTGCATGTTTTGGTTTTTACTTTTATACTGAAGTTTATATACGAAGCACATAAAATACATTTTTTATTTTATGTGCTTGTTTGTTAGCATCTTTTTCTTTCAGCAGGGGTTAATGAATGGCCAGGTTCCCCATTGCAACATCTTAAGTTTGATAAATCTATCTAATCATCTTTTTCCACCTTATTCTGTTTTTTCTCCCTCTCTGCCTGCATATTACCCCACTTGTTAAAGCGTGCCTCCTACACTCTCTTTAGTCTCAGTCCCTCCTGTCGCCTCCCTCCTCATTTTTCAGCATGAGAGCAGCCGCGGGGTGCTTCTACATTTCCCAGACTCTGCTGAAGTAGATTGGAATCGAGGCCTTTGCCATTTTTTATTTACTGCTTCGCTGACTCCATTTGTGCACGTACCGTCGGTGTCGGCGCGTTTTGGCACGCACGGACGCTGAATCACTGCAGGTGTTCGAACTCCAGCGAGGTGTGTCGAGGAGTATTGCCTCTGTATTTCTTCGGAGTCCCGCGTTGTTTGTTGGTTAGCCATAAAAAGTGGCTTTTGTTGTGCATCAAATGCTCCAACACCTTCGGCGACACCGTCTGCGATCGTAAACCAAGACCGCGGAAGCGGTGGTTCTTGTTATGAGCCTTGGAGACTAAAAGACTAGTGCTCTGCAGCGCTTTGACAGTAAAATGGCTGGAAATAAGTTTATCTGAGAGTAAACGTGCGCTACAGCCGTATGTATATCTGGGATTTGTCTGTAGAAGAGAACTCGAAAGTGGAGGTGGGAGACGGTTCTCTTTACCCGCTTCTCCCCCCTATGGCGACAGGTCCTGTGGCAGGGAGGCGATTCCCAGACGTTCAGTCAATTCCTGCTGTTTGCGAATGGCAGTGTGGATTACCAGAAGGGCACAGATTGGGATTACTGGGTGACCCATTTCCTTTTTTTTTTTCTTTTTTTTTTACAAAACAAGAGGAACACAATCGGACACCCTGCTCCATTTTTAGAGGGCTTGCATTAATATACTTTGTTTTTGTTCTATTCTCTAGTGGTTCACAGACATTTCGATCCACAAAATAACAATAATAATGAGAGACTTTGACCATCACTGGTTGAAACCTACAAATATTTCTGCTGTTCATATTAATAGGACAAAATGACAAAACAATAGCCATTAGAGGTATGTGGATGTTGTTTTTTTTGTTTAGCAGATAGCATTTTTTTTAAAAAGTGGAGAAGAGGTTGCTACATTTCAGAAATTTTTCCTGGCTAAAATGACTGAGCAGATCCTTTCTCCTGTGGCTCCTGATATCTGGTGGGGGAGACGTTTGCATCCTTTTGTTTTTTACAGATCTGCTTTGAGTCACACACGGCCTCCAAAGAAGAGAGATTCCCCAGTACAAATGATGCTGGAGCGACCTTTCACAGTCTGGAGCTCAATCGTACACAGAGATGGGGTCTGATTTCCAATCTCAAACTTTAGAAGCGGACTTTACCGTCATATTAGCAAGTAGTGTGGTTGGTATGTCTAATATTACAAAATCAGTAGTGGCTGTGTGTATTCTCTAGAGCATTTTTTCTCCCCTACCCTGCTTTTCAATTCAAATATGCCATATAAATAAACTTAATTAATTGGCTGATTGATATCTACTCAGCAACTGGTACCTGCTGACAATTCTCCTTTGGGGAAATCTGTGTTGACATCAAAATAACAGCAAATATCTTTCAAATTTAAAGCTAGACAGTTAATAATGTTACATATTTAGGTTTTTCCTCTTTTTGTTATGGGAAGAATAACCTCAGCATTTTATATTTGGTTTGATTTCTGGAGATTATCTCAAGTATCCAAATTTTTATTCTGCAATCTGTTGACTGCACTGCTTGCAAAGCGAGTGACATTAAATGCAAGTTTTGAGTTCCTTATGCAATGTTTTTGGAAAAAAGGTTAACCGTGCTTTACAAGGAAACTAAGAACCAAAACTCCCCGTCTTCGGCGTTCTAAAATTACAAAGAAATGCATGCAACATGTGAAGTGGAAAACAAAACTTATCTGATGGAGCTGTGGAAACACTCGTAGGAATGCGTTTGTTCCTAGAAGGAAAAGTTTCCAATTAGGCAGCCAAACTGTCAAATGCTGCATGTGACTGTGTTCAACACGTAAACAGGTTAGAGGAGCCTTTTCACCACAGGAAGATGTTGAGCAGAAGTGCGAAGCCTCACAGATTACCGCTGCTTCTCTTGTAGCAAGCAGAGCGAGCAGCACCGTGTCGCCAAGAAACGTTTTCACAGTTTAAAGCACAGACTTTGTTTAGTGGTTTAAGTAGGTGTGATTTTTCGTTGACAAAAACTTAATTTGAATTCATTTCCAGGCCGACTTAGACTTGAGTACGATCACATCTAAAAGATGAAATATGTGGATAAGAGAGATGAACCATGATTTGCAGTCTTTAAAATCATGGTGGTAATCTTTTAATTTACCACCATGTTTCTTTTGACTTGAAGTAATGTGACTGTGACTGTAATGTCTTGTAGTGGCCTCAGATTTATTATAAAACTCGTTCTGTTTCTCAAGGAGATTGCAAGGAGGACTGCTAACCTCAGAGACTTGAAGCTCATCACCAACTTATTGAGAAGGGTAGAAATACTTTTTCACATGCCTTGCTCAATTAAAACTGGTTTCCTTCATCTTATTGTCTTTTGAGAGCTTTGCCAAGCTTACTCTTAAAGTTGAGCATCAGATTTATTATGAAACTCGCCCTCTTTGCATGTCAGGGGTCCTTGTTGACCTTGCATACCTACATTTGCTCTTTGCAGTGGGACGTGAAGCCGGCTCCTCCACTCTTCACCCGCCGCCCTCTTCTTAACATAGACTCTCACAAATCAAGACAATAGTCGCTTGTCCCCCCTGTCCTTTTCTCTTTTGTGTGTGTGCGCTTAAGGGTGCATATTAGCGAGTTCGTGGACGTATATTTAAGTGTCCTGCCCATTGTGATCCGGCGAGCAGGGACTGTTGCTAGGCTACAAGAGGAAGTGTCCTGCATAGTCAATGTGTCCAAGAAGGGGGTGTGTGGATGTAATTGACTTGGCAAGGGCAGTGATGCGAACACAGAGAAACGAAAAAAAAAATCTAAGCATTCTTTAAATACCTTGTATTCAAAGTGTCAGAGACTCACCGATACCTTCGGGATCATGATGTACACCGCCGGATTAAATTACAGGAGCGTTCGCCGGGTCTGTCTCTTAGGAATGAGACCGACAGCTTCCCTTTGCTGTACGAAAGTGGATTTGTGCTTTGAATGTTCAGCAAACCGGCTTCGCCAGAAGCTCCAAAAAGAGTTGCCACACGCAGCGACTGTTTTCTCCAGCCTGAAATACACGAGCTAGGTGCTCTCACGGCCTGGCTCTTCAAACGGGCCACAAATACTTTTCGTGGGTTTTTAGTTCTGCTTCGCGGAGACGTTTAATTAAATTCACATGCAGATGGTAATTGCTGTAAGAATATGCACTTGTGATACTCTCGCACCTCCTCCAGTAAAAGACGAGTCAAGAGACGGGGATGAGAGGACACGTGATTCAGAGTCGCAATTTCCGAACTACAATTAGTTTTCTGTCTGTTGCAGCAAATATGAGAATCTCATTAAGTGCAGGTTGCACTACTGAAGTATAAGAGCTATTTATTTCCATTTCAGCTCTTGAGAACTATTACATTTTTGTATTTTTCCACACACACATGTAGAATTGTCTGATTTGGTTTTTGTAAAACCAGGAACTGCCTATGTTTTCAGACACATATTTTTATTTGTTGGTTATTTTATGGCTCCAGTGGTAAAGACGATGGTTCAGACAGCAAAAGTAACAAATTCAAACCTACTGAGACTTTTTTCCATCACTGGTTATTATTGTTGCAAACATCACATTTCTTGTCATCTGTTTTACTGATAACAATACATTACATTATTACGCATCGCTTCAAGGCAGTGTGCCTCGAGTAAAGTATCCTTTTTTACAAGCAAAATGTTTAAAACTCCATCACAGGAGATGTTTACCCCATTTTTTTTTTTTTTTAGAATTTAGTTTAAGTCAAATTGATCTGAAGCAATATTATCATTAAAAGGTCGTCTGGTAGCCTAAACATGGCTGGTCTCAGAGCTCCTTGTGGACGTGTCTGTGACTGCTGCTGTCACATTTGGCCAAGATATCAAGAGCAGGAGAAAAGTGACTGTGTGAACATTTAAAGAATGATGTATCTTAATTTTAAAGGGCATCATTACCGGAATAGTGACCTTTTGAGGTATATTACGTGGGGTTCCTTGTTTTGCTCCGAGTACATGCTAAGATCCACATTGTGGTTTACAGAGTGCTTTGGATGCATTAGAGGAAGCAAAGCGGAGGGGATGCAACGAGCCTTCAGTTCGCGTCGGATTCGCCTGCCGAGCTCAAAGCAGAATGCTGTTCCTGTGGCATTAACTTTCAGCTCAATCATGTTCTTGTAAGACCCGCTTTTCACAGGCCACTGGGCCATGCTGCGAGCCATGAAAGTGACGAAAGATGGAAAATACGAGGAGCGAAGAGAGGGGGGGGAAAAAAACAGGCGAGACGTTGTGAGATCTAATGAAAAGGCATAAAGAGGAGATTGTGGGGAGCTAAGAGGGTTTAGATAATGAGAGTGCAAATCAGAGGGACAAGAGAGGGAAAGAGAGTGAGGCAGAGGGGGGAAAAACGCAGATCTAGGTCAGAGAGAAGCAACACTGTCAACGAACTAGTGGAGGAAAGGATGGGCTGGCCTGTGAGATTTAATACCGACTGGTCTGAATGGGATAGATCAGAGCAAGCGGGCCACCCCTATGAGAAAACGCAAAAAGGATGACGGCGTTAAGTGTGAAATCCATTTCATAATTCATTATTAGAGCTGCATCCATCCTCATTTCTTATTTAAGGAATCGCATAAATAAATGTATGACAATATATATCCACAAGGAGCTTTTAGCATCTCGGGTTTTTGGTGATTTGAAGTCGTCCTCATTTTAAGGGATGGAAATTAGCAAATTGAGGTTTAGTTTTTAAAATGAAAACACTGTCTGGATTTTCCAGTGTTCTGCTGACGCTCGTTCGGTCGCGGTGTCGTGTGTGAGGTTGAGGTTGTGTAAGCAAAATCTACCAAAGCATCTTAATCAATTAACTGCTACTCTATTATTCCCATGTTATTCCATTTTTTTTTTTAATAGTTAGTATGTTGAGTTTACTGGTGTGAAAAAGTCAGCAAATATACTAAAGGAGTGTTTTTCTTGTGTGTGTGACTGAGTCTGTAATTTTTTCCACTGCTCCAGCTGTTGCCAGTTTCAACGATCCTTTCTGAGCGTCGACGGCGAGACAATATTTCTCTGTGAATCTGTCTGGTCTGTTATTGAAAAAGTAATTTTTTTCTACGGACCCCACTCTGAAAAAGTTCTCAAATTTGGGCCATTTTTAAATGAATCTGTTTGGAAAGACAAGTTACCGATGTCGAATTGAACTTTTTCAATTGCATGAATAACCCTCATGCTAGTGCCCTGTCCAAGCTATTATCGTCAGGGGAAGTTGTAGTTTGCTTAATGTTGTTTTTTTTTTTTCTACAACGGGTTACAGAGAAAGTTGCACCCCTGACTTACACTCAGACTCCTGAACACAACGTGTTGCTGTTGAGAAAATGTTGCAAGAATTGAAGCAAAGGACAAATCAATGGAAAGCTCTCTTTCCAAACCTGAATGAAAATAAATATGTATCTTCATGTTGGAATCCATTTGGGTGGATGGTAGCTAAAGAAATATGGTTGGTATTAATGCCATGTCATTGCTAACTCTACAAGAAAGCTGTTTTCTACAAGGATCTAATAAACTCTAATCAAGTTTAAACGGCAAACTTGATTAAAGTGGTGCGTTTGCCACTGCCGAAATATGTGCTGAGTCTGTTTTAGTTGGTTGAGGTCTGTCAATAAAATCTCTGGCAGTTGTGAGCAGTTGACGTCTGCTGAAGGGCGGATTCCTTCACCAAGACAAGCTGGCGGGTAGAAAGGCATGGGAACACAGAGAACTGGTTCGATGAACTTCCCGACAGGTTGCCAAACATTTAATTGGCTCTTACCACTGACAATATAATGACAGATTGATTGAACACCTTTTAAAAATAAGGTGCAAGAACAATGGCTGCACAGAGGCAGCCACACCAAGAAAACAACAAATGCAATAAACGGGAACACGGAGGACAAAGTCGGGTCACAACAACCCCAGTGGTTAATATCATTGTTAAATAATACTGTCATAGAAAGGAGTGGCTACGTGTGTATTGGGAAGTCTGTATGGGATCATTCGAAGGTGTAGACTTATATTTTTGAAGAACTGTTTCTGTCGATGCCAAGCTAGTTTGTGCACGTGGAGTGGAACCTGCTCATCTGATCTGAAAACTGTGATGTGTATTTGTATTTTACCCTCCTTATTTGTTCTTATTTAGAACCACCTTTGGCTGCAAATGCAGATCCAAGTGGTTCCACAAGGATGTAAATATTTGCCGATTTTGCTTTACGGAATAATTTCACACAAAAACACTCGTAAGAGAACGAATCCCTTTGTATCTGCGAGTGTCAGGTTTGGAGTCTTGCCTCCTGTTCTTAACTGAATTTACATCAGGACATTGATTGGACCCATTCATATGCGTGATCTGAACCGACACATTGGAGCTCTGGCTGTTGTTTAGGGTCGTCGAACAGCTGGAAAGTGAACATCCGCACTGGTTTCCAGTCTAAAAGGGTTTCCTTTAGTTCCATCAGTCTTTCTGATGACTCTGATCGATTTTTCCTGTTTCTGCTGGGAAAAACTCCCCAAAACATCCAAACAGCCTGTTGATGTCACCACCACCAAGCTTAAGGGTTTGCAGGGTGCATTCAGGATGATGTATAATACATTTTGTGCCACTAACAGCCAAAAGTTTTAACTTTTATATAATCTATTAGAGCAGTGTCCTCCATGTTTGCTGTTTGATTTATATGGTAAACTGTTAATGGGACTTTTCATGGCTTTCCATCAGAAATAAGTTTATTCTTGCTACTCTTGCATAAGGACCTTTTTTCTTAAGAGATTATGGACTAAACGGTGCTCTGTAAAATGCCCAAAGTGGCTATTATTTCTGTGAATGGGGCTGAATGTACTGTGTGTGTGTTTTAAACACTGTGAGAACTGTGCAATAGTTTCACTTCGCTTCACAGTTATATACAGTCTTGTGTGTCACATAAAGTCTTCATAAAACATTGAGATTTCTTAATGAGGCAAGATTTTTTTTGCAGGGCACCATAATGCAGCTACATCATCCTCTTAAATTAACTGGCTTGGAAATGCTATTTTAGTGCACCCCAGTCTCATTTTCAAATTTGCAAATAAATCAGGAGGAAGAGGGCAAAGACCGCAGTGAAGATAACGACGAGCAGACTGTGCTAATTTCTTTCTGATCCTCCTTCCCAAAACGGTCATTTAATAAGCCTGGATGACATTACTGCTCCTGGAGGAGAGATATCGGGACACAAAGGGAGGACGGCCGTCAGCTGGTTCAGACAAATGAATTTCTAGCTTGGTCCGATAATATCCGTGTCTCATATCTGTTTGACACATTCACTATTTCCCGCTTCCTTGGCCTTACTTTGACCTAATCAGTCATCCTCTCACCTACCTCTCCCCCTTTCATGTGTGGGAGTTGTAAAGAGTTGTTCTTTCTGTGAGAACGATGGAAAGATGGGACGTTTTTTTTTCTGCTTTCTGTGTGTCTGTAAGTGTTTGAGTTTCTGATTTGTAAGTGGCTCTAATTCTTTTGTTGGTTTTTTTGAACAAAGCCGGTCCTTGTGCTTGTGGAATTGGGGCAGTCTGATCCTAATGAGAAATCCCTGGTCAATCTCCCCAGCTCTTTCACTCGCACAAAATCCGAACTGTGTGTGTTTTTTTTTTTTTTGATACTTGTGTGTGTGTGTGTGTGTGTGTGCGTGTACGTCTTTGTGTGAGAGCGGCTGATCAGTGTTCAGCCACCCAGTGGTGCTCAGTTTGACGGTTAGCAGCAAAATTACCAATGTAAAAATTAAATCAACAAATTTAACCGTGGAGCTATTTAGTGGGGTCACACAGCTGGAAACCTCTAAATCTTCTTCTATAAGATAAGACTTATAAAAATCTATAATGCTTAAAGCATTCACTCTCATGTATGGGGATCCATAATAATAGCTTGAAATTGCAATGGCAGCACTTTGTGAGATAGATATCAATTTGATGGAAAATATTGTTTTAATGTCGTTACACCCCATCCTGAAGTGAAGCATGCTGTTTTTGTCCTCAGAAAACGAAAACATTCACATCGACTCATGTTTCTTCTCTTTTCTCTTTTTCACTCCATCTTCTCCTGCGTCTTTCCCTTCCTGCTTCCCAGGGTCGCCATATTAGGACGGGGCAGTTGGCAGCCATCAAGGTCATGGATGTCGCTACGGTAAGACACACGAATGCACGCTCCCACATATTCACATACAGGAAATCCGTCTTGAGCTTTTACACCAAAGTGAACCATGCCGCCTAATTAAGAGCGATGAGTCACAGCTTGTGCGTGTGCGTAATGTGGGGGAGATGAAACGAGGACGGGCCCATCGCCATGGCAATATCAGCTGGAATGATTAGGAGACGAGTGTGGTCTCAGGCATGTCTGTAAAGCAGGAGGGAACCTCGGCTATTTTTAGAAACCCTCACACCCCACGCATCCCTGTTAGCACTCAGTTGCCGGAAAACAATGGAAAAAAACAAACAAACCAGGAATTAACTACTGTGACATCCTATGAGTGAATAACGCAACAGAAGCTTTGCCAAACCTGCAGGATGTCGACTGCTCCAACGGAAAATGAAAAGGCAGTTTGCATTTAAACTAGCACAAATAAATAAGAGAAATGACAGCTAATTTTTTTTTTTTTTTTATACAAGAGACTATAAACATTTTATCTAATTAACAGCCACCACAACAACTTGTTTCAAACAACAGCCTGTGGCACTGTGACAGGATCCCCCTGGAAGTGGAAGTAATTAAAGAGTAATGTTGTTAGTGTGGATAATTTAGAGGCCAGATGCGCGCACCGAAGCATTGGTTTGCGTTCATGTATTTATTTTAAAGATTTTAACAAGATTCAGAATGATGATTAAAGATCAGCCGGGAGTGAAAGGCCTTAGGTTTTAAATGTTATATTTCTGCTATTGCAGGACGAGGAGGACGAGATCAAGTCTGAAATCAACATGCTGAAGAAGTACAGCAATCACAGGAACATCGCCACTTACTTTGGAGTATTCGTCAAGAAGCAACCTCCTGGCATCGACGACCAGCTTTGGGTAGGACACCTTTTTTTTTTAATGTAATGAATGTCTTTTTTTTTTTTTTTTTTTTTTTTTTTAGTTTTAAGCTATTTTTATCACTTGTCGAACACATTTTTTGGCAGCCCTGGTAAAGATGACTTGAAAGGATTTTAGAAGAAAGACAATTTTTTTCCCCTCCTGGACTGAAAAATGGAAAATGGAAAAAAATCCAGCCTTTTTGTTTGAGTGGTGGAAGAGAAATCCCACATAAAGGAAAAATCTTTTAACAAAACCACAAGTGTCAATATTTTGCGCGTTCCCTATTGCCAACAGGGCAACACTTCATGTATTCCTATTACATTTGAGGAAGTTGGAGTATACAGAAAACCCCCCAAAAATATTTTCCTTGCTCTTTGCACAGACTAGGTCGAGATCTTCCAGCGTCGTGTTTCTTGTGTTGTACTTTCTTTTCTTTAGCTCCCCCCAGAGGTTCTCCAGAAGTGGACATGAGCTTTTCCACACAATAATCAATTGTGCTATGTCAGATGTACAAGGAGTGTTTAACACAAAGCTGAATATTAGTCTCGTTTTAGTAAAATCACATGGTTCCAGTTTAAATGATCAGACTTTTGCAAACTCTACAAGTTTATGCTTGTCACCGTCCTGCTCCCTCTTTGTTGTGGCAAGGTCAGTGTTGGTCCTAATTTGGCCTTTTGCCCAGAACAAATGGGTCTCTGTGTCAGGAGTGCACTATGATCGACAAAAAAGTTACATTTTAGGTAAAGAAAATGCTTCAGTTGTATTTATCTGAAATTGTTTGGTATACCTAGTGACAGTAAAAACTTTGCCTCCCGTCATCAAATTATGCAGATTTTGTCACTTATACCTTTTAAATCTTAAAAAAGGAGAGAACACATTGGCTTTAGGCTTGCATCCACTGGGATGCCTGCACACAGCTTATGCATTAGTGGCATAAGTAATGAGCCTGGATCTGCATCGGATCATATACTAACGTAATCTCTTCAGTAACTCTGTTCGGCCGGGTCACGTTGTATTTCTCGGAGTGCAGTGGCGGCACGAACTCCTACGTGGACAAATAGATTTGCACAGAACAGCCAAACCTGCTCTCTGTATATCTCTCCCTGATAACAGTCACAAGTGTGTGTTGTTCTGTTCGCGCCTGTGAGTGTGTGGCTGTGCTGTGTCTCGGTAAATGCCCGCATCCTGGGCAAGAGCAGGACGGCCGCTTCACGCGCACTGCCTCTCCTCCTCTGAACAAGAGGGCCGATAAGAGGGAAGCTTGAAGCAGAGCCAGGATTCACAAACCCAACTTCGGTTCACCGGTCTCCATGGATGCAGCACAGAGATGAAAGAATAGAAAGGGAAAAGGGGGTGGAGGGTGTTTGGCCACTTTTTCGCTTGCGCATTTATTCCCTCTTCGTGAAGGTTGTTTCCTTTTTTTATTAATTAGACAAATTTATTTCCTAAATGTGGTAGACGAGCGTTATTCAAACAAAAAAAAAGTTTTGTATTCAGTTATATCAAGATATAACTGAATTGAAAAAATATATTCTTTTTGCTCATTTCTTCTTTTTTTTTTACATCTTTCAATTATTATTTTAATTTTATATTGAGTGGGATGTTTCTACTGAACAACTTTACTTACTGTGGACTCTGATATTCACAGAGTTTAGGGCCCACAACCCCCACTGAACAGTTAAAATACACAAATACATGAGATTTTCTCTAAAAATGCTTAGAACTGCCTATTTTAATAGTTCAAACACCAGATATACCTTAATATGCATTAATATGCGCAGTAGAAACCGTCTTGGCTCTACCACAGAAGCCGACATCTGCGTTTGGGTTACAGCCGATCAGCGTCGAGGATCGTGAACATTCCTATATGATATTAGTCTATGTACCTTGGTGAATATCCTGCAGTCTGATGCTTTTAGCTTGGTGATTGTATTTTTGAAAAAAAAAAAAAAAAAAGCTTAACTCAATAAAAGTGATAGATTATGGTAGACAGCTGACCGTCTGGGTACACCAACAGGTAGGGAGACGGCAGAGACGAATTACTCTGTGCTCAGAACAGCCGGACAACGCTCCAGTCTCTCCAACGCCCTCTGGCGTCCCATTACAATGACTTTACATCAGATGACAAACATTTTCTAGCACTTTTGAAAACCGTAACTGGATCTCTTTATTTAGGATTTTTTTAAAACCAACTCCTTTAAAAAAAACATTAATTTATTTTTTTTTTCCTGTCGGTTCTTCACACGGTTTAACTTGGCGCATAAAGCGAATAAGATCCAAGTGAGGGAGATCTTTTTGCGCAGTGAAAAGATCCCGTTACAGTCTGAATCAAGACATTATCCTGCTTCTGTTGCTGTTTTTCGCTTATGGCTCCAATGAGGCAGCTTATGCTTGCAGTTTATGTTTTGCCTGTGGGAATGTGTGGAGAAACCGGTTGTTCAGAGATGCTTTTCAACCACACAAACATTAAATTAAGTAAGCGGAGCCGAGCAAAACTACAAGCAAGGGCACAGAATGTACTTAATAATTCTGTTTATCTATCAGCTATGCACATGTTATCACATAATACTGTGTTGTTATTTGGGGGCGAGGGAGGCTGTAGCTGTGACAGTCGAAAAAGCCAATGTTGTACGCTGTGACCAATGTAGAACCAGCAGTTCTACATCATGTATGTATCTGGGCTACTGAAGGAAACCCACTGAGACGCTGTTGAACATGCAATCTATGACGGGGACAACCGCAGTGCTGGCAGTCGAGTCTTTCATGTTTTTTTTTCTTGCCAGTGAGCTAAAAATATTTTTCTAGCTAAAAATATGTGCCGCAACTATAAAACGTTTGCTGCAAATTGTTGGGAAAACATGCCGACGCTTTTGCAGCAGTTCCATTTTGGCGCCGGCGTTGTAAGTTTCGAGTGGCTCGAGCAAATTGGTGATTAGTGTAATAAGCACGTTTTAATAATTCCGTTTGAAATCAATCTCTTGCATTGCTCACCCGTGACTTGTTGTTTCTTGGTCTTGCTACCGCCTGAAGTTTTTTTTTACAGGTATTTCAGGCTCTTCTGGAACAATTCTAGACAAGACTGCCTTCTTCAGCAGAGCAAGCAGTTAAAAAAAAAAATCAAAACAATGTGTTGTGTTTTTAGCTTGTCATGGAGTTCTGTGGAGCTGGCTCGGTGACGGACCTGATCAAAAACACCAAGGGCAACTCGCTAAAGGAGGACTGGAACGCTTACATCTGCAGAGAGATTCTCAGGGTGAGTTCCAAATCACACCATCTACTTTTTGTTAAGGGTAAATAAGCACCTCCCCCTACACCTGAAAGAATCACGGCATTGTTGCAAAGTCACTGTTAACGGGTATTAATCACGGTTCAGTTGCATTTCTCTGTCAACCACAAATTGGGAGACATCTTTACTACAAAGATATGAGTTCAGGCTGCATCTCTATCTCTTTGTTTGTCAGCAGTGCTCTGACAAATGGCTGCGCATTGACAATTTCATGGTCCAACACACTTCAATCGAGGCTTTTATAAAACTCAGTAGCATACTGAAGATGTAACTAAATCATTTGATTCAGGTGTGCTGGACCAGGAATGCACCTAAACCCTGCAGGACAGTAGATCTCGAGAACTTAGTTTTAAGACCCATGAGGTAGATGGTGGAAAACTAACATTGCAGGTCAGCCTGAGTGCACCGTCCCATCTGTGGAACATGGTCGTGGAAGCATTGGGCTGTGGGGACGCTTTATTTTTTGGCAATATCAGAATCGGTTGCATTTCATGAGAAGCTAGGTGGAGATAAATACAGAGAAATCCAGGATCAAAATCTGTCAGAGGCAGCAAAAGACGTCAAGGTAGGTCCTTCCAACAGGACTGCAACCATAAAACTGAATCCAGAAACACGATGAATATCCCAGTCAGAGTCCAGACCCCATTTCAGTTGGGAAGTCGTCATCGAACCTCACTGTGCTTGAGATATTTTTGCAAAGAATGGGCAACCATGTTGACATGTTCATATCCAAAGATATTTTCCCTTCACCTTTACAAAAATAGACATCTTTGTTTTGGTTTGACACATGAAGTCCCAATAATATGTTGAAGAGGTTGTGATATGATAAACAATGAAAAAGTTCAAGGTGTATGAATATTTCTCAAGAAACTAAAAGCATATTAAATAGCTTTTTGTGATACTTTATCAATTTTTCCATCTCTCTACACTTTTATCTTTTTTAAAAACACATTTGTGTCATTTTCTAAATGCGTTGCATAGCTGTGTTTGCCCAATTAATCACAGTTTTTTCTTAGTGTGGAGATTCCTCTTGAAATGTAACAAAAAAAAAAAAAAAAAAAAAAAAAAAAGAGCCTGTGCAGGTCAGAGGCTTCGGGTCAGCCGAAGAGCAGCCTCGCCCTGGGGGGGTTACTGAAGGACACCTCCCTGTTTAGCCCTGAGCTCTTTCTTGAATAATAATTACAACTTGGCTCCGTTTCCTTCACGGCTCATATCTGTCTGCGTCTGCAGGGCCTGGCTCATCTGCATCACCACAAGGTCATCCACAGAGACATCAAAGGACAGAACGTGCTGCTGACTGAGAACGCCGAGGTCAAGCTAGGTGAGCCGGTCCCCACCTACTCCACTAAACGGCTTCACGTTTGGCGGCGCGGCGGGGTGTCACGCGAGATTTCATGCTCGCGTGACTTTTGTGGCTTTTTTTTCCATTTTCAGCTTAGTCATCTGTTTGTGGCCGTCACGCTGTTCAAGATGCAAAACGCTGAAGAAGGGGATCTCTCTCTGTCTTTCTCCTCAGATTTTGTTGCTATGTATTTTTAGATTGGTCGACGTTGTTGCAGGTTGTGTTATTCATACAGATTTGGAGTCTTGTATTGAAGTTTTTGCGTGTGTGTGTGTTTGCAGTGGATTTTGGCGTTTCGGCACAGATGGACAGAACGGTGGGAAAGAGGAACACATTTATTGGGACACCGTACTGGATGGCGCCAGAGGTTATTGCCTGTGATGAAAACCCTGAAGCCACCTACGACTGCAAGGTAAAAACTGCCTTCACCTGAGGATGCCTTATACATTCATTTATACAAACTGAGATTTTGATCACCCTGAGTGTGCACGCTTCCTCCATTGCAGAGTGATTTATGGTCCCTGGGGATCACGGCGATAGAGATGGCTGAAGGAGCGCCTCGTAAGTGCCCAATCAATACCCCACATCTCTGTCGCTGCTTTTTTTTCTTTTTTTTTTTTTTCTTTTTTTTTACGGCTTCAGTGGGATATTTTAATCAGGAGGCAGATTGTTTGCTCGAATGCGTAATGCCGTCGATTGAAAAAAGGCTTGGATTTTTGGATTAGATGTCAGATATTTGGACTGATGTCCGTTCTACCTCTTTTTTTAAATTTATGTTTTCATTCCTCAGAGGTGCACAGTTGTTAAAATTGGCGACATTTGTTTTCACTTTTGTACAACTGAGGCATGCTGGATGTTTTATTCCCATTAAACATCTGAGCCAGTTAAGGTTGGATCCATTTTGTCTTGACTGCGACAGCAGCCAAAAACCGTTTCTTCAGAGGAAACTGATGGCTTTAAGGTTTGTGGCAGTGGTAGCTTAAAATAAGCATGCTTAAAATAAGCATGAATAAAATCATTGTTTTTTTGTTTTTTTTTGCAACAAAATAGCTCACACCTGCTAAAATATTATTCAGTGAATAGTATGTATTTTTTTATTATACTGCTATACATCTATAATAAACTTGTCATCCAAAAACATTTATTCATTATTTTGACTTTTATTCGTAGACACACATAATGGAGAATAACAGAATACTGGTGTGAGGGTTAGACGTCACTTTGTACTTTTTGTACTGATTTACCAGTCAGTTTCTATCAAATGAATGTATTGGCGGGGGGGAAAAAAACATAACTTCTCATTTCTGCACACTTTGTGAGATGATTCCAAGTCTGTCAGCTTAAACATAAAGTAATGAATAAGATTTTGTTTGTTTTTGGTAATTGTCAGATATATGTTTGATTTAAGACTCAAGGGAAATCCAGAATTAGACACTCAGTCAATTAAAGGCTGTTTTGAAGTAAATGTTTCTCTGGTTATGATGGGGGGAAAAAAGAAATATAGTGCAAGTCTTAACGGCGGCACATTTCCTCTCCGATCCAATGTGATCCACTGATAATGTTGGCAGCGCGGCTCCTCGTTAACAGTGCAGAAACGCGACCTGTAGAAGAAGTAACTCTCCTGCTTCATTGCTTTCCTTTGAGCACCACATCCTTTAACAAATGGTGTTTCAGCTGCTCCCTACGGAGCAACACCGAAAGCTTTGTGGGGATATACATCGACAGCCGAGAGCAGATCACGTGAGCGGGAGCTACAGGAGCAGCCTCTCCTTCAACGTGAATATCATTACAAAGACATAAAACTTTTTTTTATTGACAGGCAACACCCAGGTCCCCTGGGGGTTCGGCAGACTTAAAATACAGCAAGCAGCAGCTATCGTGTCGAGCAAAGCCAGTGATGCATCTCATAATAAACGCTTCGCTGTATTTTTCAACTCGATGAGTCAAACAAATTAAAAATGTGTAGAGATGCTAGGAGACTTAATGCTACTGTGGATTCTACATTCGATTTATAAAAGAATGCATAGACTAGCATGTGATTTGGGTAAAATGAATTGGCTCTTTGTATCAATAGCTTCTGCATGGCTGTTGGCTTTTCATGTGCATCGTGATAACATCTGCTGTAATTAAGTCACGCTTAATATTCCCCATCGTTTGCCTCCTTAGCGCTGTGTGATATGCACCCAATGAGAGCCCTTTTCCTCATTCCACGCAACCCAGCCCCCAGACTCAAATCAAAGAAATGGTGAGTGTGGATTATATATATGTCACCAGAAATTAGTGAGATTTTCAGTTCTGACTTGGATGTGTTGGATTTTTTAGGTCAAAGAAGTTCCAGTCGTTCATTGAAAGCACTCTGGTGAAGAGCCACAGCAACAGGCCCAGCACAGAGCAGCTCCTCCTGCATCCCTTCATCATCGAGCTTCCCAACGAGAGACACCTCCGCATCCAGCTGAAGGACCACATCGACCGCACGAAGAAGAAGAGGGGAGAGAGGGGTGAGGAACGACTCGCGCTGTAATGTCTAGACGCGTCACCAAAGTAGTTGGGATTCAAATGTTGTAAGAGGCTGGAGGTGGGCGACATTTAAAAGAGAATTATAGCGTTGGCTAGGAATTGATTGCAGACATCAAGAGCATGAATGTTTCATTAATACGGGGCCGTAAATGATGCATTCGAGTCCTCCTTTTTCATTTTTTTGACTTTTTGAGTAATTTTTTTTTTAAATATATGCTTTCTTTATTTTTGCAGTCTTTCAAGGCAAATCTGTCTCATTTCCAATCAGAAACAAACGTAACAAACGCTTCTCCATTCTAAATCCGTCAGAGGTGTGAATAACTTGTTGCCAGAACCGCATTAGTGGCGCATTTTGTTGTGGATTACAGAAAATGTACAGACAATTTCAACTTTTTCCACTCATTTTCTTTCTCATTTTACTGGTGTGTGCATTGCGGAGTCATTTAGAGACATACGAGCTCCAGACAGATCAGAGGCGCGGCTCTTCCAATGAAACAATCATTGAGTGAATCGCATTCTGTAGCTCAAACAGTCAAACATGTTGTTTAACTGTTTTTTTTTTTTTTTTGCTGATGGTACAGATACAATCTTCATGGGTCACTAGAATTTTAAACGCAACTCATAAATCTGCGTGGATCAGTGCAAGAAGTTGTGTTTGTATGTGGCAGATTCAACATCTGTTTTTTTATTGTTTGTTTTGACAAGGTGACTGCCAGCATGCCGAACACTTTGCCAGAGGGAAACGCATTCCAAGAGCACAATGAGCTTAGACATTCATCAAAAACAACACGAGTTGTTCTTAAGAAGTCCAATTATAGCCTCACACACAGTCCCATTGCACTTCAGTTGGCAGCAAGAGGTGAAAGTCACAGACACGTGTGTGAAGCTAATCTTACATAAGCTCAACGCAGAGAACAGCCCCACCTTAACCGCCTCGAGGAGCAGCGTTCCACTGGGGGTTTCGTATAAAACCATCCTGCCGCTTTTTCAGTCTGTAAACGTCTCCAGCCGACACGCCGTCGCACCCCGAGAACAGGCGCATGTGGATCTGTAGCGAGGAAGAGCTCGCCACTTTCGACGAGCGTTTATGCCTTAAAGCCCCCTTTGGACTGAAGGAGCTCTCCGGCTAATGTTCTCCACCTCGCTACACCCGTTAAAACTTCAATTTGCACTTTTATTCAAAGGAGCTCAGTAAAAAAAAAAAAAAAAAAAGACAGACAAGTGCCTCGGAGACAAATGAGAATGTGGGAATGCCGACGCCGGTAATGAGCCGGGGGGATTCAAGTGGAACGTCTACGACACGAAACGAAATGGGTTTCCTCTCTTGCTGTTTATTACATTTTCTCACCTTCTTGTAGTTCAAACCCCTTCAGATTTTCGTGGTTTGGTAATATTATAGCCTCAAAATTTAACTTGTTTTATTTACCAGCACAAAGTAGAGCATCGTTGTGAAATGGACGGAAATTCATAAATGGCTCTCGTCACTAATCTGTATGTCCCTGAAATGTTTGTTTCTTTTTTGCAAAATATCTCCAGCTCAGTCAGAACTCCACTTTTCAAGTCTTGCTGAAGTTTCTCTATTGAATTCAGTTGGTTTACTTTGGGTAATTTTAACCCCTTCATGCATGAATTGTGATCCTTTGTGCCAGGAGCTTCCAGAGTGGCCGTCGTCTGTTTTGGCTGCATCTCTGATTAGTGCACCACTTTAAACCTTTCAAGCATCTCTGACTCGTCTGATTTAATCCATTCACGCTTTTGATGTCTGCAATCAATTACTACATTAAATTCAGCAATCTTAGTATTTGTACTGAGATACAATTGTGAAGTTATGAATTAGACGACTTCTAAAGACAATTGGTGGATCTTTATTTAGAGGTATCACAGTGCGTGGGGGTGTGGATACAAATGCCTGCCACACTTTCTAGTTTTTTTACATGTAAAAATTCATTTCCGCTCCTTCGTACGACGACAGTTCGCAATACAAAATCCAATTTAAATACAAGAATACGTTGTCCTTTCGATCCATTTATACAGTTTAGTTGCAGAGAAGAAGAGCCTGCAAACTAAGCGATCTGCTTCCTGGTCAACCTTTCGAAAGTCTAGAAAAAAAATAATCTTCTACTCCGCAGTTATTCCCTTCTGCGTGTCAATCCTGTTATCTAAAATCCCCCCCCCCCCCCCGCCCCCCCCAAAAAAATCACTGAATGTGAATACCATGTTCGATTTTTCTCACACACCGCTTTTTCTTTTCTCTCATAAGACGAGACCGAGTACGAGTACAGCGGCAGCGAAGAGGAAGACGAAGAGAGGGACAAAGGCGAACCAAGGTCAGCCTTTCCTCCTCAAATCCACACACTTACCAAACCATCTGCGCGGCCTCACCCCCTCCGCACACTCGGGATCTCTTTCCACTGACTCTCAAAACGATGCCGTCTCACCCCCAGCTCCATCATCAACGTCCCGGGGGAGTCGACCTTGAGGCGAGACTTCTTGCGCCTCCAGCAGGCCAACAAGGAGCGCTCGGAGGCGCAGCGGCGGCAGCAGCTGGAGCAGAAGCAGAACGACGAGCACAAGCGCTTGCTGCTGGCCGAGCGGCAGAAGCGCATCGAGGAGCAGAAGGAGCAGAGGCGGCGGCTGGAGGAGGTAAGACGGACTGGGACGAGAGGGCGACTCGGTTGCGTTCGTCTGCGGCGAAGGCACTCCTTCGATCCCTCAAGCTGAAGCGTGCTGGAAATAAACTTCTTTGTTCCTGTCCTGAGTATTGCAAATTAGCCGATTCGGTTGAGGGAAGGAAAAAGAGCAGAAAAATTCACACGCTGGCTTTTTCCCCGCCAGCGTCCCTCCTTTAGTTCCAGAGAGCAGGCTTATGGGAGGATAAGTCCTCAGCCTTTAATCTCTGTGCTCTCTGTGGATTCCTCCCAGGGCACCAGTGTGTGAGAGCCCCTAAAGATCACAACTCCAACTTTAGTCTATTGTTGGAGCTTCTGTTAAGGCACAGGGTTCCTTTGGCTTCTGGAAAATGTTAATGATTTTATTTCAATTTTTTTTGCAGCTGCGGATTAGAAGGGAAAAACAAAATGAGTTTCTGTCAAAATGTTGTGTCCTTCCTTCCTGGTGTACTCTGTTCTCTGTCCTATTTCTGTTCTTTCCTTGCATCCTTTCTTCTTTTCTTAGTGTCTTTTCTTTCTATCTTTTTCTCTTTCTTTCTTTCCTTGCTTCCTTGATTCCTTCCTTCCTTTCTAGAACTATTTGCTATAAATTCATTGGAAATTTCACCATTACATATTTTTAGATGAAATGTAAAATGCGTCAACAGAAGCTGTATAGAAACTTTGACAGCAGAAGGGTGGGATGCTGTTTTGTAGCTTTTCTTGGCTAGGATTTTGGGATTTTTGTTTAGAAAATATATTTTTAAAACTCTGTACAGAACCCAAAGTTCTTTATGTGAACCTTCACGTGACTCCGTTCTGCGTCAACAGCAGCAGCAGCGGGAGCGTGAGCTGAGGAAAAGGTTTGAGGAACAGGAGAAGATCCGAAGGGAGGACGAGAGGAGGCAAGCGGCCAGAGAACAGGTTCACATTTTTAATAATTGATTCTTTTCTGACTTCCAGCTTGCTCGATTTTGTGGATTTGAAGGTCTTGTGTTTGCCGTCTTGAGTTTTTGGAAGCAGCAGATGCCACGCTTCTACACCAAGAGGCTTCTCTTCTGCTTATATCAGATGTGCAAAATTTTGGAAAAGCACAAATACATATCAAGTAGCAATGCCAAACTCCAGTGTATTAACTTTCGCGACAGATCAATACAAAGTAGTGTATAATTGTGAAGTGTGATGCTTATGTTGAGGAATTGCATATATTTACATCTTTATCTTTTTGGATTGCTTTGCATTTACTTACGTCCAACTCCTTATCACATGTGACTCACATTTCTGCATTAAGAAATAAGAAAATATGTTGTCCCACAGCATAATACCACCGTACTTTACAATGGGAATTGGGTGATGCACAAGGTTTTTTTTTTTTCTTCACACTCTAGATCACCTGGTTTGTGACAAACAGGACTTACTATAGCCTTCTTTTAACTCATCCATAAAGATAAATGGCTTGGTTTAATTTATGGGTTATGCATAATAGTGGACCTAAACACATTTTGTATGTCAGTTATTTTGGGGGGTATTTTTTATAAAAACAAATAAATTTACAATTTTGCATTACTTTGTGTTGGTCTGTCACATGGAATCATAATAAAATACATTGAAGTTTGCGGTTATCATGTAAAAAGTTTTGAATGTTTTTTTTGCTAGGTACTGCATATGCAGCTCTGGAAAAAAGTAAGATCATTTAAAATGATCAGGTTCTCTGATTTTACTCTCTATAGGTAAATGTTTGAGTAAAATGAACATTGTTCTTTTATTCTATGAAGCACTGACGACGTGTCTCTGAAATTCCAAGAAAAATTTTAGTCTTTATTTGCATAAAATGACAAATGGCCAAAATAATGAAAAAGATGCAGAGCTTTCAGATCTCAAATAATCCGAAGAAAACAAGTTAATGTTCATTTAGAAACAACAATAATAATGTTTTAACTCGGTTCAGAAATCAATATTTTTGTGGAATAACCAGGAGGTTTTCAATGGGGTTCAGTGCAGAGGACTCTTCATTTTTTCCAGAGCCGCATGTGGCTCTTTTTCCTGTCCTTTCTGTGAATTGTAACTTCCTTTTTAAATCATTTTCTGTGTATCTTTCTATTTTGTCTTTATTACTTTGCTGCTCTCTTGCATGTCCTTTCTGCTTTGAAACCGTATCTCCCTTTATCTGTTGTCGGATTTTTTTTTTTTTTTTTTTGAGCATCGTTATTGCAGGTGTTTGAAGACATCATCGTCTTTACTTGATCCGGACCCGCTCTTATCTCATCTCTCCTCCGAACGCCAACTCAGGAGATTATCTTTTCTTTTTCTCTCTCTCTCTTTTTCCCTGTCCCGGTCCTTCCTGCTCTGTCTGCGTGAGTTTTTTTTTTTTCTCTCTCCAGATTTTCAATTTCTGTCTTTCTCCCTGTGCCAACATGCTGCTCAGGAGTATATCCGTAGACAGCTGGAGGAGGAACAGAGACAGTTAGAGATTCTCCAGCAGCAGCTCCTACAAGAACAGGCATTATTGCTGGTAAACTATAGTCCCTCCATTAAGGCTCCTCATCTGTGGCGTGTGATCTCCATCCCCGCTGCATGCACCCGGGGTGACAGCTGAACGCAGCAAACTGACTGTGAGGGAAACCTCACTCTGAGCCCCTGAGCTCATTAGCTTCAAATGTGTGTGAACCAATGTGAATTCTTGCTTTTGGAGTTACTGAAATCAACTGTTGCATGTTTATGTGTGATAAGTTGGTTGGATCTCGACGGATTACCCCAAAGGACGTACACAGAACGGAATATTCTTGTACAGCACTTGATATCTTTACCTTTAATTGATCTACATTTGCTGTTCTGTATTTTTGAGGAAAAAAGAGGTTCTGAGATCCTACCAGCATGAACTCCACAAGCCAGAAAACTATGATCCCAATCGCTAGAATCTCAACTTTTATTATGTTTACGCTGTCTGTCGTCAGACTGCTTTCCCTTCCACTGCAAAACTCTCTCTTGTTTGCTTTTCTGGCTTCTTTTATTCATTCTAAATTGTAAAAAAAATGTTTCAGACTGATAGAAATTGTCTTTAATTACCTCAAACACATTGGAAATTTCAGATAGAAAATTACAATGTTGGTCAGAAGTTGGCGTATGCTCATTATTGGCATGGATGTCAGACAATGGGCTATTAATGCAACATTTGAACCATGTGCGTAATTTTCTGAAAACTACACAGGTTCAAAATGATTCATCAACACATCCTGCTAGATTAGATGTAAATTCTGGGGTCATTTTCTTGGTAGAATATCCAGGAGGTGTGTTTCTTTATCAACCATCTGGCTGTTGATTTGACAGGCAGCTGTTATTTTAGTGTTTCGCGCAGTTTTGGATACCACTGCCAATAAAACAGATGCTTGTCAACCACCTTGCTTGACAACTTGTTCAGTCTTTGATTTCTTCACACCAAGCATGATTCTTCTAATTTTTGGGTAAACAGCTCAATGTGTGCCTCATTTCACTGTTGCTTGAAGGTGTTGATTTTGGACCAGTGGTTTATTTGATGCTTGGCATCGTCTCAATTGCTGATGGCGTTGCATTTACGTTTAGAGGTAGATTGGTTCCTTTCTTCAATGGTGATTGGGCAAAAGGCAGGGTTCACTCTGCAGAGAGACAAACAACCACGCAAGCAGACTCATACTTAGGGGTCATCTTCAAATAAGCAGTTAGCGGAACAGTCGTGTTTTTGGACTATCGGAGGAAGACGGAGTAGCCAGACAGAACGCACGCACGAGCGGGTTATGCATACTCAAAGCCGAGAGACCCCAGGCCGAGTTTGGGACCCAAACATTAAATTAACATGCAGTTCAATGAGATTCATTCCAATGATTAGCATATGTGAACTTCTGACAGCCAGTGTAAATACTGGCGTTGCAAGTAGCCCAGCCTGCTTCATTCTATATTCCTCATTTCCAGACATTTTGTTGTGTTGTGACTCTGTCACCAACCCACCACCTTGTCTTTTAGCCCTTCAGCAACATGCCACATCTTTCATTCGTCCCCGTTTCTTTCTTTCGTTAGGAGTACAAGCGAAAGCAGATCATAGAGCAGCGACAGGCGGAACTCCTGCAGATGAAGCTCCAGCAGGAGAGAGCCTACCTGGTGTCTCTGCAGCAGCAGCAGCAGCAGCAGCAGCAGGAGGGGAGGCAAGCGGAAAAGAAACCGCTG
The DNA here is from genome assembly GCF_051168715.1 of Poecilia mexicana. Classification (NCBI taxonomy): domain Eukaryota; kingdom Metazoa; phylum Chordata; class Actinopteri; order Cyprinodontiformes; family Poeciliidae; genus Poecilia; species Poecilia mexicana. The sequence goes on along the minus strand of NW_028263391.1, from coordinate 8,711,456 downwards.
TACCACTTCAAGGATGCCAGTCATCCTAATGACAAGCCCGCCTGGGCTAAGGAGGTAAGCGGAAACCAGGAATGCAGGATTTAGAAAGTGGTTCTTTATGTGTTTATGACATGAAGTAAGATGATGATGATGGTTTATCCCGGAGACTTGTCTAATCATACGTTTCATGTTACAAAATAAATGTTGCCGTGATAAAGAAAAAAATGCTTGTTGTACTCCTACTGACTGTGCTTTGACTTTGACTTTGACTCCTAGGTCCAGAAGCAGCCAAATGCTCCTGGTAAACCATCTGCACAAGCACTTAAAAATCTGCCCTCTAGAGAAAACAAAGCCCCTCAAAAAGCACAAAGAAGTCAATCCTTCGGAGAACCCAGGGTCTCTGAAAAACCCATTAGAAGAGCCCACAAGAAGATCCCCGAAATATGTGTTTCAGCAGATGACTGGATACCCCAAGATAAACGGGTCACAAATCAGAACCAGATTAAGAACCAAATTAAGAACAATGCTGGCAATGGGGCCTTCGAGAATCCGAGAGGGAAACTCAAGCAGGCACCCAATGATCGGGCTAGTTTTGCAGACTCAAAGGCTTCAGGACTGACCCAAACTCCACAGCACCCGAAAATATGTATGTCAGTAGCACACAGTGCTGGCAAAGGGCCTTTAGAAAATCAGATGGGGGGAGCCAGGCAACTGCCCAAAGAGACACTTGGATCTGCAGAATCAAATATTAGAGCTCTTCAGCCTCCTCCCCAGGCTTTGGGACAGACTCAGACTCCACAGTCTGGAGCCTCTTCTAACTCGTGCCTATCGGTTAGTTCGCGCCCCGTTCGGAGAGTTCACTCACCTTGCCGTAGACTAGATATAGAAGTAGACCCTGAAAGCAGTTCACAGCCTTTCCACCTGACAAATGCATCTGGCATGTCCTCAGGCAATTCGCAGCAGCGCTGGCAGAACGATTTTTCCAACCTGCAACACTTGAAACCACACCAAAATGCCAATTCAAACCCCTTAGCAAGAAATCTGAAGAATGCTGTCAGCCATGAGAATTTGAGAACACGCTTGGTTTCCCAGGACAGTGAAGAAGTAGATCCCCTTTCGCGTTCTTTCCCTGGACACGGCTTTTTAAATTTTGACAGAAAAAGAAATTCGTACTCCCCCGAATTCACCAGTGGCAATCACCTCATTGTCCCTGGGCAGTTTCTCGAGTTAGGCAATAATCTGCCTCGTAGTCGCTCCACCGAACATTTGAAAGTCTCTTCTCCGTTGTCGCCATTTTCTTGGCTAGGCCTCTCTCCTCGCACATCGAAACAAAACTCCCCTTGTCACTCACCTTTCTCCCCGAAATCACGGTCCAGGAGTCCATCTCCTGGAGACGTTATGCGCCACATAACAAATCCCTCGCCTCCTAAGGACGCAAGCTTCGCTAAAGCCATTACAAACATTCTAGGTGGAAATCGCCCTCCTAAAAGCACTTCCCCAAAGTTCGCCTTTGGGAGTCCCAATTAGGCCTGTCAACTTAGGAAACCTTAGAGCAGGGTACCTTGGAGTACCTTGCTCCAAAATGCATGTCGATTACATCACTCACTCACTCACTCACTCACTCACTCACTCACTCACTCACTCACTCACTCACTCACTCACTCACTCACTCACTCACTCACTCACTCACTCACGTACGTTTTTATTTCTGTTTTACGTGATTAATTTTATGTATTCCTTGACCCTTTAATGTTGTTGTCGTTTCACACCACACGGACGTTTTCTCGATTTAACTCTCTCGTTTCTTAAAATTCACATTTCCAAACGCGCTCTCTGAATTCTCTAAGGCTGACCATTCTTCCCAAAAGTAGAAGTCCAAGAGAAATGTGCAGGCAACGTGTAAAATAATGTAAATACGCTGTATATATTTTATATTTAAAAAAATAAAGTGCTCTAAACTGGACCTGAGCTTTAGAGGCGAGATGCAGAATTTAAGATGCAGGCTGACATCGACCCGATCTCTAACTAGCTTTTACGCTCTACCCTACTATCCCCCTATCACCTTCATCCCCCCATCACAAAAGTTCACCACAGTGAGCCTCTTCACACACACATTTGGGCACGATGTCATCAGGAAATTCCACCCATCCCAGTATGTTTTTAGGTCAGTAAAGCACTTAAACTGGTTCCACTTTGGTGACTGGTGCAGGCCAATTGGTGGTGGACTTGCTCTGTAGAACAGAATTGAACGGATCCTTCACAAGCCCGTTCTCCGTCCTTTCTTGGTGGTTTCTTATTTGGTTTCAGCAGTGTCCAGAATTAATACCCTTTGTTTTCTTTCGAAGAAGGAAGAAGTTTTTGGGTAAAGAGTTTAGTGGAGTTACTCAAAAGCTTGTTTCTTGTTCTACTAACAGCAATTTCTCGGTTTCTTGTAGGACAGTCAACCTTACACTAACCTCCACTGCTTGTCGTTTTCAAAGACAAGCAGGAACACTGATTTCTTTCCGATGTCCCTTTTTCCACTGTTGAACGTTGTTTCTTTTATTACCTTCATAATGACGTGTCACACCAACAGCTAACTGCATTTGCGGCAGCTGTTCCGCCTCGAGAGATGGCAAAGGGCGTCTACTTCCTTATAGCCAACTCCCTTAAGCTGGCTTGAGAAATGACACAGCTCGGCATAGTTGCCTTGAAAACTTATTGGTGTAACTTTTTCAAAATTGGTCAGATTACAATCACAAACCTCGGCGTATTTTTGGGGTGGATTTTATAAAAGCTAAACAAAAACAAATTCTCTCATAACTGTGAAGATGAAAATATAATATGGTTGTATCTTGTTTCGACAAACAAAAATGTGAAAACGGCTGGTATGCACTTGCATTCAGGATTTATTTTATAAACCTGCAGAACAGCTGCATTTATTCTGAGATTACATCACACACAAGTGGACCATTTCTGAATTTGTTGACTTCTCAACTAACTGCATCAAAAAAGCACCTGGAAACAATTTAAGGAAAAAGCCTAATAACTGTTTTTAATCATTTGTTGTGAATAAAACTGTGTGTGAAATTTCAAAAAGCCTCAGAAAGGGATCGATTTCTCTCCACATGTGTTTTTACCTATAAGGTTTTGAAACTATGCCCTGCCGAGCCATGACTCAGCCTTTAACCTGCTGTAGAGTCGACTGTTTGGAGTAGCCGGGTGTGATTTTGGCAGCTGGGAGCTTTCCCTGGAGACTCTCTTGCAGCGCAGCAGATAATCTGCTAATCTGATTACACTGCTCAGAGGAGCTTTCTGCCTTTTTCACACAGATATGTAGTGTATCTAAAATGCTTTCATTTCTTTCTTTTTTTTTTTTTATACATTTTTAGAAACTTAGAGTACTGATAAATGGATTTGCATTTGTGACCCTTGCTCCTCCACAAATTCAAATTCTTTATCATGGTTTGAATACGAAGCTCGCTAAAGGATACTGGGGATCACTGTTGACCTTTTCTGTCAGCCACAAGACTCTTTTACTCCTCGGCTCTTATGTGGGGCGAGACGCATGCGGCCTGTGTTTGCTCAGGATGAGAGGCTGAAGCAAAGCCAAGATTGGAAACGATCTGAAGAATTTTCTTAGGCAGTCGATTCATTATGAGGGATAGATCTTTTTTTTTCTTTTTTTTTTTCCATTAAGAATTTAAATTGGATTGGATTTAAATTTTCAATTGAAATATCTAAACATGGTAACAAATTATATGGATATAATTAGCTTTCAATCAAGCCTGACTTCCAGTGACGTGAGATTTGGTGTGAGGCTGTAGCTAGCTTCTATTAGCTATCCATTGCCTATCAACCTAGCTTGCGGTTTGATACTGGTAGCTTGGATGCTGTATGTATAAAACGTATAAAAGTGGTAGTTAGTGCTCCATTTGGCTTTTTTGCAAGTTGTCACGCTAGTTGTAATTTTAAAATAGTGTTAGCTTAAAAAGAGTGATGGATGGTGATCTTTTTTTTTTTTTTGGCTTCCACGACACAACTGTAACATAAAGTTTTAACGTTTTTCAAACATTTGATCCTGGAAAGTAGACTCATGCCCATTGGAGAGTATATGAAAAATAAAATTAGGTTTGGCAGTTGGCTTTGATTGAGATCCAAACAAGATGGCGACACATTGGTCGCATTCCTGCTGTCAGTTTAGCTCTTGCATAACTTTTAACAAGTGTTTCTGTGGAACTCTGGTTGAGATTAAAATCTGCTCCGATGTTATGACATTAAGGCAGGTCACGGCAAGGAAAACAAGACTTGCAAAGAATCCCCTGGAGGCATAGTGTGTGAGATATGTAATTAACGACCGGAAAAACCAGGCTGAGTTCCCCACCTTCTGGATGCTGTCCCTTTAAAAACCGAAGGATTTTAAGAGCGTCTCGTGGCTTACAGAGGTGGTGCATGGGGAAAACGGGTGGGTGACAAACAGCGGTGGGTGAAGCATGGTGATTGATTGTGCTGCGAGTGACTGTGGTATGTGGCCTGTCTCAGGTGGAGGAGCGATCTAAGATGAACAGGCAGAGCTCGCCAGCGCTGCAGCACAAAGTGTCCCACCGCATCTCCGACCCTTCCTTCCCTCCCCGCTCCGAGTCGTTCAGCAGCGGAGGCATGCAGCCCACCCGCACCCCTCCCATCCACCGCTCCATTGAACCACAGGTGTGTGTGACTGTGTGCGTGTGAGCAGAAAGAGTCATATAAATGTTCCATGTGCTCGTGTACAAATTATTACACACCTTGCTGCTCCCTGTTTGCATTATTTCCTTAAAAGCTTTGTGCAACATCTGATTTAGTAATTTGTCTAACGTTTCTGTCTTCTTCTTCTTCCCTCCCCGCCCCCATTTTCTCTTTTTTTTTTCCATGCCTCAATTCAATACCATTTCAATCCATTTTCGTACACTTACATTCTGCTGCTGTTCTTTCCTTCCATCCACCTTGTTAACCTTCTCCTACTGGCATGCTTTCCGTCGATCGCTCCGTTCATCGACTTCGCCTCAGATGGCCCATCTCATTCCCGTGAAGGCCCACTCCGGCTCCATATCCGGCTTGCCGTCTCTCCAAGACCAGACGGGCTCGGCTCAGAGCGAGGGGGCTGGCGTGGCGTCGCCGAAGCCCGAGACGCCCTGTCAGAACTCGGACCCCGGCTCTGACACCCCAGAACCCCAGCAGCACACCAGCAGCAGGGAGGAACGAGATCGAGACAGGACCGCTTGGCTGAGGGAAGAGGACATCCCCCCCAGGGTTGGTAATCCTTATTTACTAAAGGCTGAAAATAACTGATTGTTTATAATTTTGCGAAGTACTGATTTATTTGAATTGTGTTTTTTCTTGTTTAACTTATGTTTCACACTTCATCATGTTTTTTTGTTTCTGCAAAAAAACATGATGCTGCTGCTTAAAAGCAAAGCCTGCAGCAGCAGTGATGAAAAGACAGACTATCCTATTCCTGACAGCAGATTCACATTCTACCATCTTTCTCGCATTTGTTTTAAACTTAAACTTTTTTTTAAAATATATTATCAATGGCAGTTTGTGAATAAATTGTCATCTCAAAGCCTTAGACTAGACTGCCTGATTCAGCATGAGGTCAGTGTTTCACACGTGCATAGTAGTTTTTTAAATGCAAAAATGACTAATCTTTTAAATAGATCAATTCTGAATATGGCATTTTTCCATCCCTCACCTCTTGGCCCGCCCTGGGTGACTACCTACGTATAGCCTCTATATTAAAAACATCAACTTTTGAATGATACAGATCAGCACAAAGTAGACATTTTTTTAGGATAAAGATTTAAAGCATGCAAGTATTTGTATTCGGCCTTCTTTTCCTTAGAGTAAATGCAGCTGCCTTCACCCACACACACACACACTCATACACACACTGTCCCTAGGGTGAAATGGCAGCTTGCTTGCTGTGAAGATGCTTTTCTTCAGGAGGGAGGCGTGGAAAGCAAGTAGGCATCTTAAATACTCAGAGTTGCAGATGTAAAGTGAAAGGATGTTCTTTTTGCTTTGTATTTGCAATATTTTTTTCTTTTACCATGTTTAAAAATGATACCTTACATCGTGTCGATAAAAGTCCCATAAAACACGTGGAGTTTGTATTTATTTATAATGTGGAAAAAGTGTGAAAACATTCTGCTACAACCTCTGTCCGGTAGAAGAAGCGATATTGTCGCATCTCATGATGGTTTTTTTTTTTTGTGTGTATGTGGTTTTATTGTCCAGGTTCCCCAGAGGACTACCTCCATCTCTCCAGCCCTTGTTAGAAAGAATTCCCCAAATGGTGGTGTGGGTCTGGGCCCTCGCTCCGGTTCGCAGCTCATACGGGCCAGGTAAAGACCGAAACAGAAAACTGGCTTAGCTACACCCCCCAAAAAAAATATTTACTGTGTGAAAAGAGCTTATATGTTCCTTCTAATCAGGTAGAAATCAGACAAGGAGACCCACCAAACCTCATTGACTTTATTCTTTTGTTTTTTTTTGTTAACCTTTTCTCTCTGATGATGTTGAGTTTGAAACAAAGCAATCGTGCGGCTTCCTCCCCTGTTTCCAGTAATCCGGATCTGCGCCGCTCTGAGCTTTCCCTCGATGCCATGCTGCAAAGAACGTCCTCGAACTCGTCATCGTCGTCTTCTCCTTCGTCTCAGGGAGGCTCGTCCGAGAGGAGAGGTATTTAAAAGGAGCAGACATACAAGCACACATCTGCGCTGCACGGCGAGGGTCGCAGAGAATCTGGCGTGAGCGAAAGGTTTCTTGAGAAAACGCAGACGGAAAACAAAACATCCACATAACTCTCAGAGGCTTTCAGCAGGATGTTGTCGGTTGCGGCTGTGCTCCGATCAGCTTTGTCTGATGTGTCCTGTGTTACTCAAGGCCTACGGAGAGATACAGGGCAGGAAATGAGTGAGGGAGATACATGGGGACGTGTCAAACAGAGGGCCAGAGGGACGGTTTGAACACAGCATGCTCAGATCTCTGTCTACCACAGAGGCGGTGATAAGACGAAGCACAGATAAGTCGCTGCATTTTGTAACAACATGCAAGCTTTAAGAACTGTGGGACAGTTTGGTAAATAAATAAATTAATTAATTCAAAAAAAGAAAATATTTGCAAGAACGAAATCAATGACGAGGTCAGAATAGTTAAGCTGATACAGAGCCTGGTGCAGAGCAGTTTCACCTGTTGTAAAATCAAATAAGTTCTCTCTGGTAGAATTTTGAGTTTATTATTTTCGGACACCTAAAATAAAAACTAGATAATTTTTTTTTTACTGTTAGTATTTGTAAAATCGAGAAGCTCTCTGTTTTCGAAGGGTCATGTAGCTTTTATGGATTTCAACACATTTTATTCAGCAAGCCCAAGGACAGGAATGACCTCTGGGTTGTAAATGTTGCAAACCTCTGATGTAAACCTACAGCCTGTAAAAGAGAACATTTCTGAAAAAGAGAAGCAGGCAGGAAGTAGCCAAGGAGTAATGGTCCACAGAACATCTTTTAGTTGTGCGTTTCCTAAACCTGGTCTTTATGGAAGAACGGCGAGAGGAAAGCTATTGTTGAAAGAAACCCTCAACAAGTCTAATTCTCAGTTTCTCACAAAACCATAGAAGATGTTTGTATTTTGTTTTTTCTCAACAATAGCTTACTTCTAAATTCTTTGCAACAAAACCCTTTAATGTAACCTGATATTTAAGCTTGTTTTTTTTTTTGTTTTTTTTTGTGGGTTTTATAGGCCAGACCAAGCAGGTCGGAACTCTTCCCGGAGCCAACGAAGAGGTCAAGCCCAAACAGGAGGAAGGCCGGGAATCAGCCAGACCCAGCAGACCTGCAGTGAGTCCAGCAGGAAACAGACACACACACACAGTCATTTTCCATCTCCTCTCTCGGAAGCTTTTACTCGTCTCCTCCTCCATTTTTTCTGCTGTTCACCTGCTCTTCTCTTTCTGCCTGTGCTCCTCTATCTCTTTGCTATTCTTCAGAGCTATAAGAAAGCCATAGATGAGGTTAGTGACAACCGAGTCCCCCTCTCTTCTTTTTTTTTTTTCTTCTTTTAATCCCGGTTATCTTTAGCCGAAATCGTGAGACTTCCTCATCCTCTCCTAGCATGGTGAAGTTAGTTGGTCTCAGGAAGTCAAGTGTTTCTCCCTCCAACTCTGAAAATCCAGGGTGCTTTGGCAATGCCGGTGTGTGTATGTGCGCTGACACACACACACACACACACCTAAGAGAGTATATGTGGGCGGGTTCTGGAGCGAGTTGCATACATGCATGACTTGTGTGGATGCATCCCAGGTGGGAAACGGGGGTAAAAGATGAGCTGCCGAGCATCTGATCAACCTCTGAATCTTTCTTTCCTGTTTCTTTGTTGTCGTGGTAACTGGTCAGGAGGAGCTGGTAAGCAGTCCACCTCGCCTCTGTTTGCATGATTGGTCCGATCCATCGGCTTGACCCCTCGGGTTGGTTGGCATGTGGATGATGGCCAGAGAGAGAGAGGGAGAGAGAGGCCGAGAGATGCTGCCCTCTTACGGAGCATCAGCCCTGAAGCCGTTGTGTGTCTCTCTCTTCTTCTTGAGCGAATAAAAGTGCTGATTGTGAAAAGCTCAAGAAGTTGTGTTGAAATTAGTGAGCTAACGTGAAATCGGTAAAATCAGCACTCTTGTTCCACACGTTTGCAGGCCTGGCTGCGTGTGGGTGACGGCACATTTATTGTCCTCCTGCCATGCTGCTGAACCCTCTTATGTGATTTACCCTCTGCCTTTCTTCAAGCTTTTTGGTGAATGGTAGAGAAAAAAAAAATTACTAAAGGATTTTGTATGCGTCTTCTCTTCTGTTCCTCTGTTAAAGGACTTAAGCGCACTGGCTAAGGAACTTAGAGAACTGAGGGTAGAGGAAGGAAGTCGGCCTCCGGTCAAGGTACGCCGACATTTTACAGAAACCGATAAGTATATTTGCAAATTTTGTTTGTTTGTTTGTTTTAGCTTGTGATATTCTGTGTTGGCTTTCTGCGGTTTAAAAAGAGGATTAGAGCTAACAGACAGCCCGGGATTTTAAGCCATCCTGTTTCTGTTTTAATTACTTAATTGCACTTCCCTAAAATTCTGGTCAAACAAATGTGTTTGATTCATCAGGGGTGCGTATGGATTTTGAATTCACTTTAATTAGCAATCTATGACTTTCAGTTTCTCTCAGGCTTAAAGGTGATGACAGGAAAAAGACTTTTCTGTCTCCTCAGGACTAAGATCTTACTTTTCAGCTACGCAAACACTTTGGTAGGTTTTCAGCAGTTTAATAGAAAGTGTGTGACAAAAAAAATGAATAAAAATGCTTTAATGGTGCTCTAAATACAATCAGCATTCTTCTACAGGTTTACCTTATCCCACTTTTCATGCATTGAGGGCTAAATCCTATAGAAAGATGAGAGAACTGAAGTCTAGTGCTTTCTTGACAGCTGGAGGAGATTATGCAAAGTGCTCACAGCAGGAGTACCAATGTTTGTGGCACTTATAGAATTTTTTTAAGAAATTGGTTCTTAAACTTGTTTTTATTTTATTTTTCTCACTGAATGAATGTCCTAAAATTAAAAACTGGGTTCTCTTAAAATACATCTCTGTGAGATTATGCTACTTCAATAAAAGCATAATTAGCTTTAAGGTCATTTACAAACCATAACAGGGGGTGCCAAAGAGATATAACAATCATTTGAATATGTGACTGAACCTGTACACTCATTTGGAATTAAGGTCGTTCTCTTATTAACCCTTGCACGACAACTGGGCTTGTTTTTGACACAACAGGAGTCTTCTGTAGAGAGGATGGAGGTTTTAGGGCACTTTAACATCAGATCTGCTTTATGTCTATCGTAGCGTCCCTATAAATGAGATCGGAGGGTGCTGCTTGCTTGCCTACTTACATTATCGTTCTTCTATCAGAAGCTACATCGGTCACAAACCCGGAGGGAAAGCCCAGTCCCTGCTATAAGTGATCAGCTTCACTGGTCTAAGCAAAGGAGAAATCTCTTATAGTTCATATCATCTTTGGGAGGAATTCAAAACAGAACAAAGTGTTTTATCTGAGGCTAAATCCAGTAAGTGTAGAAAATAGGAATGTGAAAAAGCACTTGAAGAAAGTAAACGACAAAGATACAATAGCCACAGTCCCTGTAGTGCAGGGGTGGCCAAGTCCAGTCCTCGAGAGCTACCATCCTGCAACTTTCAGATGCATCCCTGCTTCAACACACCTGAATCAAATGAATGGCTCGTTATCAGGCCTTTGTAGAGCTGATCCCGGTCTGTTGGAGTAAGGATACTTCTAAAACTTGCAGGATGGTGGCTCTCGAGGACTGGACTTGGCCACCCCTGCTGTAGTGTAAGTGTTTAGAGTTGCATCATTTTCCTTCCAAATTTTTTGAAAACAGAACTTTAATACGAACTTCAGGACCAAAATGTATCTCCAAATGAAACCCGTTAAATGATACAGAATTGCTCACCTAAAATATATAATTTTTTATGTAAGATTCTTTGTTTGTGTTTTGGTCTAATATCTAATCTAATCTAATCTAATCTAAAGTACGTCGCTAGGCGACAGGGTTTCTCATTGATTTTAATTCTTGCTGTTGTGATAAAGGTCACAGACTACTCATCCTCCAGCGAAGATTCGGAAAGCAGCGACGAGGACGGGGAGGTGTTGGGACACGACGGGACCGTTGCCGTTAGCGACATCCCCCGCATCATGTAAGCCGTCTTCTCTGGTTTAATTTGTCTCTCTTTGTGTGTATATATATATATATATATATATATATATATAAACAGTTTTTGTTACTATTAAATATTTGCATGCACGGAGTTTGCTCTGTGCCAAGTGGGCGCAGGTTCAGTAGAAATTGTTGGTAAGCGATGGAGTCTGTGTTTGCTCTGCAGGCCGGGAGTCCAGGGCAGCTCTGAGTCGTACGGAGGGCTGGCTGAGGACGCTCTGGGAGACTCCTATGACAACTCCAGGGACAGTACTCTGATGATGAGAGAGGTGATGAATGTGAAAACGCGCAAAAACACTCAATCTCAGCACTGCACACACACAATATACACAAAGCCCTTGCAGAGTTTTATTTAGATTTTGTTTGTCATAGATCAACACAAATTGGCTTTAAATTTTACTTGTTTTTTTGTTTTTTTTATTGTTTTTTTTATGGTGTACAATCTCAAACACATGCTGCACCATTGTGTCCAAACTCACTGATTCAATATGTTGCAGAACTATATTCAGGTAAAATTTCACACAGTTGTAAAGACACTTGGTTGCTCTGGACTTTATTTTTAGGTGCATTGAAATACGGGGTAAAGTGAGAACAAATTCACACAATAATTCTCAAGTTTGTAAGACGGTTTATATGCTGCTGCCTATTTCTCTGCCACATATAAATCAAATAAAAAATTTCTGTGAAAACATTGAAGGAATTTCATACTTTTGAAAAGTAATGGTAGATGTAAAAGTATCTCAGGGTAAAAATGCGTTTGTGTTTATGCCGCGCTCTCAGTTACCGGTCTTCTACCATCTGCTCACTTAAGACTCAAACGATCTTCTGCTTGTGTCACTCAGGCTGAGGAAAGGAGGAGAGGCGGCCACTCCGAAAGCAATGGTTTTAGCAACCACAGTAACCATGGCAACCTGCCCGACCTAGTGCAGCAGAGCAACTCTCCCAACTCCACACCCACCACGGCTCTGCAGGAACTGAGCGACATGGCCGAGGTCAGGCTCGAACACGTCGCCGCCACCGTGCTCGTGAACACTCAGCCGTGCGTATCGCCGATCAGTGTGGGCCACTGTTGACCAGTCAGGTTTGGTGTCTTTGCAGTTTGGTCTGAGTGGGTCCAAAGCGTCGTTTACTCCCTTCGTGGACCCGCGCGTCTATCAGACCTCCCCGAGCGAAAACGACGAGAGCTCGGCAGCAGGTAGACGAAACGCTTCGGACGTTTGCTTTCGCTGCGGCGACTCCGCGCCGGTCGAAATGTTTGACCCTCACCTCTTGTCCGATCCCCCCGTCCCAGCCATGTTTGCCAACGAGCTGCTGAGGCAGGAGCAGGCGCGACTGAACGAAGCCAGAAAGATCTCCGTCGTCAACGTGAACCCCACGAACATCAGACCTCACAGCGACACGCCAGAGATCCGAAAGTACAAGAAGCGCTTCAACTCGGAGATCCTGTGTGCCGCGCTCTGGGGTGGGGAGGAACACGGTTTATTTTCTCCAATGCATCAACAAATCCCTCCTTATATATATCTTTTTTTTTTTTTATTCAACCCTCTGTGTTTGTGTTCACTCAGGTGTGAACCTGCTGGTCGGGACGGAAAATGGTTTAATGCTGCTTGACCGAAGTGGGCAGGGCAAAGTCTACAACCTGATTACGAGACGGCGGTTTTTACAGATGGATGTGCTGGAGGGTCTGAATGTCTTGGTCACCATCTCTGGTAAATATTACGTGTTTTATCGTTTCTGTGTTTCTCTGATCGCCTCTTTTCAGAAATTTACATCAGGCGTTTGTTTCTCTTTGTTTCCCCTCTCCCACAGGGAAAAAGAATAAGCTGCGCGTTTACTATTTGTCCTGGCTGAGGAACAGAATATTACACAACGACCCAGAAGTCGAGAAGAAACAGGGTTGGATCACTGTTGGGGAGCTGGAGGGCTGTGTGCATTATAAAGTTGGTGAGATGCTGTTTTTATTAATACAAATGGCTAGATTTTTTTTTCATTCATTCATTCATTCAACCTATTAACCAGGTAAGCTATTAAGAAAGAGTTGATATTTACAATTTGATCAGATTCTTAATCGCTAGTAATGCGTTATTTCTTTAAACATTACGAAATGTGAATCTTAAAAAAATGCGTGTGTTCATTTTTTTTTTCTCATTTCCAGTAAAGTATGAGAGAATCAAGTTCCTGGTGATTGCGCTTAAGAACTCAGTGGAAATCTACGCCTGGGCACCAAAACCTTACCACAAGTTCATGGCCTTTAAGGTAGAGCACCAACATGTTCTAATTAATAAATACAAGGGTGGCAGCAACACACCAAGCGCACCAGCTTGAAGAGATAGGTCGGGAGTTTTTGCAGCGAAGTTTTGTTAGTAAGTTAAAGTTGTAAAGAGAGTAAATATTTTCCCTGCCGTCAGCCAAATCTCATCGAGCATAGATCCAGATTAACTGATGGCATATGCAAACATCTCTGACCGTAGCAACTGACCAGACATTAAGGGAGTGTAAAAATCAATGTATCATTCACCTGTACCACTGTGATATGTTTACTTTTTACGTCAGTTTTATTTTTATATCAGATAGCTGATTTTACTGGAAATTCTTTCTATTCTTAGTACACGTTTCACACAGGAAAGTTGCTGGTGGTCCAACGCCTAACACCTACGCGGGTTACGTTTTGGCGACTCAAAGTCTCTTTAAAGAGCTTTCTTCATGTTCAGGGTTCTTGGCTCAGACGAATTTCTCCAGCTGAAATGACGTTGACATAGCAACCAAGTTACAGTACTTTGACGAAAATTGCGCCGTGTCTTTAATGCCGCAAAACGATGCGTCATGGAGGCTGACTGTACTCTTGCTCCATCGATCAAGGTTTTCATGCTCTTTTCCTCAACTGTTCTCTTCCTCCCTTTCAGTCGTTCACCGAGCTGCAGCACCGTCCTCAGCTGGTTGACCTCACAGTGGAGGAAGGCCAGAGGTTAAAGGTTATCTACGGCTCTTGTGTGGGCTTCCATGTCATCGATGTGGACTCAGGCAATCCCTACGACATCTACATCCCCTCGCATGTAAGCTTAAAATGCCGTCTCTGTGCGCTTATCTGTTTCGTCCGAGTAAATCATGTTCTCCGACGGGGAGCTTTCGATTTCTCGGTACGAAGAAATCTTGAAACAACCTTTTTGATTAATTTACTGAGGGACTGATGTCAGCTCTGCATCCGTTTGATTTTTAGTTTGGCTAAATCTGGTGCTTGGACCGACCATGTAAAGAAGACAGAATGCACGCATTATTGAACCGATCGTACTGCAGGCCACAAAGATAGAATTGATCCCTTTGGGGGTTTTTTTATATCAACTACAGCACTGCATCAGTTGTTTGAAGCAGTTTTTGCAGCAAAGCTGTTTTATTGTTTTTCACTATGCAGACAACAAACATTAAGTTCAAAAGGAGTTCAGTCATACGCTCCATTTAGTGATGTGATGGAAACGAACCAGATTAGACCGAATGCAGATGAGCGCAACCGCGTCAACCGCACTTAACTTGATAATGTTTTAGTAGAACAGAAATGTTAGGGCTTCCGTTTTTTTTTTTGTTTTTTTTTACTTTATGCAAAAGCCTTGACATTTTCACTTTTTGTGATTTCAAAAATGGAATAAACATTTAAGAAATTTATTCTATAATGGAGTATTCTACAGACTCCAATATAGAATAATCCAGTTTGGTCTGTCTACATGTTTTATTTAGCCTATGAAATGCTGCAGTTTGAAGACTCTGAAATGGTTACAAAATTGCTAACATGTTGTTCACCAGCCTCTGCATCCTTGCAAACAGTTTAAATTTGGTGTTTTACTCGGTTTCTGCATCTTTGTTTCACCAAATACCCAAAATGCTTCCGGGCAGAAGATTCAAAGCTGCAGCTCACAGGCGGGGCATTAAAATTTGTAAACAGAAGCAGAATAAATATGGAAGAGGGCAAATAAGTTTTCAGGTGTTGCTTAGAAACACCTTGGGAATGAGTTGAGAGAGAGGCTTGGCTCTCTTGTTGGATGTCCACAACCTGATCTCGGGTAAGTGGGAGGGGGAATTTGATGGATGTCAAAGGGAGATACTTTAACTGCATTTATTTCAGAAGTGATCTGACTTAATCTTTCAAAGACCCAGAACAGCTAGCGTACGCTTCCCCAAACCTTTCAAGTCAACATGAATGTGAATGTTTGCGGTTTTCTTTGTTTCCTTTTTTGTTTTTCATTTATTAATGTCCATTTTCTCTCCTTCCTCTCCAGTGTTCCAAACACATGAAGGTGACACGCTGCTCTTTAGTGTAGACCAGTAGATGTGTTTAGTAAAAGTTCCCCCGTTGAACGTAGAGCGACATCACGTGTGTCCTTAGTGTAGCTATTAACGCAAAAGTTGGTCAGAAATTAACCCGTTGGAATAGATTTATCTCACCCATGAAGCACGACACAAGGCTCTCAGAAATGTTCTTACTGCCAAGGGAAAATATTTAAAGCAAGTTTAATCACATGATCCTCACGTTTCAGAATTAGTCAAGTGAAATTGTTTCCAGTTGCTTCCTCTAAGAAAAACCTTCATCTTTTTTTTTTTTAATCGACTAATGTTATGACACATGTGGGCAAGTTTCTCTTCCCTACTTTTGGCAGAAAAAGCAGAAGTGTGGCAGCGAGTTCAACTAATTGAGCTGTTATGTAAAAGTGGTGCTTTATGGGTTGAGCCATGTTTTTGTAACAATGCAGATCTTGAGTGATCATTTTCTGCAGGCTAAAGTAACACGTCTTGCCAACATTCTGTATAATTTTCTATATTTTTTTGAGATATAGAAAGGGTTGGAGTTAAGGAATGAAAGAGGGACGAAGACTTCTACTTTCTTAACTGCAGTCTAAAAAAAAGGTGGCATAGAAGTTTCTTACATTTTCTAAATCTTTAAACCATCTCATTTGCTTTTAACTTTATTTACAGAAAAGTCAGGTTGCACAATATTACTTCAGAAAGAACTGTTTACAGAAGGAAAGATATTTAAGAAAATGTGGAGAAAAAGAAAAACACAGAACCCTGTGGTACTCCGTATTTAATAGACGCACCAACGGTGCTTCATTTTGAACTCGGCTGCATGAGTTCATTACACTTTTTATGGAATATGGAATATATTTGGTACAGAAATTCGACAGCATGAATTGGTATGATGATACTTAGTTATATGTAATCCATCAAGTCCAGTTCAGTCAGTCAAGTGTAGAACTAGAATAACTTCAAAACATCAAGCGTAGATTACTTTTTATTTCCAGTTTATAAACTCAGACGTGACAGATTAGATAGTAATTGCCAAGAATCTCTAAATTATCTGAGGAAACATAGTTGAGGTGTAACTTTTAGTTGTTCAGACTCTTGTTTTGCGCTTGGCTCCTCTTTTCCAGATTACAGAATGTAGGCAGAGAAAACTAAAGATCCATTAACGCCTGTTATACTCTAACATCAAGTCAATTGTGATCAACTTCACCACACTCCCTGAAGTCCTACGCGCTTTTGGTTGCGTTTATCTTAGATCCAGAGTCAGGTGACGCCCCATGCCATCGTTGTGCTCCCTAAGACTGATGGGATGGAGATGCTGTTGTGCTATGAGGACGAGGGGGTCTACGTCAACACGTATGGACGCATCACCAAGGACGTGGTGCTACAGTGGGGGGAGATGCCTACCTCTGTTGGTAGGTAGTTCTTAAATTTACACATGTATGTGTGTTAAATCTAGAAAAGGATGGACCACTTCGAGTGGAAGACTTCAAGAATCTTGATTGCTCGTACGTTACTTTAGAGTGGAGATGGTGGATTTTTTTTTGTTGTGCTCTGCTGCCCTCAAGTGGCAGCCAGGGACATTACACATGTTGACTAAAGCCACAGCTTTTCACATTGAAGCTTTACAGGACTGAGTCCACTGCTTTGTTTGACTTTGCTTTTCTTGCTTTACAACATTTGAAATATATGCATCTTTTCATAAAAGCTTGTTTATGAATTTGCTTTGGAATCGACCTTTGATTTCGAGGATTGCTCAAAAGGCGCCTCTAACTGTTGCACATAATGTTCATTGCAAACTGAAATAATTGTGCTATGTTTTATTATTTAACTTAACTAAAAACACTTTGCATCTTTTTCCAGCCTATATCCATTCGAATCAGATTATGGGCTGGGGCGAGAAAGCCATAGAGATCCGCTCCGTTGAGACGGGTCATCTGGACGGCGTGTTCATGCACAAGAGAGCCCAGAGACTTAAATTCCTGTGTGAGCGGAATGATAAGGTAATTCCTACATAACGCAAGCTCCTCTCAGCCATCTCATTTTTTTTTTTTCTCACGCTACATTTTACACATAAGACAATTGATTGCAATGTGACTTCAGTGAATACACAGCAATTTCCAGACAGAGGATGGATCTATGACAGAAACAAATATGTTTCCTGTGGTGAAACATGGTGGTGGCTGCTTCATGTCGTCAGGACAGAGAATGATTTTAATGATTTGTATCTGTGAAGATTTCATAACTATGCAAAAAAAAAAAAAAGAAAAAAAAGTGGGTTACATTAATGCCTTTAAATGCTTTTAAAACCCAATCTAAACTTCCTGTTTAAGTTTTTCTTTTTTTTTTTTTGCTCCACTTGTTTTCCAGGTATTCTTTGCGTCGGTGCGTTCGGGAGGGAGTAGCCAGGTGTTCTTCATGACCCTCAACAGGAACTCGATGATGAACTGGTGACCTTCCTCTGTGTCCACGCTGCCTCGCCCTCCCACTGGCCAGTACGGCAACCCTGTTGTTTCTCCTGCGGGCTAATGCACGACAAATGAAACGAACCCAGCCGACCCGGATCGTCGCGAATGGACTTTTTTTTTTTTTTTTGCGCTCTAAAGACAAATGCTGAATAGAAAAAAAAAAAAGAGTTCCAGAAGAGACTAAATATCCTAGATTGATCTGGGTCACGGAGAAGCCATTGTTACTTAACTGACTGGCACTGACTTTCCACATTTCCTCTTTCTTCGTCTTTTCCTTCCCTGTTGTCTCTCTTCATTTTGGACCAGTGGATTTAAGAGTTTACCTCTTCACACCTGCCCCTCCTCTATCAATCCTGTCTCCCCATCGTCCCAACCGCCTTGACTTCTGTTTTCCTCTCATCCATCTTGAGTGAGCTTGTCCCCAGAGAGCTCTGAAGGCCTTTTGATCAAATTCGAAGATGTCACTATTGGAAAGGCAGCGCCAAGACAAAACTGATGACAGGACTGCAAATTTATTCTGAATGTCGGTAATCAAAGCTGACAGCCTGTTTGATTTTCCCTCACATCCCCTCTCACTTCCTCTCAGCTCCATCTTTCGGTGCTGTGACCGAACTCCCTTCTGATTTCACGATCGATCACATTTCTCCTGACAGAGGCATCGGTGGACTCTGCTGTGAAATGGGTCGTAACAATATGCAATATGTTCTCTTTCTCCCTTTTGCATGAAATCACCGGTCCACCCTGTCATCTTCTTCTATTTCTTCTTCTTCTTGTTCTCCTCTCCACTCTTCATCCCTCTCTGTACTTTCTAAACTCTGACGGTGCTGCATCAGATTTACTGTAATCTTAAATGAACAAAAGGGGGCCCGGGCGGGAACCATTGTGTTTTCATCCTGCGGAAGATTTCGGAGTTGGTGATCCCTTACTGTTGGTGGAAACATACAGCACATCTGAGTCTCTGAAATCAGGATTGCGTGCGTGTGTGTGGGCGTGAGCTCGTGTGTGTGTGTGTGTGTCTCTAACTTGATACAGAAGTTTAAATCAAGCCAGAATCGAAGCCAGACGTTGATGTCAATGTCAGGCTGCAGTATTTCAATCTTTCACCCGACGTGATTTAAAAAACAAACAAACAAAAAAACAACAAAAAAACAAAACAAAACATTGAGTTTGTTTACATGCACAGATGTTACATTATTTCATAGTGTAAAGTTTATGAGTTTCTGCATCTGAGCAGAGCGCATTTAAAGAATGCAATATGCAGGATGATTTTGTGGGGGGATGGGGGAGTTTGTTTCTTTTCCTATTTTAATAAGGTGAACTCGGCCTCAACAGGGTCTGAGCTGCTGTTCCCCAACTACTGTGTGCATGTGTAAAGCATTCACTACTGAACACTGTGGGATCCTTTTAAATTGTGCTCCGCCTCCGGTTGGCTCATCTGATTTCGGCCCCTAGATGTTTGTACAGTGCCGAGCATGATGCTAGCGAAACTTAAAAATGGAAGCCAAAAGGGCAGAAAGGATTAATGATCACTTTTTAACTACTGTCTTGTTTTTATTGTTGTTGATGTTGTTTGTCTGTTTGTTTTTATTTACCTCCAATAGTGATTTTTACTTCTTTTGGGGGGGGCAGTTTTTATTTTAATGTAACACATTGCTGATTACTATTTTGTCTTCACGGACAGAGATATGCATTAATAAATTTAAGTCTAATTTTCTTTTTTCTTTTTTTTTTTTTTGGAAAGCATTCTTTCTCCCCAAAATATCAAGCACATCATAAGTATCTGAGACCCTCGTGTTTATACTGTGTTTATAAGATTAGCAGATTTACCTCAAAAGTGCGTTGTTTGCCCAGATTTTTTATTATTTTTTTTTATTTATTTGAAATTGTCCCACATCTAACGTGATCTGCTGTCCCAGAATTTGTGAGTGAAACACGGTATGCATACTGAATGTGTCCGCCACTTACACATTTATCATGGGTGTTGGGACTATTTTCACTTTAATAAGATTAAGAATTATTTAATCACTTTGGGGGGTGCACAAAGGGCAGAGTATAAATTATTAAACTTTTAAAAATGAGTATTTTGGATAGTAGGTTCACCATAAGGTCTGCATGAACTTACAACTTTTCATTTAGACCTCTCTTCGAGTCACTTTACCCCTACTAACAGCCGTAAATTGTTTTATAGGGTCAACAAAAGAGATAACAAGATGCTAACTCAACCATAATTTTTTTAAGTGCATTTCTTTCCCCCTTTTGAAATCTTTTTAGTGCATTGAAGGACTTTTTTTCAAATTTTTTTTATTTTTATTTTAAGCATTTAACACCGTAGCTGTTTTCTGTGCGTCTGCAAGCTGCATTTCGCTGATCTGAGCAGGTTGAGGTTTTGGCAATAAAGTCCCGAGCTACAGACCGTCTTCCCTGGGATGCGCACGCTTTGGTCGAGCATAAGCATTCAAATCATTGCATTCAAATCTCTTCTTTCAAAAACCAGAACTGCTGTAATAGACTTTTAACTGTTCAGTTTGTGTGTGTGTGTGTTTTTTTTTTTTTTTTTATAATTTTTCAAAGGAGCATTTACTAATGTCCTGTTTTTGGGGGATTGATTTGTTTATTTTTTAAAACGATGATGGAAAAGAGAAATAAAAGAGACTACCATAACAGGAGCCTGTTTGCCTATTTGTGAGCATTTTTTGGTCTTAATTTTGTGTAAACATGTGTATCAGCGTCGACCCTCAGACTTTGTCCAAGCCTTAGTAATATATTAACAAAACGCCACACACGTACAAGTTTGAGCGTGTTTGCACGTGTATGTGCTCAGAGAAGCTTAATGCAAGTATTAATATATACTGGGAAAAAAATAAAGTAACTATTACACAAAGTAACTATATGCAATCTGAGGTTCAGTAGATTATTACTGAAGTTCTATTTAAAATGATAACATATAGAATGCCCTAAAACCAGTGGCTAGTAAAATAATATTTTACAAACATACATATTTCTGCATAAGACTTCCCTTTGGGGATAAGACCTGTCTAGGCCGTCAATGCTCATGAACCTGAGCGTGTTTGTGTGTGTGTGTTAGTTGGTCGATTAGAGAGTGGACACTGTGTGATCAGGCATGTAGATTTCATTGATCATTACCAGCCTCAAGGGAACACTCTTGACGCATCATGGAGACGGGAAAGGTACGAGAATTCTTGTGGGGAAATAAAAAAAAGGCTCTTTTTATGCATTTTAGACATTTATCAAAAAAAAACCCATTCAGGATTCTTCTAAAATTTCTACTAGTGTTTTTTTTTTAGGAAACATTAACTTGCTTGTGCTGATGCGGTTGTGAACGTGAAACTGTGCTTGGATCGCAGCAACTGACGGGTACACTGGCTGTAGCGGTGTTCACAGCAGCTCTGGGTTCCCTGCAGTACGGATACAGTCTAGGAGTCATCAATGCGCCCCAGAAGGTAACATGCGCTCGCTTTCACCGAGCCAATGAACTGCTTGATTTTTCACACCCTAAGGTATTTGCTCTTAAAGAAAAATGTGCGTGTAATTCTCAGTCACGGTGTTGCTTCAAAACGATAGCGCAACCCTTTAAAGTAAAAAAAAAAGTATTTCAATTCTTTTCCATTTTTTTTCTACTAAAAGTAAGCAAGTTGATATTTTTAGTTTGTAGCAGGGTTTTTTTTTAAATCAAAGACATGTGTGAGTGTCAGATGACATAATTGTTTTTTTACAAGGACAAAATGTTCTTCAAGACAGATTACACAAAAGCTGCAAACCCTCATCAGTCTTCTAAAGCATTTGCAATGAAATATTAACTTAATATTTCCATGATTTGTATAAGGCCTTGCAAAAACATCTGCACTCATCTAATATTTCGCATTACACCACATTATAACCTTTGATGTATCTTTATTGGATTTTTATGTGATGCGCCGACTCAAAGGAAGATTTTATAGTAGAGTGGAAGGAAAGCGAAGATTTTATTGCACCGCTGCAAACTTGCAAAGACATGTTCAGTCAAGCAGCGCATAATCTGGAGAAGCTGCAAAAAATCTTTGGAGGAGCTGCAGAGATCAACGGCTCGAAGATCTGTTAAAAGATATAAATTATAAATTATACCACCCAGTACTAAAGAAATACCCCAAGAAGTGACATTTATAAAATTCAGAAAGGTGTTTAGTTTTAATGTGATGAAAGATGGAGAAAGGTCACCCGGATTTAAACACTTTGCATTATTCATTTGCTTTATGCACATTTCAGAATCACCTCACCAAATACCGTGCTGCAGTTTTATTTTCTTTCTACGCCGCCAGGTCATTGAGAAGCACTATGCTCTGTCTTTGGGCGTGTGGTCCGAGAGGTCAGCACTGCCAGAAAACATCACGGAGGGAGAAAGTCCCCCGGAGGAGGAAAAGCATCCTTCCGTGGTCATGTACTGGTCGCTGTCGGTGGCCATCTTCTCCATTGGCGGCATGGTGTCCTCCTTCCTGGTGGGATTTATCGGAGACTTTAAAGGAAGGTCGGAGATTTCCAAGAGTGGACGTCACGTTTACACGAAAGCTGAAACAAAGACGAGAAACATTTCCCTTTTTTTTTTTTTTTTCCTTTTATGTTCTGCAGGGTGAAGGGCATGCTGATGGTCAACGTTCTGGCCGTAGCGGCTGGACTGCTGATGGGTCTGTCCAGGATGTGGAAGCCCCACATCATGGTCATCATGGGCCGCGCCATCATGGGCTTCTACTGTGGTAAATCCAGGCGTCTGGAATCACCTTCGTTTCACAACTACGGCATTTTGCAGCAAAAAATAAATAAAATAAAAAAAAATGCTGCAATCTGTTAAAATGTGTGTTTCAGGTTTAACATCTGGATTGGTACCGATGTATATCGGAGAAATTGCACCTAAAGCTTACAGGGGAGCTCTGGGAACGTTACATCAGTTGGCCATTGTCATTGGCATCCTACTCAGCCAGGTAGGTTAAACCCTCACACAGCTACACCTGCTTGACTAAAACAGACAGTACTTAACCCATTAATGACATGTATTTGTATGCAGGTAATAGGTTTGGATTTCGTTCTCGGTAATGATGAAATGTGGCACGTGCTGCTCGGTCTGTCCGGAGCTCCTGCGATATTACAGACCATTTTGTTGCCGCTTTGCCCCGAGAGTCCACGCTACCTTTACATCCTGCTGGGCAAAGAGCAGGAAGCCCGGAAGAGTAAGAGCCAACACATGCAAACACAAGCACAGTTAACCGTTTTAGTTTGGTTTTTCCCTCATGCAAGTACGACTTGCATAATATACTGTAGCCCGGGAAATACTTAGCCTCACAGGACACAATAACTGGGGTTCTTAGTGTGCAGTATATTTAATCAGTGGGAACAGACTGAACAAAGCTGTCTTGTTCCTTACTGTTGTTCAAAAATCAGAACATAGATGTACCTAAACATTTGGTAAATATTCATGAAATGTGGCAGATCTCAAAAGAACATACAATATGTCAAAGAAAAGAAATAGAAATACGGCAGTGGCCTCTGGATTCGACAGTAATGTCTCAGTTCACTCTTAATACTGGAGAACACCGATGATCGGACATCTTATTTTCACGTGCAGTAAATGGCCGCCCTGCACCGCACAGACAGGCTCCCGATTTTCTGCTGGAACTATGACCTGCAGATAAATCACATACGGTTCCCGTCCAAGTTCATCACGTAGCATAGCAACACCGGAAGAGAACAAAATGCATTTCCTGCCCCGTTTTGGGAAACAGTAATCACTTTGAAACACTGCTCTCTGGTGGACAAAATGTGCAGCACCTGAGACCAACTACCTGAACATGTTTAAATGTGAAAAACATACACATAGGAAATAAAATTACATAACTGAAACAAAATCACTTAATAGCATTGCTACTGTAACAATAAAAGAAAACCAACACTTTGAAACAGTGCAATTATTTAACCAAAATTTACCACCCGGCTACATCCTCCCCTGCAACTAGTCAACGACCCCGGTGACTACTAAACCTCAACTAAACGAAAAGCTTCCTGCAACACTTTTTCAAACAGTGCTGTACCAAGACTTGTTAAAACCTGAGACACCACATCTGTGCTAACTGCTACAGCGTTGCAGGCTGATTTGGGCAAGTGAAATGGGTTTGAGTGTGACCCGGCTGTACTTCGCTTGCTTTTCCTAATCGCAGGAATGGGCGTTGAACCTTTGTTACACTCCACATCATTACTTAAATTGGTCTCTGACCTGATGCAGTCGGCACCAGGGAAGTTAGTGAATCCAGAATCAGGAATAGTCACCAAGTCTGAGCCTCTAGCAGTCACGTCAGGAAAACTTGGATCAGGCCCATCTGGCACCATACCATCTGCATGTGCTGTTAACATTGGAAGATTGTCCCTCTCAGACATATTCAATTCCTCTACAACAATAAAATCTGGTTCAGATGCCACCGACTCTTCCTTCTCCACTGGCTGATCATTGATCTGAATAGCTGTCTCAGTCCTGAGTGTTGGAACTTGGGCTGAACAGGGTCGTAATTCTGACCTATGAACCTTCTTTGTAGGCCCTCCTTCCAACGGTTCAACAGTGTGTGTGGTGTCTTTAATCTCCACTACCTTGTAAATAGTGGGACCCCAAGCATCCTGGATTTTGCGCCTCCCCAAAGATCTGTGGCGAAGAAACACCAATTGCCCAATGTTGACTGGGGGACAATAGACCTTTTTGTTTTGAAAAGAAATCCGTTCTGCTGCTTTTTGCTCAGAGTACTCCCTTGCTCGTTTGTGGGCCTCTTTGAGTCTGTCTTGATGAATAGAGAGCCAGTTCTGACTGTTTTCTGACACACACTCTCGGCCCAACAGTGCATCAACTGGAAGGCGGGGCTCAACACCAAACAAAAGATAATAGGGAGAATACCCAGTTGTTGAATGAGGGGTGACATTATAAGCATAGACAAGCTCAGGTAGATATTCCGGCCACCTTCTCTTCTTTTCAGGTGGAAGCGTCCTCAGTAAATCATGGAGTGTCCTATTATATCTTTCACACTGAGCATTTCCTTGCGGTCGGTACGGAGTTGTCCTGCTCTTTTTTACACCATACAACTTGCAAAGTTCTGCTATGACCTCACTTTCAAAATTCCTCCCTTGATCTGAATGGAGTCTTTCTGGCACTCCATACTTCATGAACCATTCTCTAAGCAAAACCTTAGCTGTGGTGTCAGCTTTCTGGTCTTTAGTAGGAAAGGCTTGTGTGAACTTTGTGAACACATCGGTCACAATCAACACATTTTCTCGCCCATCTGATGCTGGCTCAAGGACTGTAAAGTCCACAGCAACGACCTCTAACGGTCTGGATGCTAGAAAAGCTTGGACTGGGGCATGAATCTTGGGTTGTGGCATCTTAGACAAGACACATCTTTCACAGTTTTTAACCCAGTTCTCCACATCTTCATATAAACCTACCCAAAAACACCTCCCTCTGAGCAGGTTCACAGTGCGCTCAATCCCTTGGTGTCCCATTTTGTTATGGACACTCTCCAGTACCTGGTCTTTGAGACAAACGGGTAAAAGTAACTGCCAGATTGACCCAGAGGGTGCTTCTGGGACAACCCTGTACAACAAACCTTCCTTCTCCTGAATAAGGCTCCACTGTTTTAGGAGTCGTTTCACCAGGCTAGATAGAGTTGACCTTTCCTTGGGGCTAGGTTTCCTTCCACGATCCCAAAAAGCTCTGAAACCTGTGATAGTGGGGTCATTGCTCTGAAATGCTAATAATTCCTCCTTAGTGTAGGCTGGGAGCGTAGGAGTGTTACCTTGCCCTTCCACTGCTTCTGCACCTGACTCTACTGCCCGTATCTGTCTTACTTCATAGCATTCAAGCCCTTTAACCACCAGATCTGGCTCCAGAGCAGTCCCTCGTCTTATTAGGTTACAGACAGCAATACATCCATCCAAATCTGAATCCGGATCCGTTTCAGGCTCCCCTGCAAACTCCTGCCGTGAGAGAGCATCTGCAGCGGCATTACTGCTCCCAGGTCGATACTTTACTTCAAAATCGAAGACTGACAACTGTGCGACCCATCTCTGCTCTATTGCACCCAACTTAGCAGTTTTAAGATGGCAAAGCGGATTGTTGTCAGTAAGCACAACAAACTTTGAACCAAGTAAATATCCCCTGAATTTCTCAGCAACAGCCCACTTTAAAGCTAGCAGTTCTAGCTTCATGCTGCTGTAATTACGGTCATTCCTTTCAGCCTGGCGTAACCGGCGACTTGCATAGGCGATGACCCGTTTAGCATCATCCTGTTGCTGATATAAAACAGCCCCTAGACCATGCTGACTGGCATCTGTTTCCAGTATAAAAGGCTGTGTGAAATCAGCGAAACCCAGAATAGGAGCAGAAGTAAGTTTTTCCTTTAACCTCTCAAAAGCTGAGCTACACTCCTGAGTCCACATCGCTTTGTAATGGTGGCCTGCCCACCCAGTTTTCTTTGCTTTTAAACATTTGTTCACCAAGTCATGTAGTGGCCCTGCAGTCTGTGAGAAACCTTGGATAAACCTCCGGTAATAACTACAGAACCCTAGGAATGACTGGAGTTCCTTGACTGTGGATGGGACCTTCCAGTCTTTAACAGCTGACACCTTGGATGGATCTGTCCCAACTCCTTTAGCTGACACTTGATGCCCCAGGAACTTCACGGTGTCTTGAAGGAAGGCACACTTTTCGAGTTTCACCTTAAGGCCTGTCTCAGCTAATCGTCTCAATACAGTTTCAAGCCTCTCAAGATGTTCCTCAAATGTTTCAGAAAAAACTAAAATATCATCAAGATACACCAGTAATATCTGAAAGGTGAGATCACTCATTGTAGCCTGCATAAGTCGCTGAAATGTTGCTGGCCCATTGCACACACCAAATGGCATCCTTACATACTCGTATAGACCAAACGGGGTGGTGAATGCCGTTTTAGGTCTATCGCGTTCGTGCATGGCCACCTGGTGATACCCACTTGCCAAATCTATTGTGGAGAAGAATTTGGCCCCTCTCAGTGCATCAAAGCTTTCATCTATTCTTGGGAGCGGGAAAGCATCGCGCCTGGTTTTGGAGTTGAGCTTCCTGTAGTCGACACATAACCTCAGACTACCATCAACTTTTCTAACTAACACAATTGGGGAAGCGTATGGACTGGAGCTCTCCTTGATAACTCCTTTCCTTAACAACTTGCCAATGTGTTCCCTCACTTCATTATATTGTGTGGGGGGAATCCGTCGGTAAGGCTGGGTCACAGGTGTGTCATCTGTGAGGTGTATTTCATGTTGTACTTTGTCTGTGTAACCTAAGTCTTCATCTTCTGCTGCAAACACAAATGAGTATTTCCCCAACAGCAGAGCTAGCTGTGCTTCTTGTTCTGGAGTTCCACTAACCTTTAACTTATCGAGGATAGACTGGACATCTGTTGGTGGTTCGAGTTGTCTGCTAATGCTGACTTCATCTGTATCTGCTGAGATTCTCTGAAACTGAACTTTACACAACTGATCACTGTTTACAGAGTCAGCTTCAGTCAAAAGTCCAAGTCTAGTCCTAGGTTTCAACCAGATGTCCTCATCAGACAAATTCATGACCTGGACAGGAAAAACATGCCTCTCAGATGTCACCAACGTTGGCACCACTACCAAACCACCAGGTAAAGGGGAATGGCCAGGCTCCAGTAGCATTAACGGACCTTTTTCACTGATAGTTCTAAGTCCCTTTGCTGTAACAGTAGCTACAGATGAGGCTGGCACATGAACTGCCTCTTTCCCAGCAATCCTGACAAATGAGGGCCTGTCTGATAACCTCACTGTCTGCACTCGATGAAAAGCCTCCCTCCAGTTACAGTCAAGTTTCCCATGCATTGTGGCTTCAAATTTGCCCTGCACTAGTTCCTGGCACTTTTTTATCACATTCATTCCAAGGAGACAAGGCACAGAGGATGACTGTGCTGAATCTTTAACTACAAGAAATCCTCTTTCCGGAATAGTCAGACCCATAGCCTCGACTTCAAGCTCGACATAACCTATGTAAGGTATTTCTAGTCCATTAGCGGCTGTGATTTTTAACCATTCAAAAGTAGGATGAATGATGCTGTCTTTTGCTGACCAGTGCTTGTTGAAAAAACCCTCTGAAATGGTACTTACTTGACTGCCAGTGTCAAGAAGACATGAAACTTCCACACCCTGTAGCTTTATTACAACCGTCTTACATTCGCCAACTGCCCTCTCTAAAACTTTATCTCTGTCCAAGGCTTCTGTTGGTGAGCCAGTTGTTTCCCCCCGAATTGTTTGGCTCCTGACAACCGAGGGTTCTAGTTTCCCTGTCCCCCAGGGGAAGCAGCACCCATAGAAACAACTTTGCTTTGTGGACATTTCCTGGCAATATGTCCAACCCCTTGACATTTAAAACAGATAGGCTGACCATCATGTGTAAATGTAGGCTGTGGTTTAACTCTCTGTTTGGGTTCTGGTGAAGTCAGCTTAGTACGTTGACACAGTTCACTCACAGCAGTTGATAGGGCAGTCAATGCTTTCCCTAACTCAGCTAATTGCTCCCCCTGGTGAGAAACAGCCCGCTGCACTTCATCTAAAGCTGAAGGGGGGTCATGGTGTGTTGTTTTAGTCAGAGAACACTGGGTTTCGAATGCCCCTGACTGAACCATATTGTTCCTTACTCCTTTAGCAGAATGGGATCGGTTATCCTCCATTTCCCAGAGGAGGGCCTCATTTCTCACATCTAGTAAGCTAGAGTCTGGTCTCTCTCTCACCATTTTTCTTAGTTCACGTCTCAGAGGGACATGCCTTAAACCTTCAACAAATTGATCCCTGAGAACTGTTTTCTCATCAGGTACAGCATTTGTGGACTGTTTCACTACAGAACTCAGTATCTGGGACAGTGCATGGGAGTAGTCACGGAGGTCTTCTCCATCTGCCTGTTTACGATTGTAAAACGACTGCAAAAGTTGTGCAACACTGCGTCTTTCTCCAAAAGCATTTCGCAGAAAAGAGAAAATATCACTAGGCTCCACTGATCCACCCCCCATACACAACCTGACTTCCTCTAGTGCTGGTCCCCGTAACAATGACAGTATGAAATCACACTGTTCCTCAGTTGTCTGTTCTCTGGTCCTTATGACCCTCTCAACCTCTTCAATAAATTCTTCAACAGATCTCCCATCCTTCTCCCACTCCCCACAAAAGAATTGGACCTGGCGTTCACGTGGGACATAAATGTATGAACGAGTGGGGGCCCGACTAGTGTTGTCTCTTTGAGCCCTAGTTTCATCACTCAGCCGGACAAGATCATCTCGCAACCTAGTGAGTTCTTGAAGTTGAGTTTGTATCTCATCAGCCGGAACCCTGTTTGGCCCTGCTGCTTCTAATGTACTCTGATTGGATGAATCACTACCGCTGAGACTGTCTTCAGCACTTGGGACGGTTGACATGATGTAACCAATATGTTTGATTCAGTCCAGAAGTTAGTCCAACAGAAGATTCAACGAAATTTTGAAAAAAACAAGGATACTTTGGGAAAGTCTGTGGTTCGAAACACCCTTAAATCCGGGTGGCCAGGCTTCAGTGGGGGATCCAGATGAGTTTCGTTCCAAAGCAGCACCAGTCACGCTGTGAAATCAGCACCTCCACACGTCCTCTCCGTGTGATGGCTGATCGCCGTAGTCTTCACCACTGCCGTATTTCTTAGTTGATGGTACACAAAATGCCACTGTGTAGTAGTAGGTTACAAAAAAAATATATATATTTTTTTTTTCTTTTTTTTTTTTAGTGTGCACACCCCACTCCTGGTACCAAAATTGTGTAGCCCGGGAAATACTTAGCCTCACAGGACACAATAACTGGGGTTCTTAGTGTGCAGTATATTTAATCAGTGGGAACAGACTGAACAAAGCTGTCTTGTTCCTTACTGTTGTTCAAAAATCAGAACATAGATGTACCTAAACATTTGGTAAATATTCATGAAATGTGGCAGATCTCAAAAGAACATACAATATGTCAAAGAAAAGAAATAGAAATACGGCAGTGGCCTCTGGATTCGACAGTAATGTCTCAGTTCACTCTTAATACTGGAGAACACCGATGATCGGACATCTTATTTTCACGTGCAGTAAATGGCCGCCCTGCACCGCACAGACAGGCTCCCGATTTTCTGCTGGAACTATGACCTGCAGATAAATCACATACGGTTCCCGTCCAAGTTCATCACGTAGCATAGCAACACCGGAAGAGAACAAAATGCATTTCCTGCCCCGTTTTGGGAAACAGTAATCACTTTGAAACACTGGTCTCTGGTGGACAAAATGTGCAGCACCTGAGACCAACTACCTGAACATGTTTAAATGTGAAAAACATACACATAGGAAATAAAATTACATAACTGAAACAAAATCACTTAATAGCATTGCTACTGTAACAATAAAAGAAAACCAACACTTTGAAACAGTGCAATTATTTAACCAAAATTTACCACCCGGCTACAATACGATGGGGAAAATGGCACCACATTCCCCCCCTGTCCTCCAAATGGAGGTCAACTGTGAGCTGCCGGTTACCTTTGCACAGAAGCGTCCAAGCAACCTGGCGAGTTTTGCAAAAAAAAAAAACATCAACGCAGAGTTTGTTAAATCCATCATGAAAAAAAAAATGCAGGTCATTGATGAAAATGAGAATTTGCTCTTGACCGACTCACCTGGTAAAATAAATCAATCAATAAATGAAGCCAACATTTTTGCATGAGCAAAGGTTCTGCTGGGATGTGCTTCAATATTTTGTTTGCATGGTGCAAAACAAAAATAATTGAAACATTTCACTCACAGTGTCATTACAGGAGAGTAACTTTTATTTAAGCAAAAGATTTCAACAGCCAGCGTTGCCTGTCACTGCATGAAACTCGTTTCTGCAGGTTTTTGCTCCCGAGTGTTTTCATGCCACACTTCTTCCTCAGGTCTGCATCGTCTAAAGGGGGCGTACGATCCTGCTCACGATCTGGAGGAAATGAGGAGAGAGAAGGAAGAAGCCGACAAAGAGCCGAGGGTGTCGATCCGATCTTTGGTAGGTCTCTCTCTCTCTCTACAGAAGTGAACGATGTAGAGTTATACAACCATAAACCTGGTTGATTTAGAGTGCTGCGGAGCCTTCAGGTTGTATGATACTTTGTTTCACTGGGACATAAATATGCTACGGCATAGAGGCCCATCTTTTCTTGGCCTCTTTTCAAAACAGGAAAATCAAAAGAGTGTGCCCCTGCATCTAAGGCTAGACGTCAAATGACCTTCAGGAATCCAGAAAGTCCATGAAAACAGGAACTGGTCGTAACTTATTGCACTCAGAACAGCAGGTATGAAGCTTTAAACCCCTGAAACTGTGAAAGGACTAGAGGGAAAAAAAAAACAAACTCCAAAGTTCATAGCTAGAGAATTGCAACATCAGCATTCTTCCAGCTTGAGGTTATGCTACTGTAAAAAATGTCAGTTTTAAACAAATAAATACATTTATTTTTTGTTTTTACCTATACAATAAATATTAATTTAGTGGTAGTAAGCTGCGTGTTTACCGATAGCTTGTGTTTGAACTTTTGCAGTTTGTCAAAGTTGTGCTGCATTAAATTGCTTTTGTGGACTTTGGGACTGGGCTGGGTGCTTGGTAAAGCACTCTTCTGATTTAGCCACAACACCTGCTATTCTTGTCTGAAATTAAACTTTGGAGTTTGACCTGGATTGGAATTAAACTTTGGAGTTTGACCTGGATAGTCTTGCGTTTTTGTTCCACCCCGGCTTGGGGCAATATAATATGTGATATTAAGATATAAATAATCAGGTTCTTTTATGAGGGACATCTCATGAGAAATGTATCAGAGCTCCTTTCGCCTTCAGTACTGCCTTGCTTTTGGGATAAATTCGCCAAAATGCTGGAAATTTTCCTTAGAGGTATTTTGCTATATATTGCAATGCCATAATAAACATGACAGCATTGCAAAAATGTTCCAGATTTTTGGGTAGCAACTCCATGATGTGGGTTTACCGTTCCGTCATATGCTACTATTGCCATTATATTATATTATATTATATTATATTATATTATATTATATTATATTATATTATATTATATTTTTGTCTCTTTTTTCTCTCTTAGATCCTCTCCTCTGTATATAGGCAGCAGCTGTTTGTTGCCCTAATGATGCACCTTTCACAGCAGCTGTCTGGCGTTAATGCAGTAAGTATAAAAGTTTGTTTGTTTAACCTAATACCAAAATGTAGTGATTTAATCTGTGTAGAGGTATCAATTGAGATATTCAATAAAGTTTAGCAAACCGCTACAATGTGACTTTGTAATGTTGGGTAATCGATTCTTTCTTTTTGCATTTCAGATCTTCTACTACTCCACAGCCATCTTCACCCAAGCTGGTGTCAGTCAGCCAGTCTATGCCACGATAGGAGTGGGGGTCATCAACACGGTCTTTACCTTGGTGTCTGTAAGTAACGCGCTCACATGTGCAACACCAGCGTCACGTGTTGCGTGATTTCGTTCTGTCTGTAAGCGTGCTCTGTGTGTGTCCCAGGTCGCACTGGTGGACAGAGCCGGAAGGCGCACGCTGACTCTGGTTGGTCTGGGAGGGATGTGCTGCTGTGCTGTTGCCATGACAGTGGGTCTCAAATTCCAGGTTTGTTCGACCAAGTGGAAGATCTCCCGTCTCAGCTAAAACCGACCGCAGGGGTTTATGAGACACCGAGGCAAACGGATACACAAGCACAGGCTCATTACACACAAAGATTTCATGTCTTTACTTCTTGTCATCTTGATGAAAATGGCTTGAAACCTCAAGATTTAGCATCTCTAAAGAATTTAAAATTTGTCAATCAAAATCCATTCAAGAACTGAATTCGTGCAAGCCTGAGGTGAATGGCAAAAATCTGCTCTTTTCTCTCTAGAACGACTACTCCTGGATGAGCTACGTCAGCATGGCGGCCATCTTCCTGTTTGTGAGCTTCTTTGAGGTCGGCCCCGGTCCTATTCCTTGGTTCATAGTGGCTGAACTGTTCAGCCAGGGGCCTCGGCCAGCCGCCATCGCCCTCGCAGGCTGCTGCAACTGGACCAGTAACTTTATCATTGGCATGACCTTCCCATACATACAGGTAAGGAGCCAGATTCAGTATGTGCACTGTGCTGTAAACTACCTCACATCATGTCCCACGATCAAACACCGGCTGCGTTTTCAACATATGTTTTTCTGCATTCCTCATCAGGCTTGGATGGACTGCTACGTGTTCATCCTGTTTGCCGTGTTGCTTCTCTGTTTCACCATATTTATTTATTTCCGGGTTCCTGAGACCAAGGGCAAAACGTTCGAGGAGATTGCCGCCGTCTTCCAAAAGAAAAAGAGGATCCCCAAAGACAATGCCGAGCTGGAGCAGCTCAAATCGTCCAGCGACGCTTAAGGCAGCAGCAGCAGCAGCTACGTGACTGCACGGCAGCAGCGCTGCCAGCTGTTCCGCCGTGCAACCCAAAGAGGTCAAAGAGGTCAAAACCTCTTGACCTTAATTCACACGTTATCGAGTTACAACAACACCCTTTAAAGTGTTTTATTGGTAATGTATTGACTCAAATTAGAGCATAATCGTGGAGGGAAAAGACAGGTACTATTGGTTTTACAATTTTGTTTTTCTTAACAAATAATTGTGTGACCTGCGTTTGTATTCAGCCCCCTTGATTAACTCTTTGCTGAATTGTTTGCAATGCAGTATTGTGGCCCTTTCTTTTTTGTAAAAATGTCTCCAGTTCAGTCAGACTGGATGACGAGCAACTTTAAAAATTTGTTTTTATTAGCTTTGTGCTAACTAACTTCATGCTAGACCTGTGTAATATGTTCTTTGTGATCTTGGTTCTTCACTATAGATTTCTAGGAAACCTGAGGCCTCCTCTTAACAGTTTAATTTATAGATATTCATGGATTAAGTTACTTTTATTTAGGTGTTTTAAAGTAAACGGGGCTGAATGCAAATGCAAACAAAACTTTTTTACATGTCTATAGTAGCGCTGTGTACTGTTTTACTTCCACATCGCCGTTGAGCACTACTTTGTGTCGCCCTGTCCCATAAAATCCCAGTTATGTAAAAGTTTGTGTTTGTAACATGACAAAATATTTTCCAAGAAGTACCGCTTGTTAACGACATAGTACGTTTATTTAAATATATCCCTCGCCCACTCCCCCCACTTTTTTTTTTTTTTACACAACAGCATCAGTTAAATTTCACAATGTTTACATGTAACCGAATTAAGATTTTTACTACAGTAATGAAAGTAAAAGTTTACTAGTATAAGTGTTTTACAATGACAACAAACCATATACCCACCATAAGTGGGAGAAAAGTTATAAAACTTGCTAAAGCTAAAATATCTGTACACGTAAAATGGAAACCGCGCATAGCAACAGTAATACGTACATAAATCAATGCATCCGAGTCTTAAAGAAAAACTGCAAAACGGTTGTTGAAGGAGTAAGGACACGACGAGCAAAAACTGTGCCAGCTCCAATGATAGCATTGTTAGCTTGTGTTATGTAATCAGCAATAAAGCTGGTCTAAATGAGGGATAAAATAAAAAGCATAAAAACTGTAAGGCGAGAGAAGGCACAGCCGACATGTAAATGAATTACGCCACTCTGCCTAAAATCTCCTGCAAAATT
The DNA here is from genome assembly GCF_051168715.1 of Poecilia mexicana. Lineage (NCBI taxonomy): Eukaryota > Metazoa > Chordata > Actinopteri > Cyprinodontiformes > Poeciliidae > Poecilia > Poecilia mexicana. The sequence continues at coordinate 8,677,208 of NW_028263391.1, read as the reverse complement.
TGACATGATTCTTCCCTGTGTTGCAGATTTTGATAAAACTTCCACTTAGTCAGTGGAGTCAAATGCAGTTTACTTGAACAGTTTCAGTATTTGAAATAAAAGAATTAATTTTTTTCCAGCTAAATTGGTGCATGAAGGTCATAGTTTTTCCAAGGGCAAATATAATTTGAATTGAAGTTGAAATGGAAATTTTTTGAGTAACATTCCAGAGGTTCTACTCTCTTGCAAGATATGGGAGCAAAGTTCAGGAGCATCTCTCAAATCTTTCTAAGAGACCTATTACCTTACTGCTTCCTAGAAAAGGACACACCTCACAGAAGATTGCAACACGAGTGGGTGGAGTGAATAATGTCTGCTCCACCCTCCGGATCAAACAAGGGACATAATGCACGTTTCTGTTTAACAGAAAACTTTGAAATTGTTCTAAAGCATCTTATTAACTGAAATAAAATTTTATTTCACAATAATATTGAAATCTTAGGAACAACAGGGTAAATGCTGATCATTATCAGACGAAAAACATACTGTATTTTTTTTAAAATGTTAAGTCAGCTCTAAATGTATGTTTATTATTCAACAAAAAAAACCTTCCAGGATATCTTTGGACATTTTCTGACTTCACGCAAGCTTTAAAAAATGTATTATGCAGTATCTATGTCAGAAGAAAACACTATTTTGTACTTCAAAAGTGTGACCTTTAAGGCATGTATGTCTATCACTTTATCTTTCTGCAGTATATGAAAAAAAAACATCTGAAAACGTAAGCTTTCAATATTTCATTTTCTGTATGAAAAAGCAATAAAAGCATTTCTACTGTACTTCACGAGCTTCACTTAGTAGGTTTACTAGTCATTTCCCAGTTTTATAAATGTAATGATACACTTAATAGTATTAATATGCTTGACACTTTTACTTTTATAATTTTGCTTTTATATTTCAAGTGTATATTTCTATTGTTTTGATGATTATTGAAAACCCAGAGTTAAGACCGCTGGAAAATGACATCAGCATCTCCGCAGCACTTCGAGTTTCCCATCAGCAGAAGGAGACATGAAGTACTTTAAAGTTTGCTGGTAGATATCCAGGCTGACTTTGGACTTGATAAAACAAAGTGAACCAACATTAAAAGACTGAAATTGTGTGGTTTGTGTGATTCTCTGCTCTTCTTCCAGAATCTGGAAAATGCACCTTTATCTAAAAAGCAGGATGCGTCTGATGCTGTGAAGGTTGTAGCTTATGAGTTAATTACACCTCTACGTAGCTCTTGAAACTTACTCACCTAATAAACATCCCAAAAAGTCTTCAGTGGGCTTTACCCCACATTAACTGTTACCTGTGCACTTTCTTTTAACCACATGTTTTTCCTTCCACTTAACTTTCAATGAATTTGCTTGGATAGATCTTTAGAAATTACCTAAGGTGCTTAAGCCTCATTATGGAAGCTGTCACAGTACAACTGTTAGTTTTTCATTTGATTGTCTATCTAGCCCATAAGATGCCTATACCATAACATCTCTATCAAAAATCATTTTTTATTGATCTCATTTAATATTTGAAATTTCTTAGAAAAATAATTTTCGATTTAAGGTATTATAGCCGTAATAAAAAGTGCATAAAATAAATACATAAATGATGACATATATTATTACGGCAACGTAATAAATGAGTCAAATTTTTTAATGAACGACTGAACTCAATTAAATTTGAGATTTTATTTTTAATTTGTGGAGGCGCAGCACTGATAGTGATTGGTGACTGGTAACTAGACTCTTAACGAGCTGTTTAGTACTGCTAATGTGTAACGAATATGTAAAGTTTATGAGAAATATATTATGCTAAACCAAAGATGAGAGTTTTAGCTTGCCACGCGCTCAGCTAGTGGGGAGCGTTGCCTCCACTACATCGGCGCTGCCCGGTTTTCACGGCTCACCTACATCACTCCTCCTCTGGTTGAAACTCCACGCATGCGAAGTGATTCTCATCTTTTGGTGTAAGCGACACAGAAGGTAAGCTAAGCAGACTTTTAATAACATGTTTTGACAGTAACAGCTCATTAAGCAACATGATGGATAGTGGTATATAGCACAGCCTTGATAATAGGTGGGATTCGTAATCAGCGGTGCTCCAGCAGTGATTTGTGCGAATGAAAAGAGAGGGCGCTGCTTTAGCTAGCATCTGCAGCCGGGGTGGATGTGCAACCCCAGTGAGAAAGCTAGCAGGAGTAACTGAGAGATTATAGTTTCTAGTTCATACTCCCTTGTCTAAATTACCACGTCGTTTACTGGGTTTCCTAGCAGTGCTGTGGCTAATTTTATCATTTGTTTGTACTACTGAGAAAAGACTAATGTAATGGTCATTGTTCAATTGAACAGTTACTACAATAAAACGGAGTAATTGGCATATTGTTGTACAAACACGTATGTCTATAGCAATAGGCTATTAGCTTATGGCCTGAGAGCCCAACACAGTCTTGGTTGCCCCTCCTGATTGGGAGAAATAAAAGCTGAAATTTCCCTTGACTGAAACGTGTTTATATCATCCTAAAGTGCAGCTTTAAATTGACGTTGTTCTAGATGACGAACATGCTAGTTTGAACAATCAAGGAGAAAAAAACTGACTTGACAACAGTGTAACAAACTGTCAACGCCCTCCACAAGAATGCTGAGCAGATCAATTATGAAAAGTTAAGTGGAAGGAAACAAGTTGGGTAGCTGCACATTGATAGCAAGTCCCATTCAAGATTTTGGGGGAAGATTTGCAAGGTGTAGGATGCAGCAAGAGTTGGTGTATCATTTAAAAGAATAAAATCAAATGATTAAGATCATGTGGCTTGCATGAGGGAGGGGGGTGTTTGACGTGTTCCTCTATGTTGCTTTTATCCATTTTCCTGTGTTTAACACAGTCCCATCCACATTTACTGAAACAGAAATTGTTACTGACATATTTAGTGGATTTCTGATGTTGCATAGCTTTCTACATGTGTGAAATATTCATAGACGAGTTTTTTTCCCCCCCTTGCTGTTAGGTGTAAAGAAAGATACTAACTTCTTTTCCTTGGTGCGTGGAGCAGCCCCCGGCCCACTATGGCAGATGATGACTTCTCCACCGCAGATGCTGGGGCCTCAGCTACATTCCCCATTCAGTGCTCTGCACTGAGGAAGAACGGCTTCGTGATGGTGAAAGGACGTCCCTGTAAGATAGTTGAGATGTCTACCTCCAAGACCGGGAAGCATGGGCATGCCAAGGTAAAACCTTTCTCCTCCATTGGCTTCAGAATGAAAGGAATTTTTTAAATTAATTTATTTATTTTATCCTTGTTTGTTCTCAGAATGTAATGTAAGACACAGGTGTATTTCTTTAAACTTTTTTCTAGAAGTCGTATTTTAGTAAAGATGAGTTTTACTCTTAGGTGCATCTCACCGGAATCGACATTTTTACTGCGAAGAAGTATGAAGATGTCTGCCCCTCCACACATAACATGGATGTACCAAATGTGATAAGAAAGGACTACCAGGTGAGGTAGCCCTTCTTTACGGTATTTGTGAAACGTTTGTATAAACCAGAAGTAGTTGCATCAGTCGAAGCGACATCATTTCTAGATTCACATTTCAGTAACTTTTTAAAAAATTTTAAATATCAGTTCCTCATGGAAATATGACGTAGACGAAGCTTCGTTATCTGTAATGTTAGGCCAATAAATCAAGCTTGATATGTTGTTATATCAGTGACACAATATGGATATTGTTATCAGTTTATCTCATCAGAAAATGTTTGCCATATTGCTGAGAAAACTTTTTGAGAACTTTGAAAACCATATTCCTCTTTCTTCCACCTCCCAATTCTCTTCTTACGTCTGTTTTTGCAAATTTTGTAACTTGAACTGCCAAAAATTAACCCCCCCCCCAGACATAACGGCCAGTTTTATTTCATTTGTGCTCTCTGTTTTCTCGGGTGCTCTGCCTGGTGGCACATTTTAGGTCCTTGATATCATAGACGGCTTCCTGACCCTGATGGAAGACAACGGAGAGACCAGAGAGGATCTCAGGCTGCCAGACGGAGACATGGGCAAAGAAATTGTGAAAAAACTAGAGAGCGGAGATCAGTTTCTGGTAAAAATTTCTTGTTTTGTTTTTTTCACAAAGCCGTAGCAAATTAGGATCTGCAGCAGTCAGAGGTTAACCTACGCTGGTTATCAGCACGAATGTCGCATTAGCGCCGAGCTTTTATCGAGTGGTTCTACAGAACTGAAATTAAATCTCAACCTCACTCAAAATGTGTGTGGACTAGATGCAAACGTCCGTCTCCATCGTTGAAGTTTGCACGTTTTTAAATATCACTGTAAAATGTTCGTCTTGAGTAATAAAGTGGTTCTTAGTTGGCTTCTCAGAAATGATACACAGCAGAAAAGCCCCAAGAAATAGAAAGTGAAGCGACGTTTGTGGAGTTCTCTCCTTAAAACTGTTATTGTTTTTTTCTCTTCAGGTGACTGTGTGGAGAGCTGTGGCTGAGGAGGCTGTAGTCGGCATTAAGAACATGACTCCTATTTAGACCATGGCGACAGCGGAGACCTCATGTTCCCGTCCCCCTCTGTGGTTTTAAAGCTTCACCAAAGCTACTGGCCCTCACCACACATCTCAACCGGCGTCCGACTTCGTTCCTCCGCTCTCCTGCTGTAAGATGAAATAGCGGTCAGCTTCAGCTGCGCTTCACACCATTGCTTTCATAGCGCCACTGTGTAGCACATGCCAGGCACTACAGGAGGAGTCTTTGACCATGCTCCACAAAATCGTATCATTCCTACTCGGGCGCGTTGTTCGCAACGCCAGCTAGCTAACTTCAGTTTCCGTTTTAAAATAAAAAAATAAAAAAATCTCCTCAGCTGTGTTGCAGCTCCCCTCAGATGAAAATCTGTCTCTGTTTTCACTTTGCACAAACTCCGCACGTTAGTCCACTGACTTGGGTTCTGCCTTTCCACGCAGTTGACGCACCCCGACGTTCACGTTCACACGGCTCACGCTTTAGCACCTGTGGGGTTTTTATGTAGATCACAGAGTTTCTTTCTTCTTCTCCACTCGCACTGGAGATCTGCAGGCACGTTTTCTACTGCGTGTAACCCGGTCCCAAGGTCAGTGGGTTCTCCAGCTGACAACTGTGCTGTCTCAGCAGCCCCAAACAGTGCTGGAGCAGACGGAGGTAGGCAGGGTGAGGCAGTTTTCTTCCTCTCTATGCTATGAAACTTAATTTTTTTTTTGTTTTTGTTAGATTTTTTATCACTTGAGGCCTTCACAAGCTGGCAAATGTATAGAAACATAACAAATCGCTGTTAAAATTACACATAGATGTTAGCAAATCTTACCTAAAGCAAACTGCATCTGCAGAAGATGAGATCGGAATGTGTAGCAAAAAAAAAAAAACGGAGGAAATGACGTTTTTAGACTTGCATGATGCATCCATAGTTAAAGGGAAGCGAAGGAATATGACGTCGCTGCTTGGCGACACTATATTCATAGGAAACACTTTAGAGAGTTTGTGTGCAGAGTTTGCACTCTTAATATATGACTGCACAGAGACTCTCCTGGATTTGTATAAAAGATAATGCTAGTTTTTTTATTTTTTTATTTTTTCATTTAATTTACCTACACCGTTAAGGGTGACAGTAGATAAACGCAGGACATTTGAGTCTCCTGCTGAACAGTGCTTTGGAGATATTTTAAGTTTTTTCACACTACAACCTCAAGGTTTAGTATGTTTTTTGTTGTTGTTTTTTGGAATTGGACCAACACAGAGTGAGTGGTGTGTGGTTAAAATCTGGAGAGGACAAGGGCAACTTAAAAAGTCACACCTTTAAGATTTTTCCTTGTAGAGAATACATCATTTGTGTCGGTCTGTCACATGAAACCGCAATAAAACGAAACGTTGAGGTCCGTAGTTGTAATGGGACAAAACCTTCAAAGGCTACTTGGACTTTTGCGAGGTGCTGGATCCATTTGGGTGCAAGAGAACCTGCTTCTACCCCTACCTCCTGATGGAAACCCCAAAATAAAACTATCTTCTAATTGTATTAATGATATCTTGGAAGCAGTGTAGCCTAAGGGGGTAGCTTTAGTTGTTGTTTACAGTGATCTGATAGAAGCATAAAACGTTTTGAAGGAGTTTGCCTTCATCGATCGCATGTGTTCAGAAGAGACAAATTGCTGCCAGTGAGACGTGGGAATGACGCGTTTACATCCAGATAAAGTTCTTCTGCACGAGAAGGAACAAAAGCAATACTTTGAGGTACTTTTAAAGTTTTCCACCTTAACGCTGTGTTTAAATCCTCTTTAAAAGTTTTGCGGTAACTGGTTTCTGTAGCAGAATCCCTCAATCCCTTAGAGGGGGTGAGGAAAATTTTTTTTATTTGTGTAAAGATGCAGATTGTAATGGGGCATTTGAAGGTATTCTGTTCAGTTTTTGTACAACAGCAGCCGGTCTGTTACTTTTGTCTGGGCTTCAGGCATCCTAAAGTATTTGATTTTTAGTCTAGTTTTTCTTTTTTTATTCCACCAAAATAGTTTGCTATATATATATGTAAATAAATCAGAGAAGTTATGTCTATGAGTCCTCATTCTAAACTTTGCAAGATAAATAACTTGTACAAATGCTAATTAAGCACTGTCGAGCACTTTGCCGTGTCCGATTTTATTATCTTTTTTTTTTTGTGTGTACGTACGTGTGCCTGTACAAAAATAAAAGTTTTGCCTCTTTAAAAATGTTTTATAAATTCCTAATATCGAAGTAACTTCTATTCTCATGTCTCCAACACATTTGTGCTCCTCTGTGTATGTGTAAGGAAGTAGATTTTTGTTTGTTTCATTGCTTTCATTTAGTCTCTTCTACCAGACGGTTCCATTATTCAGCCGTAAGGTCAAGCGTCTCGTTAAGCTGCCTCCAAGTAACTAAAAAGCCAATCTGGACTTCCAGGAGTTAAGCTAACTTTGTGAATCATCTGGAACACTGCATCAAATGTTTGTCTTTTAGTTGATAAAGCACAAAGGTGGCATTTTACATCCTGTAAAAAAATTCATTCATTCTGATTAACAGGTATTGCTATTCAACTTTAAGGTCCCAACACAGAATGGAATGTTTTCTATTTGTGCTGCACTTCCTGCATGTGGGTCTGGTGAATGCTGCGAGTTGCAAACCAAGGCTTTTGGGTAACCACAGAGCGCGCTGTAAAAGGACACGAGCCCTGCAATCCTGACTGATCGACTTGCAGATGATTTAGCTTTGGATAGGGCTACTTTTATTTGTCAAAGTAAAACTGGTTCATATGTATGTTTTGATCATTACATGCCGTATCTGACAGTGGAGAATAGGCAACCTGTGCTGGTGTGTTATAAATGTTTGCCGTTTCCAGTGGGGGGAAAAAATGGCCATTTGCCTTCTCTGGAAAATAATAATTGGATACCTATTTTCTCTGTTCTGACTAATGTTTGGCTGCTGTCCTGAGAATATTCTCTTTTCGTTGTTTTGCAAAAATAAAGTTCATTCAGATGTCCCAGTCTTTGCTTCACTGACAAATTATTTAATTTGGTTTTATTACAATAGAGTTGCTCTCTACTCACCTCACTTCAAAATAACTCCACCGTCTACTAACGAGATATCTGGCATTTTTTAAATTAAACTGAATTTGTCATGTCAAAGTATGGATTCAGTCCAGTTTCAGAATGGTTTTCTAGTGTGCAGTTGGAAGGTACTTCTAATACCGCAACTATTATGAAGTGAAAAATCCTGCACCATACTTATAAAATCAATCAAAATGTTACGAAAGAAGATTAGAGCCAGTGGGGGGGGGGGGGGAATAATAATTCTAACTTAAATTTTCTGAAATCAAGTCAGAATTTTTTTGTTTCTTTTTCTAATTCTCTTTTGTAAAATGTGGAAAAAAAGAAAAAAGATGAACTGTCCGAACTTCTGTTACATTCTGAGTTCAACAACAGATGGCAGTAAAACATCACTTTCCATGTATTCACAATCTATTGTTTTTAGTGGTAAAAGTGTTTGCACGTCCTTCACGTGCGAGTAAAGTTTCTTCTTCTTTTTTTTTTTTTTTGTGGATAATTAGACACAATTTTAAACATTTTAGAGCAACTCTCAGCCACCCCAAATTTTATCTGCGCCAAAGCCATGAATTTTATAGAGAAAATTGTCAAAAAGCAGTGATATAAACTGCCACACTCTTTTAAGTGCATATACCACAGGACGAGTCCCGTTGGATTACCTGTGAGGACGGCCTTAGCAACACAGGCTTCTTTGCTCGTTACAATGGAAACTCCCGCACTTATTGCTGCCACGAACGTTTTACCGGGATATGCAGAACTCTTTCAAGGCTCACGTGGGAAGTGAAGCCGGGATTGCACAGAGGATTGGCCGAGGCATTACAAACCATCCCGCAGAACCATGAACCTGTTTATGCAGACGGCAAAAGCTGCTGGATTCCCCTCTGATTTATGGGGGAGATGAACCGGACTGAAATGGCTCCGTATTTGATAGAGTTTTGTGGCACAGGGCTCGTCTCATAAGTCGGAGGGGGAGAGAAGAAGTGCTCTACACACATCGGCTGCTTACATCAACAGTGAGGTTGGGTCAAGCGCAGGAAGGGCCCTTCCGTAACGGCGGGATCTGTTTCTCGAAACAGCGTGAAAAGGGGGAGGCAGAGGAGATCAAAGCCCGCGTGTGAACCGTGCTTTCATTGAAACTATGCGGGATTAACCAGACTTGTCTTTCTGCATGCATGAAAGGGAAGGCCCATGAAACATGGAGAGATTTTATATATACTTTTTCTTTCACCTCTTTTCTGCTAGTAGATTGAAGCTGCTATAGGATCCAAAGGGGTCCAGATTTTCTTTTGGAATCAAATCAAATCTAGTGGAAACCCTGTCATCCTTGACAGCAACCAGGAGGATTGATTGAGGACAGAAGGAGGCATTTTGGGCTCCTTTCATGTGCCGTGTCCCACCGAGAGACAAACAGCTGGGGGAAGTTTGAGTGCCAGATGGGAGGAGAAACGAGTGTATTGGTGAGGAGCCTTTGATGGATGGTGATATTTTTGTACAAGTGACCATTTATCACTGGCTGGACAGCTTTTTCTCCAGCTCATTGCAAAAGTTTTCATGGCTCTCGAAGATTTTTTCGCCATTTTCTCACGACACGACAAACTTATGAAACGTTTCGTCGAGGCGTTAAACGACAGACCGACGCACATTGGTGCGTCGTTAGGAAGCGGAAGGATAACGACGCACGGTTTTCAAAATGTCGAGGAGTGTTAATAGGGAAAGCAGTCGAGAGGTTTGTGACTCTGGAGGGGCTGCAGAGAGCAGCCCCTCCAGAATAATAAATGTCAGGTGGAAGACATTTTTTTTTTTTTTTCCATTTCACAAATAGTTTAATTTGTGCTTAAAAATTTTGATCTAATAAACCTGCATAAACCATCTGTGGTGAGACCCGGACCGTTCTAAAATTGCAGGCTAGGTCTGCTGAAAATCACGTGAAGACTTGGAGTTGTGATTGCGAGAAAAGATGGCTTCTCAAGTATCACCTTGGGAGGACAAATATAGATGCAGGACACTATTGAAAACAATATATCTAGTTACTTTAATTTTGCTGGACCTGCTGTTTTCTTTGCTTTTCAAACATGTCTGCGTATGAGTGGCGTGCAGGAAACTGTGATTGAGACCGGAAGGGAGCTTTTCATCAGAAATGGCTACCATAACAGATGTGCTCATTTCATTAAGGGGCTCACAGCGTGCTTCTTGTTTTAATCGTACTCTCAGATAGCTGTGAAGATGTGGCAGTGAGGCGATGACTTCACTTTCGTGGGTAAAACCAGTTTAGGAAAGCTAAATGCTACATCTCAACAACTACCATTTGCCTCAAAGCCTTAGGGCTAAGTTGTCACATATTAATTCGTGCATTATTTTTCTTTTGCGATCACTCCTTTTTCTAGCTTACATTCAGCCTGGTTAACAATGAGGCTTCTGTTTCTGACTGGTTGTCTCAGTTGAGTCGAGTCTGATCCGGACTGTAACCTCCCGCTGCCGCGTGTTGTTCCTGGCACAGCTTTGAACTTCCCTGTGTGTCTGTACGGCATATGTACTGTGTGTAAGCAGCTCACAATGTATGAGTGTATATTTGTCAGAGCAGGTAGTAGACTTAATAGCTGGAATGTTCGGAGCCGGCGTCCAACATCTGGAGGCCGACTCCAGAAGGAGCATAAAGAAGAGCTGGTGGGTCGGACAGATCGTTATTCGAACCAGATGGGGGTAACTTCTCATAAAAGTGGTATAAAAAAAGAAGAAGAAAAGAAAAACAACACCACGCTGTATTTTTCTTTCACTTTTATTTTGTTTTGTTTGAGAGTAAATGGCCATTCTTTTCTAATGTGTTCTATGAAGTGAGATATTTTAAGAAAAATAATGAATATACTAGGAAAAACAGGACAAATCTGAATTCATTGGGAATTTTCTGCTTTGGAGTTTGTTCAAATAAGTCTTGTCTTAGATTTGAATTTTAGTTTAGGGTTAAGTCTATGACATTTGAGTTAGTGTGAGGTCAATGCACAGGGAAAGCCAGATCAGAACATATTTCTCCAGAAGCCATTTGTCATATTCATGTGTCAGCAGGCCATCAGGATTATTATTATGATTATTATTTATTATTATTATTTTTTGTGTCATTTACAACCCGTACATTTTTTATATTGCATTTGTGGATGTGCAGACACACAAGCTACATTTTTCCAGTAAAAAAAAAAGATTCCAAAGACTGCAACAAATAGGTCCAATGCAATGACTGTGGACATACTGAATCATGTGGTAATAAAGGCATCTGCTGGCCATAGTAGTAAGTCATTAAAAGAAGAAGAAGACGAAGAAAAAAAAGGCCTAAAAACATTTCTATCCTTATCCAGCTCAGATACAGTTGGATCCACAAGAATTGCACATTAAAAAAAATCGACTTGTTTGCATTCAGGACAGTCTGATAAAATGTAGCTACAAAATAAAAGATTTAACTTCCTGCTTCCTTTCTGTGTGTGCGTTTGTTGTTGTTGGGATTTATGGTCTGCCAAGCCAAAAAAAAAAAAAAAAAACAATCTCAAGGACGTCCAGTAATTTCCCACTCTCTGCTGAAATGAACCAATGTTGTTTTGTCTTGTCCCGAAGGAGAGCGCCGTGAGAAAACAGCGATGGAGCTGATGCAGAGCTCTTATCTCTGCTGTTGGAAGTAACTGTAATAGTGACTAATGCTATGTAGACACACATTTCTCTTCATCTGCACCTGTGGAGTGAGCTGACGTTAACTCTAAAGAATGACAGAGAGGAAAAGCCCCGATTCCACACAATGACAGACGTTCGTTTATTTTGTCGCACCGGGTGCCTGCTGAATGGACGCCTGAGCTAGATTCTCTCTAACAAACTTGAGCGCAAACAGTTTTGAGTGTGTTTATGTGTCTTTTGGTGTTAAATTTGGAGGTGCACGTTTTTTTTTTTGTTTTTTTTTTTGTTTTTTTGGGGGTGGGGTGGGGGGGGGGTTGGCATATGTGTATGTGGGAGCTAATGAGAATCTAATACGGTGCATATGTTCGGCGGTTGTGTATGTTTACGGACTGAGGGGATGGGAGCGCTTGTGAAAACAGAGTTACTCAGGGTACAGTTCCACTGGATCACAGGTTACAGCCCCAGGGGATTGTGGGATAGGTCGGGCCACTGTAGGAAATGGATAGTGAGTTGTGTGTGTGTGTGTGCGTGCGTGTGTGTGTGCGTATTTATGTAAGAATGTTTTACTGACCATAAAAGAGAGAGAGAGAGAAGAGGAGGTGAACATCAGTGACATCACGGTAAACCAGATGAAGCTGCTCTCAATCTTTTCTGATATCCTTGCTCCTGTTCTTGTGTCCGAGCTGAAAAAGGACGTATTAACGAAAAGTATTTGCTGGCAAAGCTGCAGTTCAAAATTCCTCTGTCTATTTATTTGCTGTAGTATTTCTCTCTGGAGTGGCTTCCCGCTGAAATACAGCGTATTTTGCCATGGATTAGATAGAAAGTATGCAGTATGAAGGCCATAAGTCCACTGCAGCGATTCCCTTTCATATCTCATGAGATATTAGCCAGTTTTAACAGAGAACAGATATCCATTGCTTCACATAAAACGCTTTCCAGTTAACACTTGTGGTTCAAGAAATGCTGTCCTGTGGTGTCTTTTTTGGGATTTTGGGGAAACTAAAGAACGTAGAATCATTTCACGTGGAGTTTCCATGCTCTCCATGTGCATGCACGGCTTCTCTGACACCATCATTATGTTAATCAGCGTCTTGGCCTCACAATTTCAACATGCGAACAGCATGATGAGGATGACTGTTTAGACACCAATTCTTATTCAAGCGATTTATTGGCCGATTCATGGTGAGTTGTGCCCTTAAGCTACTTATATTTTCAATAAATATGAAGCAATGACAGAATTACTTGTTGCCTCACTCATTTTGGATGTGTCAAAAATTTTTTTTTTTCTACTTCAGTGGTGCGAACGCTGCACTAAAAGACACAAAATAGCTTCCTGAAGTCGTCGTCGCACCTACTCCTCCAGCAGGCCTGGCATAAACAGCGACTCGGTTTGATGGCCGCCGTGTTTTGCCTCTTCTGCTGTTGAGGAGAATCAACTGTTCAGCCATTCATGCTCAGCTCTAATGAGAACCGATGCAACCAGCAGCGGAGCTGCATTTGAACGGGCGAAAATATGGTGACTGTTCCAGTCAGAGTCAGAATAGGAACTGTCAAATGTAATAAATAAAGGAGGGTGTCTGTGTGCCATGTAAGCACTGTAAGTTGTGAAAGAGCAAGTGAAGGCAGACGTTTCCGTTCGTTCGGCACATAACCTTGAACAGCAAATGCTTTTTTGCAACTCCCCCCCCACCACCGTTTACCAGGAAGCATGCCGTCTTGTTTCAAACACCAGGTGGTGCCACAGTGTCTGAGATAAGTAACATTATATCCACCCAAAATAATCCTGATATAACCTTATTCTGTTTCATTTTTCTTTTAAACTAACTCAGTTTAACTTCTGTTAATACATATCATTTCTCTGTCTTTTTTGTTTCATCCCTCCAGATGCTTTCATTGTCTTCTCTGATTCCCCTCCCGCTCCGTTTATTCCCCCCCCCCCCCCCGCCCCCCAAATCAACGACTCCTAACATCTGGGATGCACCTGTCACGGTGCAACGGGGTTAAAAACTGTATTTACCTGCATCAGTTAAAATGAACAGATTCTGGATCGATGCTTTGAACTATGATCTCAAGTTAATCTGCAAGAAAAGGAAAAAAAAAAAAAAGACTTCCACACCTTCCTTCATAATTCAGATACATCGGGGAGAATCAGACTGCGTTGTCCAGAGCCTCGTTTAGTCCAGGTTATGGTAAATGTTATTCCTGTGTGTAAATGAATGATGTTCAGAATGTACTGACATTCTGATTATGCCCTCTCAAAATCTATTCTCTGTCTCTGAGACGTTCAAGTATTTGCAGCCCAGGGAAAGTGCACACACTGATACATAAACCTAACAGTTTCCCATCCAGAATCCATCCATTCATTCTCATTCTTGCTCCTGTCAATGTAGTGAAGCAGGAAACTTCAAACGAGATCCCTCCTTAACTCTCCGTGCTTTCCACCAACTCAGACGACATGAAGGAAGTTCATTTCCACTGCTCGTGTGATCTCCTTCCTGTGGACTTGACCCACAGTTCACAGTCTTGGAACGTAAAACAACTGGTAAATTACTCATTTCTCTCAGCAGACGTTTCGGTTTTGTTCCCGTATTCTCTTTTCCCTCCGCGGATCAAGAGTCAAAGGTAGTTGAAAACCTCCATTTTGGAGGTGGGGACTCAATTCTCAGCCCATTGCGACAAACACGTTGTCATAAAACTGGAACACAACACAAATGATATTTTGTGTATCAAGAGACACTTTAAAACTCTCATCATAGTTACTTGCTAGCGTTGGGCCGCACACAATGAAGTATCGGGCTTTTATCTGCGGCTGTTGGTTTCTGTTTGCACAAAAAGGCTGGATCATCCTTGGGGCCTCTCTGAATCATTGTTTTCCAAATTGTGTTGCCGTGGCAGCGGGAGGACTGAGGCTTCTGCCACAATGAGTCACATAAATCTACACTTTAAAGGGAAGCTGCCCTGTGCTGCACTTGAGTCTGGTCAGGAGCCATTCAAGTGGGATGTTTACACCTACAGGCTAACTGTGATTGGAAGTAACAGCCAAGGATGTTTTCTGTGAAGAACTAATAAAGATATAGTGATTAAATTAAAAATAAAATTACTGTTAAACATCTATGTACATAATTGTATATATTTCTTAAATTAATCTTTCGTTTTTGTTTCTTTTGACTGTAAGTTTTATGAAAGTATTAGAGGGTCCTGACTTGACTCCTGTTAGCAAATCTACAGGTGGGTTTAAGGATTCGGGAGGTGACAAGAAGTCTTTCAACCTCAAAGACTTGAGGTTGAAAGTCTTTGTGATGAGTCTGAAACTCATCACAAAAGACAATTGATCAAAATACCAAACAAAAAAAAAAAGGGTCAACAATTACAAGAAGGTGTTGCTGCTGTCAATATACACTTTTAAATGGACTGTTGTGAAGGCTATCAGTAATTGTGAGCCTGCAATTTTCTTTAGAATCACGTTTTGTCAAATGCGATACTTCAACTTTCGAGAGTCAGAAATGATGTCATGTTTGAACGAAAATCATTTTGAACACATTTCTTCCATGGCTACGGATAATTCTGGGCTGACCTCCATCGAAATGATGTCAAAGCTGAAGAAGCAAAAGCTCCCAACAAACAATACTTGATTTATCACACTTTTTAAGTTTTAGGCTTACTTTCTAAAGGCCCATGTTCATTTTCAGGCAATCGAATGAGTTCATGCAGCTATGGCAAATTGTTTTTGTAATCTTTCTCATTCTGATTCAGGACATTTTGTCATTCTGTTGCTCTTCCATCTCGCATCTCCTTTTCACACAGTCAGACACAATGTTTCAATCTCCTGTTTTCAGAGATTTTGAGTTGACTTTAAATCCAAAGATGTTCTTACCCTTTACTTGAGTTAAATAAAACAATGTTTCAAGTGGAAAAGTCGCCCGAAACTTCGATAAAGAAGCTTGCAAAGTTTTAGATGCGAGAATTTGACATTCTGTCATTATGTTTGTAGAAAGTTACATATATGTGGAAAAATTAAGAGGATAAAATGCAGTTTGTGACCTAAAGGCCCCAAAAAATATTATTGTACATTAGCACAGTCTTTGTTCAGATACTATCATATTACTTTTGCACACATGAAGCTAAAGTAACTTTTACTTGTCTAAAACAGCGTTGGTTTTACTTTCGGATCAGTTTTTCTTGAAGCCTCTCTTGAGAAGCGCCACAAGGTTCCTTTCTTTGGCCGACTTTTTTTTTGTCATTTGGCACCCCTTTAAGAAAACATGAATTTATACGTACTTCTGATAACACACAGATATTTGTGTAGAAAGCACAACCATTTTTTTTTCTCTGAAACTTTTTTTTTTTTTTTTTTGCCATCGAAACTTTAAAGATGAAAAACTGAGTAAGTGCATATAAATCTGGGTAGGTTTTACTTTTATTTTACAAAATCTCCTGCCATAGACCTGGGTTGTGAATGAATGAATATCATAAATATTTGCCAAGAGAGTATACAACTGCACAATTAATAGAGACTAGAGGGTAGAGTGACTTTTGTTTTCCAGTTTTTAGAGGAAAAAGTCAAACCAGGAAGGGCTGGTTCCTCTGTTGAACGTGTGTTTTACCCCACACCTGTGACAGCCTCAGGCTCTTAGTGTGAAGGACGTGGACGTTACGCATCAATTGGAAACTGGTTCCCTGTCTTCTATTGTTAAACTGCCAGTCTGTCTGCATCTAATAATAAACATAAGTTGCAGTGTGTCTCTGTGTGAGCTGAAGGTCAGCGAGCAGCCGCTCCTTCGCTGAATTCAATAATAAACATTTAGGATGTACTCGAAACAACCCAAAACACCATCTTCTGCTCACTTGACGATTTTCTTCCGCAGTTGGAAGAAAACGGCAGAGGTGGGAGTAGAGCTGGAGTCGCTGATTAGACGTGTCTCGCATATTCGAACATTGCAACATGTCATAACTTAGCGGTGAGATGTTACATCCTGCATCGTTCAGTGTTGTTATTTCTGAACAGTATGTTTCGTTCAGTTGAATCAGCAGGATTTTAACGGTCGCCAACTTATTATCACCTCTGAGTAGTTTTTATCAGCCGGAAACATTTGCGGACGATCGCTAATATGAGCCTAATCAACCCGATGTTCTGAAAACAAAAAACGTCACTCCGGCATATTTACTGTGTTTGATGTACTGCTCCTCCTTTAAATAATGGTTGTTTTTTTTTTTTTTTTTGACTCATTTGAGGATGTTGTCATCTCGTTTTTGTCTTTTTAGTCACTTTCCATATTTAAAAGTGGAGCAGGAAGTGAAACAACTGAAGATACTGTGTTCTCTTTGAAGTGCTTTCCAAACTCTCGATGTTGTGCAAACTCTTTTAATTGTTTTGGAGTATGATTCTTTTATTACATTTAAACTGTCTAGATACAGTTAGGTTGGAAGATAAAAAAAAAAAATTATATATATATATATATATATATATATATATATATATATATATATATATATGTTATCTAGTTTTCTGGTTTAAACAAATTTGAAAAAATAACAGCTTACGGCCCGATTCTGTTTGTAGGTTTCTTACTGTCTCCGAATCCCAGTGGCAGCGTTAAACAGTCGAGCTAATAACTATCCATTTGCTACAAAACGAGAACGACAAAATCAGAGAAAGCAAGAAGACAAGAAGCTGTGCTGGAGGCGGATTACCAAACACTTTTCAGAAAGAGGAGGGTGTAAAGAGTGGGCTAAAGACCAGCAGCCTAACTGGTGCAGAGTCTTTGAGATTTACAGCACGCTCTCATTATCCAGATAAAACTATGAGGTTTTTTTTTTTTGTTTGTTTTCTGGTGGAGGACAGACAACTTTTTCTTTTAGATTTCTGAAAACTGATACCGTTCACTCTGACCGTGTTTTCAGGTCATTAGGATGTTACTGAAGAGTCAACTCACTTAGTAGAGCAGATTATATGGATTACTTACTGAAGTTTTCAATCCCTTGATTTCTGTTAATTATGATGATTTTCTGCTTACTGCTAAAGAAAACATAATATTTAAGATTAGAATATGACACCAGAACAACGACTAAAATACACAGAAAAATCATCTTAATTAAATGAATGTCAAATAACAGCTTAAATGTTGTTGTTTTTTTTTATTTTGATATGTACTCCTAATCTGACAAATGTGCCTCGTCACATTGCATATTCTAATTTATGGAACATGTCAGTCTCTGCTGTGGCTGTTGCTAGGGCGACCAAGCCCCCTTCAAATTTTATACCGACGTCCTGCGTGAGAAGACCATGTTGCAGACAGTGGACAGTGGGAGATTTACTGGGTTTGAGGAAGAATGACTCTAAGGATGAAAGAAAGAAAAGGAGGGGCTGCGGAGGACGGGAAAATGTCAAAAGGTTTGATTTTTGGTCTGTAAGGACCTAATCCAATTATGAGACATCTGAACTATCAAATCTGGAACATGCAATGGACGTTAGACCTCTGACTTTTCGCCAGAAAAGGATCGTTATGGGCAAAACACGAGTACGTTTTTTTGAAATGCACTTGAACCAGACTTTGGTTCGAGTAGTACTGAGTAGTGGGCCTACTTAGAGGAATATTTAAAAACAGAAAATGAACATTAAGCAGCGGAGCTTATTAAAGATCATCAAATATTTGGTTAAGTTTTAAAACTCGCTTTCTCTGAAGTTACAGCTGCAAATGTTTTGTCTCTATCAGCTTCTGCACAACCTCAGACTAAAATGCTTAGCCATTCTTCTTTGCTAAATAACTCGAATTTAGTCAAATTGGATTATGTGAACCTCAATTTTCAGCTTTTTCAACATATGCTAAGGCTGATTTTGGCCTGGACTTTGACTTGTCCAATTCCAACACATGAATATGACTCCATTTAAGCTGTTCCACTGTAGCTCTGGCTGTACGTTTAGATTCACTGGAAGGCACACAGCCTCCCTGATCTCAAAGGGTTTTAATTAATGAAGTCACACTTCCCCATAATGTGAGCAAACAGGTTAACAAGGCCTGCTGCATGTGTGCAAAAACCTGAGTTACCCACAGATTTTCATCCTGGATTGTCTTTTATTTTTGCTGCACTCTGCAGAAGAAAAACAAAAGCACAGATAAAAACAAAACAAAACAAAAAAAAAACAGCAACTTGAAGATAGTGGCTCCCCTGGTTATGTGCAGTGTTCATTTTCTGTCATGCATCACATTTTGATAAAAACCAAACAGCTAAGCTTTGGCCTGATGTAACCAGAGCATATTCTTCCACATGTTAGGCACTCTTAAGTCCTTTTTTTTTTTTTTTTTCAAAGTTTCTTTTCTTCTGATCCATGAAGGCCAGATTTTTTTTATTTTTTTTTTATTTTTTTGAGCGAGGAAGAAAGTTAAACACGCAACAGAGCCGTGTAGTGTAGGGGTGGATCACCACAAAAAAATGAAAACCTGTTTTCCTCTGCAGGCTGTTTCACACAGCCAGGTTCTGGGTCTGAGAGATAATAGCATGCAAAGTGTCAGTTCCAGGGGCTTTATTTGTGGAGCGGGGCTATCTCGTTGCGGCCGCGTGTGTTTGTAGAACAGCGTGTGCGTGCATTTTCGTGCGTGTGCTTATCTCAACATGCTTGCCACAAATATACCAGTGAAAACACGCCTTCCACTACTGTGCACTGTTTACACGTGGAAGAAAGCGTGGGATAGGAGCCAAGCACACGTCCAACACACAATAGCAAGTGGTAGATAGTTCATTCCTCTGGTTGTTTACTTTGGTTCCCATTACTTTTTCCTCTTTCCATCGCTTTATTCAGCTCATCCTTTGTTCCTCACTTCATGTCTCGGTACTTTAACGACCAAAACCTGACCCCTCCCTTTTTTGCTACCGTTTTTTTCATATTACACCCTAGAACAGAGGCACCATCAGCATCCTCACTCTGTCTGCCAACTTTCTCCAACTTTCACACTCTTTCGTGGACATTCGGGACTTTTATTTGTCATATTTTCACACCAAGCAAAGACAGGTACATGCATGAGCACAGAGAGTCTAAGAATATTTCATTGCTATGGATTATCGCTTAGAACACAAAACGTGGAACAGTATCCAAACCTTCTTTTTTCTTCACGAAGCAAAAGCTACAATAAAGATTTCAGCTTCTGCTACCAAACTTTTTTGTTGTTGTTGTGTGCTTGAATAGATATTCTTTTCTTTGCTAAACCTTACTGAATTCGGAGTAATTACCTTTAAAATTACAACTTAACGTGAAAAACTAATCCTTGATCTTGGAAGGTGGACATCAGGTCTAGACCTGAGCTGCAAGTTTAATAATGCTCCTTTGTCTGCAGATTGTGTGTGTGCATGTGTGTGTGAAAGGAATATAACACTCCGCAGTGGTGATAGCATCTATACTTGGCGAGCCGTATAATATGATTCTCCTCAGTCTGAGTGCCTATCAGCGCCGGTGGAGGTATATTTTAATGATTTATATTCGTCCATTTAAATGCTTGCGCGAGACGTCGCAGTAGTTTGGGAACGAGGGTGAATAAATCACGAGGAATTACGCGGCTGTGTTCGTTGTCTTTTTTTATTTATTTTATTTTTATTGTGTGTGTGTGTTGGTGTACTTACGTTGGCAGCCTGCTTGCTATGCTAGTCTGGCTTCAGTGGTTTCTGATGTTTATCAGGCAGCCGCTTTGTCCGCTACCGAAAAGATCAAAAACTACAGACGTTATCCTACAACGAAAGCAGTTATTCGGAGACGCCATTTTGCAAACTTGTACACGTAGTGTGTTGTACGTACGACGTTATGCCAGTCGCTACTATTTCCAGCTCGTTTCCCCCTCTCTGTTGCATTCTTTCGTCTGTGCTGACCTTTCAGCCTGGAGATAGCATCTCGGGGGGATGTTCTCTGCTGGCTGAATTTTTCCTGAATTGTTGACTTAGTAATAGTAATTGGTTTGCATTTAACTTCACAGAGACATTTCACGGAGGGCTGTTCACCACAGACATTTCTGACACGGAGGCTTGGGGGATTTTACCTCCCAATATGTTCGTCTTATTCCTCGCCTCAGGCATTTTTAAAGGGAACAAAGATAAACACAACTCTTTTTTTTTTTTTTTTTTTTTTCCCCCCCCAAGTACAAGCAACACACTCCTGAAAACTCTAATTACCACAGGCGTGCACATTGCAGTAATTAGAGCATTAACCACACTTTTGGGTGAGTTTTTTTTTTTTTTTTTTAAAGAGATAGAAAATCTATAGATGCAGCATTTTCAAACGGCAAAAACTTGCATGCAGAGGCTTTATGGAGATACACATGTGAAAACACAGTCTGAGCTGCAAGTCGAGTCTCAGCCAATGTAAGCCGATCCCTCTCATCTGCTTTTGGTTTAGACAGACCCCCATTTCAAGACTGATTTGATCAAAGTTCCCCTGGTCTACGACTCGCTCTCTGCTTTTTTAAGCTATACAGCAAACACACGCGCACACACGCACACACACACACACACACTCTGAGTGCCTGCACCGGTAGTGAGACCAAAAAAAAAGAGATATTTCCGGCACACTCACTTCTCAATTGACCCCATGTTCCAGGATGTTAACGATTTTCTGTATAATCAAATGAAGTGGGTGAATTCATTGACTTATTAGATTAGTGAAACTGATTTCATGTTGGAGACCTGAGCTACAGTGGCTCTAGACTCAACATGACTCAAGTGGAAAATAAGTTTAATTACATTTCCTTATTTAATTAAACATATGTGATTGTTCCTAAGCCTCCATAGTAGGCATTATTCATCTGGGAAAGCATAATTTGGGGGGAAAAAAAAAAATTCACTGATACCAAATCCTCGTCCAACATTTTATTAAAGTTAGTGCCACGTATAAACTCCAAAACCAAAAGCGTTAAAGATGTGCATAATTACAGCGTAATTCATCAGGATTAAAATTTTTACATTTTTATTTTGTGGTGGTGTCGATTTGAGTCTCATAACTTGGGACTTAATTCAAGAGTTTGATGACTTTAGACTTGGCCTCTTGGAATCACAAAAAACCTTCGACTCAGTTTGGATTTTAACGCCAATGACTCGACTTTTCCCAAACTTAAACACTTTGACTTGTGGATATTTGATTATTAAATTGAGTTCAGTCAAGGATGGTCATACAACCATTTACAAATACTCTAATTTAAACCCAGAGGTGATGCTTAGGTTCAAATCACAGTATTCTAGTTTAATGATGTACTGTATAAAACAAACAAATAAAAGTCTAATTTACAGTAAAATTCTGGTAGCTGTGGTTGCCAGAATTTTCCCGTATTTATGCAGTAAACTAGAGATGTTTTTTTGGTTTTTTTTTAATTGTGCCGTTGGCTAAATTTCATTCTCTTAATATCAGCGATACTAAAGTTCATAGTTGTCATTATAACCAGTGATGGCGCTACTGGAGCCTCGCTGCTTACCCAGACAAACAGCTCGATTATTTAGATCATTAAAAATATTCAGTTTTCATGAATTAGTGGAAGCAAAACCAGACCAACGACGAGTAGAAAAGCTCTGAAACATAATACTAAAAGCAGTTGGGTTCAGGAGGGACATAGCAATTACTGATGGTGATCCTAACATCCATGTTTTGCTGCTCCCAGTTTGACCTCTGACCCTCGCAGGGCTGCAGCTCCCATTCCTTCCTCCTGCTCCCTAAACAACACTGGGTCAGTCGTGACCCCCTCGGGGTAAAGATGACCAACTGGACATGTGGGTCACATTCGAAAACACTGAAACACCTACCAGAAGAGCAACACGTCTGTTGATGTGCCTAAAAGTGATTTTTTTATTTTGTTTTTTAACCATCAGGAAACTTTGGCTACCATGACTGAGTGCGTCTGGACGGAGAAGGCCATAAGATGTTCCGGTTTGCATGAGCAAAAGTAAATATAGATTAATCACGGCAACAGAATGTAGCTATATAAACCAGAGGATCATCTACAAGCAGAGGGGAAGAAAAAAAACAAAACAAAACCAACAAAGACTGTTTACAAGAGCTGCTGAAAATAAGACAGAAGTAAGACTCTTGGTTTGGTTTCAGGGGTCGTAAAGAGATCCTGACAGGACTGTTTATCCGTTCGCGCATAGAAATGGGTCTGGGAGGCAGATGTTCAATGACCCAATCTCTTTGTGTGTGTGTGTGTTTGCTTTTGGTTGAGCATAAATCTGAGCATTTAACAAAGATCCCTCGCTATACTGATATTGTAATACGTGTCGTCGACTAAAGAACGTCTGCCTTCTGTGTTTTGTAATGGAGGTTTAGTTTTTCTGTTCTCTCTTCAATGCGTGTCTCAATGCAAATAAGCAAAATAACATACAGCAGCACCATTCTCATTCTGACTCGGTTTGCTGTTGCAGTGCAGAGATATTTATCGTCGGGTCAGAAACCTCGATAGCAACCTAACAAACCGACAGTCAGTCCAGGAAATGAAATGCACTGCATGGCGAGTGCGGTGTGTCTTTAAATCACGACTGGCCACACGTGACCAAAACTGTGATTTAAAAAAAAAATAAAACTTTGGAGGCATTAACACTTCACTCTTTTTAACCACCGTGTCACTAAAATGCTTCGTATTAGTAATTCATGCAGTGGTTGTGTTAAGCTGTGGTTTGACCCAGATTTCCACTGAGCTGGTTAAAACTACCTAAAGTAAATGTTACACCTGTGCAGATATAATCTGTTGTTGTTTAACTCAAATATGAACAACAACAAAAACAAAGTTGCTGCTACTCTTAACATGTAGGAGAAATGTTTGGCTACTGTGTGAATCTTGCTCAGAAAGGATGCATGAAAAATAAATAATTACAGTAACATTAGTTTTGTTTTTTTTTTTTTAGATAATTAACATTTTGCTTCTAAACAACGTCCATGGTGATCAGGTTACTCAGAGGAAATGAGGCACATGTGTACACGACAGCAGGAGTTCGTGCAGGATATGAAATCGGCACGGACTCCTGTGTGGATAAGGCGGCGTACTACTGCAACTCCAAAAGGTGAAGAGAGGAAACGGGGGGGGGGGGGGGGGGGCAAATTAAGCAGAAATAAATTGACTGATGTCTAACAAGGAAGATCTGAGATAGAACCCTGGACTTTGACATTCTTTTTTGTGAAAAATGTCCCAGGTTTCTGGGAAGTTGTGCTGCACCAGTGCAGTATGAAAAAGCTAAACTTCTTTAGAACATATTACTCATGCTGCTGGGAATAGGATTAAACAGAGTATTATGAAACGAGCATAAAAAGTCCTACAAGGTGCACTGTTGACTAATATCCATGTGTACTTGTCTCTGCTTAAGCATTTAATGCATTTTACAGGAAATTACTACAATTTATGGAGCTATTCACTAGATGGTCTCACTCTTAAAAGATGCATATTAAATAAAATGGCTTTTAAAAATAAAATTACAATTTCTGTTCCATTAATTCCTAAACAACAAACAGATAAACCAGTAAGTTCAACATTAAAACAATTTCAAAACATAGAAAACAGTAAAGGTCATGGGTTTAAAACGACCAGAGCGATCCGAGAAACATCCATGTTTTATTGCAAATCAAAAGAAGTTAATCAGCGCTAAGATCTTGTTTACACGTGTTTGTGTGCACACATGATGAATGGAGCCGAGCCCTTCCTTATCGCTCAGGTTAAACACTGAACGAGTCACGTTTGCCTTCGGTGGATTTCATTAACGGGGCGAGCGGCATCTATATTTATCTCAGTGATCTGAAAACAAGATGATGAGACAGAAGAGGGTACAACAGAAGGAGACTGGAGGATTAAGTCCAACGTGGCAATGGAAACTGTGCAGAAAGTGGGATGAGACAGAGACGTCAGGAAAAAAAAAATAAAAAATTAAAAGACGTGAACAACAGGAAGGGAGATTCCAGACTTGTTAAAAGAGTGAATGATGGAATGGCACCAGCAATATTTTATTCACATTTTAATAAAATATAACGCCTCCTCTCTTTTGCTTACGTCTCCATGGTGATACGTAATCTGAGAGGGTGAAGATACTTAAGAGACAGATGAAAACGAGCAAAAAATATTAGCAGGTCGAAATGGAAAATATAGAAAACAAACTAAGGTAAGTGTTTTGAAACATCATGGTTGCATTTTGAGTGTTTTAATCGTCTCCAGGCATGAAAAAATATTAAATTTGAAATTAATGTTTAAAAAAAAAAGACAAGAAAAAGTGCTTTAACAAGTCCACCGGTGGACAACAAATGGAAAAATATGTGACAAGTTATATTTAATCTGTTTTATTTATGAATTCTATTTGAACAACAGTGACGACCATAAGCACTAAAATTAACAACAAATTTCCAAAGAATATCATGCAATGTTGAGTAAAGACTATACAATACTATAAATGAGCACCGTAGTTCATAGTCTTCCTCATCTCCGCAGTGAGCATCAGTTTTTAAAAGTTAGTGGGTAACCAAGATGTACACAAAGGGATACACAACATGAAGATTTCTGCTGCATCTCAGCAATTGTGACACAAAACCAATCCCAGTGCCTTTAATTCAAAAATCATGGTCGTGTCACTCACACCTAATTTTTCTCTCCTGCTGGCCGTACGTCACGCAGCTGCCTGCGCGCACCGTGTCAGCATCAAATCAATAGGAAGCTTGTCGGGAACATTGACCATTAGTCTTGTCCAAGTGAGATTAAACAGAGGACAGTACATGGAGAAATAATGCCCCAGATGAATGAGACACAGCCACACCCACGGACACTAATAAGCTGAAATCCAATTGAGTCATCCATTATATTGAAATGTTCCTGCATGAGGAGCAGCGGGCTCCATGTTGCAGCTACAGGAAGTCATAAGGTTTTGTCATTTGCCACTTTGAAAGCGTAGAAAAAAAAAAGAAGAAAAACTAACACTGTTGGAACAAGCTGATCAATCTTAATTATTTTTGTTTCCAATTCTGCTCTTCCTGCTTAAAAAGAAAATAATAACTTTTTAGAAAATACTTAAAAAAAAAAAAAAAAATCTACATTTTAGTTAAATTGAAAACTAAATTTCCTAAACAATTTTATATGAAAACTATTTTATAATAAGATGTAAATTAACTAAAACATAAATGTATAAGGAGCTCATTATATGTCTCTACATTATAAAGTAAAGCTTCGATAACTCAGTCTAGATATCGAAAACATAAAAATTCCTGTTATGTGTTGAAACTTCAGATTTTTAAAGTGATGTGAATATGACTTTGGAATATATTTATACTAGTGAAAAATGCATGTGTTACATAAAACATGAGTAGGTTGTTTGTTGACAAACTGTGCACACTCATGAATGCATTCATTTCCAACCCCCCTCACACACGGTTACCATGGCTACCCCCCTCAATGTGCCCCGTATATGTCATTGTATCACTGATCATCAACCTTTCTCGAATGCCGAGGGCAATTAGAATGGACCTGACCTGACCGATGTGGACACCAGCACACAGACACACACCTGTCACACACACACACACACCTGCATGCGCACACATAGCTGAATAATGATTCCCCTTAAAAGACAGAATCCGTCCTTATTGAAAATGTGAAGAGCTCATCAGCAGAGGAATAGTTCTAAAACCTGCCCAAGAGCACGGTCTGCACTGCTGACAGATGAAGTTGTTTATTTGTCCTGTTTCATGTGTTTACGTGTTTTTGCTTGACATTTTGCTCCAATAGCAGCAAATGCCCGATGCGTGGAGTGAACACCTGTGGGTGGGTGAAAAACAACCTCAAAGACCGAAGAGGATCATGGGTTTGAGGTCACCACGCCTAAAAAAAAAAAAAAAAAAAAGACCTGACAAACCGCAGCGTTTAATGGCACCTCTTCATGTGAGCCTCTAGGCTTTTATTTATTTATTTTTTTGCTTTTGTTGACCACGGCCCTTTAAAATTCAATTTGCACAGACTTAACAAGATTAGGGTTCAGCATGTTTGCGTGTTGACTGCAGTAGAGTAGCCAAGCAAACCAGTGACGGTTTGAAAAACTTAATTTTAAAATAAATCCAAGAAAGAACAGCATTGGTATCAACATGTTTATTAGTAACAAGGCTGACATGCTATCGCTAACGTGTTTACGTTCACAATTTGCAGTTGTATACGTGGCCTGAAGGTCAGTTGACCACTCAGGCCAGCTGAGTGGAAATTCAAGGGACGTTCCAGATAGATGCTCATGGGGAATCAGGAAACGGCAGATAAGAAGACGGCAACCGCTACAGGACCACAACATCCCGACTCCTGAGTCCTGTTTTGATGAAACAAGCAAACAAAAAAATAAATACATCTCTTTCTGTAGTGTACAGATGGAAAGAGATAAAAAAAAATTTTCAAGTAAGAGAGAACTGCTGTGTTCTTGTGCAGCCTCGCATCGAAGCGGTTCAAAAGTACATCAGACAGTCACGCTCCGTGTTTCCTTCCTTTCTTCCTTTATTTTATCATCCGTTTTACATCTCGCTCTGTTTGTGCTGTTAGTTCTGCGACTTTTGACGCTGTCACTCTCTCTTATCGTTCTTGTCTCGACACCTTACCCATTTCTCCAACATTCACTTTTCACTTGGTGTCTGTCTGCGATCTGTCGTTTTTTTTTTTTTGTTGCTTTGGCTCCTTTGTTCAAAGGCTTCTGTTCTCCTGGCTTCACTCGGCGAGTGTAGGAAGAGCACTTCTGGAGGTTTCAGTGAATAATACATGTCTGTTAAGGCAAACCAAAGCAGGCCGACGCAGATGGAGGAGAGAAGACTGAGCTGAATATAAAGTTTTCATAGAGTGTGAGCGTGGAGGATTTATTAGGATGAAATATGAGCAGGCAGTTTTGTCATTAGGAAGAAACATGAGTCTTTCAATCTAATACATTCACATTCAAAGAAGGAAAATGTAATAGAATCTCTTTTTTTCACTCTTTTCTGTTCAAAAGATTCCTATACATACCGTCAACATATATCTATTGTTTCACCCTTAAGAAATGGATTTGAACTGTTATATAATTGCCTAAATAACACATTTCAAGGAATTTAAGACAAGAAGTGGGTGCAGAAGCACCAATTTTGGGGTCAAGGGGGTCTATCGGATTATAAAAACATGGACAAAACTGTTGGATAGGGCTTCCCAAAATCTAAGCTGCAGTTGAATTGAAAATCTGTGAAGTATTCTTAAAAGACAGGATCATGACAAGAAATCAATTGATTTAAATAAATTCCTCCATTTCTTGAATTAAGAGTGATTAGACATGAGGCCAGAACTGTGCAGAAAAGCTTATTCAGCTGCAAAAGGTGTGCAGCTTCTCTGCAAATGTCTGATGGGTGGTCAAATATCGGTGAGCTTATGCATACATACTTTAAACCACAGTTGCATGTAAAAAAATATATATATATTTCAACAAACTCAAACTTACAGATCAGATTCTTATTTTTGGATGTCATTTAAGATGGTCGTTGCCATCAATCAACCCTAAAAAAAAAAAAAAATATATATATATATATTGATGCTTCAGTTAATGTAGGAGTCATTCCCATGATGACATGTAACACACATTCATCAAGATGCTATTTATTTGCACTAAATCTGACAGAAATGAGGGTTCACTCCGGCCCTGCAGTCAAATGACCTCATCAAATTTCTCTGAATTATGGGTAGTGACACTTTGCTCACACATCTGTCTCGCTGCTCGGGGCGCCGTGTTGGTGACTCATGCCTCCCTCTCTAATGCGCAGACACGTGCTCTCCCAGAAAGCCCCAGACTCACATCGCAGCCGGACCACAGGGTAGCTGACATTTAGCAGTGAAAGAGAAAGCAGTGGGAGCTGAGGTGGGAAAAAACAAAACAAAAAAAAAAACAAATGGAAGCAGCAACCACAACGGTGTTCATGACCTCAACACGCACAAAAGATTAAAGTCAAAATGTAACTCACCTCATTCTTAAGCATTTAAGCGAAGCGTGTGCAGCTTAGGTAATACCTTAATCAGTTTGATCAAATGTTTTGGTAACACTTTATTTGAAGGGCTGTGCAACAGACTGACATGACACTGTCATAAACATGTCATAGCACCTGTTAGGAACACGAAGGAGTCTTCATGAATGTTTACAATTGTTGTCATAAAGTGTCATCTGGTAAATAATGACACTATTAATGCAAAGTTGCTCTAAAAGTTGCAACTTTGCAATTAAAAGTCAATTAAAAGTGTAAATGTTGCATTATTCAGACAATAATGATCCTTTCAATGCAAAATTCTATTAAAATTTGCATTAAAAGTCCATTAAAATGTCAACTTTGCATTAAAAGAGTCAGATTTTATCAAGTGAAACTTCATGAAAACTCCTTAATGTTCCCGACAGATGTTTTTCCTCAGTGAACTAAGTATAGGTTCTTTAAAGCTATGGAAAATGACTTGTGTAACAGAATACATAAATACAAACATCCAATCATTTAACACTTCAACTTCAATCTCATGCACTTTCGTCTTTTTTTTTTTTTTTGGCTCTTCGACATCCTCACATTTCAATCTGGAAAGACTCAGACGAAGAAAAAGGAACAATTAAAAGATTTAATGACAGCAATGAATAACAGTTCTTTGGCGCTCGGGCCCCGGCAGCTGATCTGAGCCGAGATTTGATGTGAACTCGATGAACATCCCGATAACCGATTAGGGATGCTCTCCCCCGGGGCCCGACACTGGTGGTGGAGGTCTGGAAAGAGTGCCATCCTGGAGCCAAAGGATGAGGGTGGAGAAGGGGAGGTGGTGGGTTGAACGCAGCTGGGAAGCGGCCGATGACTTGGGTGTGGATCCTTTTATGCTGAACTTGATTGATGATTGGACACGTCAGGTGAGGTCCAGCGCTGAGGTCGGAGATGAGCATGACGCCGATGGACGAACGGAGGGGATGGAGTCTTCCAGTTTGAATTTTCGCTATTAGCTCCATTTCAATCTGGAAAGACTCAGACGAAGAAAAAGGAACAATTAAAAGATTTAATGACAGCAATGAATAACAGTTCTTTGGCGCTCGGGCCCCGGCAGCTGATCTGAGCCGAGATTTGATGTGAACTCGATGAACATCCCGATAACCGATTAGGGATGCTCTCCCCCCAAAAAGGGGCTGAGGCCGGGGCCGAGGCCCGAAGAAAAGGGGGACCTAAAACTTGTGAGCTGCCTTGAGGGTGCGGAGAGAAACATCACAGTACTGGTAGTCGCCAAACGAGTGCAGAAGTCTAGAAGGTGTTAAGGAAGAAAATATCTAAATTGGATAACTTTGGAAAAAGTTTGGCTCCCTCTTCCTCTGGATCCCAGGTCCTCTCGGCGGGCCATGTGTAGCCACAAGGAAAACAATGCGTGTTGACGTCACAGAATTACAGAGTTTAATCCAATATAAGACAATGCACAGAAACTACCGAACAACGGAGACATACATTCATTTACCTGACATAAATGGAAAGAAGAAGAAAAGCAAAGACATCTTTGGAGAGTTGCCAGAGCAAATCTAATGTGTTACTTCTGTGTAGAAAGTTTTATCTCCTTTAATTTATTCAAATAAGGCGTATCTTTGCTCATCCAATCCAGGAGCCATCTCTGGCCCCTTATCTGAAGCCTAAAACCCCTGCAGTTTACGGCCTTTCACAAATGGGCGCGAAAAGCCGGAACCTCCCCTGTACTGCTCTCCACACAGACAAAAGGCAGTTCAAACGATCCTAGCAAACCATCCGCTGCAGCCACAGGCAAAACAAAGGTCAACAGGCCAGAATAAGTCACTGATTTAAAACCACAATTTAGGCCATTTG
This sequence comes from Poecilia mexicana, assembly GCF_051168715.1. NCBI lineage: Eukaryota > Metazoa > Chordata > Actinopteri > Cyprinodontiformes > Poeciliidae > Poecilia > Poecilia mexicana. The sequence goes on along the minus strand of NW_028263391.1, from coordinate 8,647,142 downwards.
AGTCAAGACATGCTCAGTTTTAAAATTAGCTTATTTTAAATTTATTTTCTTAACAAAGGTGAGAAGCTGGTAGGAGGAATCAAATTTGATTGCTAGAGGGGTTTTCATGATATCATGAAGCCCATTCAAAGAATGAAGGCATTCTAAGAGAAAGGCTGAAAAATACCAGGCAAGAAAGTGAAGGATAGTTGAAGGCGCGGAGCCAGGCAGGAGATGGGATCAGTTTCGGGGGACACGATCATCTGGAGACAGGCTGGAGGATAGGTGCCTGCTATATGGGAGCCCTGCTGAAAATATGAGCGAAGAACAACTGAGACATGGGCCAACAATGAGAGGAAGGCTAGGACATGGGCCAGCCGTAGGGCAGGCCATGCTGGGACATGCCGAAAAACTCGGACGTAGAAATGAATGATTGAAGATTTAAAGACAAAATTAATAACGGTTCTTAGGAAATGAATGACAGTTCTTTGGCACTCGAGCCCCGGCGGAATATTTGAACTGTGATCTCGGGTGAACGCCCCCGACTCTGATTAGGGATGCTCTCCCCCCCAAAAGGGGCTGAGGCCGGGGCCGAGGCCCTAAGGTGAGAGGAGGGAAAGGGCAACTAATCCACCTGTACATACTGCTGTAAACACCGTCTTATCTGAGCTCTTCATAAGAAACATGCAAAGGTAATAAAGCGAAATAACACAGACATGAAGCAACATGGTTACATTTCTCTAAAGCAGCAACTTTGAACCTGAACGGTCAGCTGAAGCAGATCTCTGACACCAGAGCTGGGCTACTGTTAAGCTATGAGGCTTGTTGAGCTTCGTCAGGCTTCGGAAGCTAAAGCCCAAACCGTAACCTCCCCCGTTAATCTCTGACACTAACGACTTGAAAATAGAATAAATACATGTCCGTTAGAATGTTTAGATACTTAATTAGCACATTTTTACAAGAACAATGGCAGAGAATATTGCCTACTAGCATAAGCTAAAGTTAATGTTAGCCACAAAGTTTAAGTAAAACTCACTGTCGTGTCAGTGAATGTATAACTAGGCGTGCATCTTAAACATTTCTCCAGCTGACTTGTTGGGGCTTCGGATCGATGTACAACCTTGGCCAAGCACTGCAAGCACCTAGTGCAAATGATAATTGTAATGGATCGGAAACAATCGAGCCGCTCCGCCCGGAACGCGGAAACTGAGGTGCAAAGAGTCCATAGTGGGACTCTGAACCTGTGAGTTGATTTGGGGGACAGGAGGAGGAGAATGCTGAGAGGAAAGAAAAGGCACAGCATACAAGTGGTCAGCCAATAGGGATGTTGATCACGAGAAAAGGTGAGGCACTGATGGAAGGAACAGATATGAGGTGACAGATGCCACGAGGAACTTGGTGGAAGAAGGCCAGCAGTGATAAACCATAACATGATGCCAGGCTGGAGACAGAGTCAGCGGAGGAATACTCTGCGAGAGTGAGACCAGGCAGGAGGAAGCAGGACAGCTTGGTGGTTAATGTGATGGCGGGGCCAGGCAGGTGAGCATGAACAGCTTGGGGGCTACTGGGATGGAGCGGAGCCGGGCAGGTGAATGGGGGCCAGCCATGGGGATACGGGGCGGCGCGGAGCCGGGCTGGAGGGTACGGGTCAGCTTGTGGGGATGCAGAATAGCCTGAAGAAAGGCTGAACGACAGGTGCGGGCTGGAGAGGCGCCTCGCTGGACAGACAGAGGGAACAGCTGGGACATGGGCCAGCTGAGGCGGGGCGGGGCCGGGCTGGGGGGTACGGGACAGCAGAATAGCCTGGAGAAAGGCTGAATGACAGGTGCAGGCTGGAGAGGCGCCTCGCTGGATAGACAGAGGGAACAGCTGGGACATGGGCCAGCTGAGGCGGCGCGGAGCCAGCCTGGGGGGTACGGGACAGCAGAATAGCCTGGAGAAAGGCTGAATGACAGGTGCAGGCTGGAGAGGCGCCTCGCTGGATAGACAGAGGGAACAGCTGGGACATGGGCCAGCTGAGGCGGCGCGGAGCCAGCCTGGGGGGCACGGGACAGCAGAATAGCCTGGAGAAAGGCTGAATGACAGGTGCGGGCTGGAGAGGCGCCTCGCTGGATAGACAGAGGGAACAGCTGGGACATGGGCCAGCTGAGGCGGGGCGGGGCCGGGGGGTACGGGACAGCAGAATAGCCTGGAGAAAGGCTGAATGACAGGTGCGGGCTGGAGAGGCGCCTCGCTGGATAGACAGAGGGAACAGCTGGGACATGGGCCAGCTGAGGCGGCGCGGAGCCGGCCTGGGGGGTATGGGGCAGCAGAATAGCCTGGAGAAAGGCTGAATGACAGGTGCGGGCTGGAGAGGCGCCTCGCTGGATAGACAGAAGGAACAGCTGGGACATGGGCCAGCTGAGGCGGCGCGGAGCCAGCCTGGGGGTACGGGTCAGCTTGAGGGAGTGACTGAGAAGGCACAGAGCTAGTCAGGAGGGTGAAGGCCAGCTGGGTGTTACAGACTGGAAAGAAACCTTAAATTAAGGGTGTAAAGGACAGAGGGGAAAGATATGCGAAATATTGACAGGATAACATTCACTTGCATGAGGTTGACCAACCACCACCAGAGAATTGCGCAGTGCTCGTCTGGCACTGGATGTTAGCGTAAGGCCAAGAGAGTACCTCGAGACTGGTGAACGTAGTCGAACATAGACTTTTTTTTTTTTTTTTTTTTTTTCTCTCCCCTCAAGGTTGCATGCATGCAGGGCTTGGAACTACGATGAGCATGAAGAAAAAGCCGAGACTCAGAATGGGGATGAAAACTGAGGAAATATACAGGCAGGATGAGATTAAGCTTGAAATGGGTGACTTGTCTAATAGCAGGACTGGACACAGCACAGGCAGGGAGATAGCTTATCGGCAATGGTGTTAAAATGACCAGATGCAACACGCAGGTATGCTAAATTAAATGGTGGCGATAGAAGACATGAGACAGATGGTGGAGGATTGGCTTATAGTTAAAACACAACTTATAGTGAGCGATGATCGGGATCGCTTGCTGACATTACTCTCCGGAAACAGGTTAGACAGTGAAACGAGTTAGAAAATGCTGAGGACTTGAGCTGCTGAAATGGATGATGCAAGCGAGAATTCATGGCTTGTTTAATTGATAAGGTCTGGAACGATTGTACCGAGATTGTCATGGAGGGATTTAAGTCAACTTCACGATCTGTGGCCAGCAACTGAACAGCGTGTGATGCCTCACAACTGAGGCAAAACTCCTAATTACTGGATGATTAATACGTACTCGTGCAGAGACAATTGGCAATATGACTTGAATTATGACACAGTCAAAGACAGCATAGTCTTCGGTTGACAAGTTGGCTGATAATGGAGCTGAAATAAAAAATGCGGTAGCCGACACACCCGAGACAATGGGCTGCATGGCTCTCAGTAGCTGAGTGCGCATACGAGTGCTGATATATGAATGAGTAATCCCTCTAGGCTGCCCCGACTCCAGACGAGTTTAACATGAGGGCATTGGCTTATGGGGGCAGAAGGTACACTGCAGTAAAACTACCCATACGAGGACATTTCCAAAGCGTTCAATAACGAGGGTCCTACACTCTTTAGAACATATCAGCGGGCTACAGGCCACTAGTCGACGAGCTGAAGGTGCTACATTGTATAAACTTTCATTATTATTTAACGTTGCCTGCCTCCAACGCTTGCTCGACTCAGTCGGTTAATTGAGGAAACTGTGCAAAGCTCTGCGAATTGCTGGTTGCTGCCATAATTCGAACACACACGGAGCTGAGACAGCAGCAGCAGGTCTCTTTAGCTGTCGCACGGGAGTAAACCCGGTGAAGAATCTTAGAGCTCGAATGGCGTTTTAAAGCGCCTCCCCAAACACGACAAATCGATTCTTCAACATGCAGTTAAAAGCTCTCGAGAATATTGGGCGCAGCCTGAGTGGCCTACGAGTTCGGGAGAGAATAGGCTAATTGAAATGCAGTTCGTAATAATGCGAATGAGACATGAGAATGCTACGTCTTACCCCGACAGCCCGAGATGGGCGTAGAGAGGGAAATCCGGAAAGGTGCTGACCATGGCGGCATGCGGAAGAGAGAGAAGCTGTTGACGTGGCTGACCCATCGCGTGGCAACGGTGTGAAGACGATGCGAGAGCGGTGGTGGAGAAATGGAGGGAGAATGGATGGTGAGCTGGGAGAAAAAGGTGACGTGGATCGGTGCAGCGAGACCTTGGCGGGCGAAGGAAGACGGCCTTGCTGCTTCCGTCGGATCCTCTCTTCGTTTCTGTCGTCTTTTACGTGGCATATTTTAACAGGCTGTCTCCTCCACGTAGAGCTCCGCAGTTAGCTAGCTGGACTCACTGACTGTGCGGGAAGCAATTGCGTCGTGCGTCATGGCAAAAGTTAAAAGGTAACGAGGTGACGGGGCTTATTATGACGTTTTTCGAAGGTGGGACGAGGAGTACGGGAAACCCCAGATAGGTGAGAGATAGGCGGGTGAGCCTGCTTGAAATAATCGAGGCTGAGGTCGGGAGAAACATCTCTTGCAACAGAGGAGCGTCTGAGGGGAAAAGAAAAGGCCAACGCAGGATGAGAGGTAGAAGGACGGAGAATCACGAAGCTGTGGAGAAGATGAGACGTGCTGGCTGAGGAGCTGTGGCGAGCAGATGAACGGATTGAACGCAGCTGGGAAGCGGCCGATGACTTGGGTGTGGATCCTTTTATGCTGAACTTGATTGATGATTGGACACGTCAGGTGAGGTCCAGCGCTGAGGTCGGAGATGAGCATGACGCCGATGGACGAACGGAGGGGATGGAGTCTTCCAGTTTGAATTTTCGCTATTAGCTCCATTATCACCTTGGCATTCCTAAATGGTTTGGAGCCATAGTCATTTTTGTGCATTTAAGGTCCTTTTATTTTTTGTATGACAATGGCAGAAATAGGCTTCCATACTTTCATTTGGGTTCTGAGCATAAATTATGAATATTGAGCAGAGTTTGTGGTTGTGGTATTTTGCTTAAACTGTCTTTGAGTGTAAATCTTGCCACCAGACATAATGGATCAAAGTAAATCTTTATAGATATTTTTTCTCTACCTTTTCTCTCTGGATCCATGAATGCTCCCGTTGCAGCTGACATAAACGGGCTTTCTGTGGCAATAAAAAAAGGAGAAAACCTAGTCAACTGCTGAATATTTGATCATTCACCAGCACAGGATAAATAATTTAGCAATTGGCTTTTGCATCTCTCTCTCTCTGCCGTTGGAGACAAACAGTGAAGGTCTTTAACCATGGTGTATTAAACACCAGTGATGCACTTTAAGATGTCCTTAAGCCACTTCTTCTGTGGAAAATGACCAGAAAATGCCTGATAACTTGTCCGACTGACCGGTTCCACCTCCCTTGCTTGGGCAGGGTGATTTAAAGGAAAGTCATTTGTGACGGTTTTACAATTTATTGATTTCTTCCCTACAAGTGCAAACCAAATGACATGTTCGCAGAACAGCACCGCCTCAGTGGGAGCAAACAGCTCAGATTCTTGGAAATTTCGGTTTACACTTTAAGTAAAACCTTACTACGTTCTGTCATGTTACAACTTGAAACTCTAATTTATTTTATCGCAATGATATCTGTCAGACCAGCAGCACAACGCAATGTATGATTGGGAAGTGAAAGGAATCATTTGTAGCTTATTGAATTGGCCATAAAGCCAAAACAGACATGCAATATATTTATAAAGTATAAATATATTATATATTATAAAGTGTGAGGAAAAAATACCTGCCTTTGCTGACAACACAATGTGTTATTCTGACACATTTTCTCATAATGAAACCTGAAAAATGACTCTTTAACCCAAATATTTAGTAGTTTAATAATCCAGTTGGTTGGTCTTTCAACTTTAGTCGTGTCATTTTTAAACATTTTTTGGCTTTAACCTGTTTTTTAAATAATAAATAATATTGAAAACTTACTGTATTATGCTGAATTAAAGTAATAACTTTGTTGGTGTAAAAACTAACTTAAGCTTTACTAAGTTAGCAAAAAAAAAAAAAAAAAAAAGCGTTGTTTTTAATCCTGGTCCAAATTATGACGACGTTACTTTGTGTCATTGCCGGATCTTCGTAAAATCACGGGATGGGGAAGAGGGAGGGGTGGGGCCGAAACTACGACATCCTGTCCGGACAGGAAAACAAACCGGATGCGTGTTGCGCCGCGTCTGCCTTCGCGCGGCGTCCTGAATGATTTAAACCGTTTTACATCATCGGCCTCACCCTCCCCACATCCCTCGCTCCTTCCCTCCTCCTCTCTACCCCCCTCCCCCCCCATCCTGCACTGCCTCCCGCTGATGCGCCGCGCAAGCAGCCCAGAGATGCTGCTGCTGATGTTGGCGACCGACTGCAGCATCCGACATGGGCATCCTTTAATCCGGCCGTGGCACAGTGAGTGTTTTACCTCCACTTCTCTCCCGCACACCCTCACCCAGCGACGACGCTTTTCCTAAACTTAGCTGCTACCTCTACCACCATCTCCCCTCGTCGTCTCCCTACGCGGCTGTTTTCCCATCTTCCTTTGTGCAGTTTTCCTTTTTTTTCTTTCTTTCTTTCTCTTCATAAGGGGGGTGGCGCATAAACTCGACGGAAACAGTGCGAGCCCGTGCTGTTTAGCAGCAGGGAATTGTCGGGGAATTGTCCCTTCCCGTTACTACACTACACCCCACCCAAAAGTGATGTTTCTTTGCGGAAGAGAAAGGAGGAAAGAGTTGAGGGTGGGTGTCGCTTCTCCCAGCGGACTGTAGCTGCAGCAGGCAGGCGGGCAACTGTACTGCTTGTACAGCGAGGTGCCCAACTTAAAAGAAAAAAAAAAAGGCTGACATAAATAATTCAAAACATTTTTGGTTGCAAGTGAGCATATTGGGGTGCGTGCAGTGGGGGAATGTGGAAAGTAGGAGAGAAAATCTATCTATCTATCTATCTATCTATCTATCTATCTATCTATCTATCTATCTATCTATCTATCTATCTATCTATCTGTAAGAAGGAAACATACTGTGCATCTGGATGCCTGCGTGTGTTTATTTGAGGACAAGAGCACTCAGACACTGACAGCCTCAAGCAGTCAAACTAGGCTAATCCCTAATGACATGGACAAATCTCTCTCTTTCTCTCTACCGCCCCCTCCTACCCTTTCCCTTCACCTATCTGTTTTTTTTTTTTTTTTTTAAATTTGCCATAAGGTACTGTCTCCTGTTCCTGTATTTCCTCTCCGTTCTTTGTTTTGCTCAGTTGTGACGACGTGCTGTCCGTGGTGCTGAAAGCAGGCGTCAGCAGATGGCTCGGCGATACGCTGTAGCCAGACGGGCCTGTCACTGCTCAACAGGTGCCACAGACAAGAGGCAGGGATTTTGAAGACGGCGAAGAACGAGGTCGCGTCGGGATATGTCTCGGTTGACGTCGTGCGTTTCGCCTTTCGTTCCGGAAAAGGGCTCGCTCTGGAGACTCACCAGGAACTCTCCAGTTGATTGGTGACAGTTTGATCAGGCGTGGCCAGCAAGGGGACAACCACAGAGTCAAAGTTGCAATCTTTTTCCGATCAGCAAACACAAAAAGACAACATTTCCCGATGCTGGCAGAACTCGGAGATTTAACTGAGCAACATTTGGATCTCGGGCCTTGCTCAAGCAAGCACCTTCAAACGATTCTCACTTAAATAAGAGGTGGTTCCAAGCCTCTGACCGGTTACTTCAAAACTTTAAAAGGTTAACAAAACATGAACAATCAAAAGAAACAGACAAATGAGTAAAAAAAAAAAAAAACCTCATCTGAGAGGTACCAGTACCTTACTGTCTACGTTTAGGGACAATGAATAAGCAGTATTATAAATAAATAAACCGCTTAGATACAGCTCTAGAAGTGTCTTTCCAAAAAATATATGTTAAGACTTAAGAAACATTCAAAAGTAGTTGTTTCCGAATCTATGTTTGAAGAAAAAAAAGTCAAATACGCTTTGCATTAGTCAACCAAATTCTTAAGGTTGGCCTCTTGCATGGTTTAGAGTTTTTTTGTAGTTTCCCAAAACAATGGTACCAGGTTGTGCTGACAGCAATACTCTTCGTTGTGGAAGTTGCTACCGAGGGCAGAGAGCCTTCACCACCCAACACCAGAGAGATGGAGAGAGAGAGAGAGAGAAAGAGAGAGAGAGAGAGAGAGAATATGAAGGTTGAAAGATCTACATCAAAACTGTGTTGTTATTTTGTTTTTTTAAACTCTATTTGTGGTGGAGAATGATGGATTCTGAGATGAGACGATGTCCTGCATTCTCCAGGGATGTTAGCTGCACCACTCATTAATGTAAGTTGCAAAATTGTGTCAAAAGCATCTCCAAAAACTCAAATTTGTGCCTCTCTTGTTGAGGACATCACAGGCACCTGTAAACTTAAGAAATTAAAAAGACACAGCCATTTCCTGTTAGGACACCACCAAAACAAAAAGGATATGTCGCAGAAAGAAATGTAGAAGCTGAAGAAACGTTATGACTACTACGTTGATGTGATGAGGATGAATTTGCTGAGGCAATGGCAATGAGAGGCAGAAACAGATGATTACATAACCACCCAATTTAGCAACTGCAGTTTGTCTCCCTGAATATCTCTCACATAAAGTCCCAAACAGCCTCCGAGACACGCAGGTCTTCACGGAGAAGACAGAATCACACGCAGCGCCGGAGGTTTATGATTGTGTGCTTTCTAAGAGACGGTTTCAGTGCCTCGTATGTGTGTGTGTCACAGTGTTGGCATGGGTGTTGCACTACAGTGTCTAGCAAAAGAATGGCGATGTGAAAACTAGACGATCGTATCGTGGAGTGTGTAATGACGCCTTTTGCGCTCTTTAAATACATAAAGCAGAAAAGAAAGAGTATGGGAAAACTTCCGACCTATGAAAACTTAGCTGCCCACTTATACCGGCAGACCGGATATTGAGAACATTTGTTATAGAAGAGCAGTCTAGATCAGTGGTCCCCAACCCCCGGTGGTCCCCAGCCCCCAATTGGTACCGGGCCGCGCAAGAAATAATTAAATATTTCCGTTTTATGTATTATTTGAGTCTGGAGGATCTTTTATTTTGAAAATCCTTTTACCGGATTCTCTCGGTTACTTGCGCGCCAACACTGAGCCCACAAGCAGCAAAATGAGTAACAAACAGATCAGATGTCTTTGGAAAGTTTCTTTGCAAAGGGGAAAAGGCCCAGAGAAGAGACAGGAGGATGGATTTATCCCGGACCGGTAGGTGAGACCCACATTACAAGCCGCTCTGTGTAACATGCGGTGACTGGCTGCTAATGAGGGAATGAAGCTTCAAACTGCTTCACCAAGTAGAGACCAAGCACGCTGTGGATATAAGCAACACTTCGGCTGTCATTGTCTCTCATCACTCCCAGATGGGACCGTCTCGTTGCAGAGAAACAAGCTCAGGGCTCCCGTTAGTCAAGTTAAAATAAGTTAAAATTTTCATAAAAGTAAAATGCTCGTTTTTGTGGCGCATCTGTATCTTATTTTGAAGGGATATGTAAACGTTACCATAGCAACCAGAGTCAGAGTGCGTTTGGGCAGTGGTCGAGAGGAGATGAGTAGAGCTTGTGAGTCTTAAATCTGGTTTAGACGGCAAGATTTAAGGATTGTCGGCCGATTCTCCAAACTTCTGTGACCACAGAGCTGATAAAAGTACAGCAGGTTCGATCGGTTCGTGTTCCACCACACGGCAGGAGCAACACGAACCGATTCCAGTCACGAACATCCCGATTCCAGAGGATCATCCAGTAAAACTCCCAACATAGCAAACGGGAATTTAGAATAACCAAACACGGATGACGATGTAGAAACAATAGTGATAGTTTGTGGAGACATTTTAAGAGATAAAAGACGAAACAAAAAGAAAAGGTGGTGGATAAAAGACGACGGGAGCAGCCGCTCTATTTGCTGCACTATGATTTGGAGGTGACTGTGTTTTTTCATAGTTAATATTTTTAACTGAATAAACATAATGACCTTTACATATAATAATAAACATTTCCACATATCATCTCCAATATCCACCGGACTCTCAGTTGCGCAATATGTCAGCTGTTTGGGATTCCCCTCTGTTCTTACGTCACCGCGCTTTCTGATTGGCTACCTGTCACATTCAGCAGGTTGTATTCTCCTTCCGGTCAGGAAATGGAAAACCTCACAGGCTGCGTTAAAAGGGCCAAGACAACCCAAATTGGGTATATTCTGCGGGAACACCAGATAAGGCAGAAGCCTTATCTGACTGTTCTCAGAATGTTCTGATTCATTTATCTGTTTCTCTGGTCACTTTATAACCCCGCCTCAGTATTTTAAGCTCAGGATTTTTGCTCCATGTTGAATTATTCTCTTATTTTAGCTTGACTGTCTGCATTTCGGGTCCGTAAAGCTAAATATGACAGGGGAAAATTCAGAAATCCACGTCAGTCTTCAAATCTTTTAACAAAGTAGCCACAACAGAACAACTTCCAAAGAAATTTCCACTTGCAGTCTGTTTCAGATCAAGCAAAAAATAAACCTATAGATAAAATGCTTTGTGAATACCAACACAACGCCAAACCCCAAACGTGAAACAGGGCGGGTAGCGTTAACTCATTTCTTATTTCCCAGAGCTTATTAACATGCTCAGAAGGAAGGAGGGAGCCTTTGCAGAGGATTGCTCTGTTCTGCCATACGCGGCTCCACACATGAAGTGATCTGCAGTCCACTCTGAGGAAACCTCCGACCTTCAGACTCTGCTAGTCGTTGAGCCTCCGTCCCATAAATAAGAATGTGTTTATCAAATGAAACCAAGCAAAGCTGCAGAAGGCCAAGCCTTGAATTTACTGAAAGCATTTCAGACGGAAAATCTTATTTTTTCTCTCTTTTTAAAAAAAACAAAAAAAGAAAGTCAGTCGTATTTATATTAAAGCTGAAGATGGGGGATGGCGGGGATGCGTCCGAAAATATTCTCCTATACCGCTGGCATGTATTTTTTTCTATTAGAGTCTGGTGGATTTTTTGTTTAAAAAGAGAAATCGATCGTGGCTTTTATATCAGATACGTAAAAACTGTAGGAAAGAAAATTGGACGTGCCTGTTTGGAATCAGAAACGATCAGTTTACTACAGATCAGTCCTTTTAAATTGCCTTGTTTTTGCCTTGTCTGACTGGATACGTGGCAGATGCTACAGACACACGTACGCACATAAACTCATATTTATGAATGGCTGGCAGACGCCCTCTCCCTTTAATCCAATCAGAGACTGGTTAGGACTGACGTCAGAGGACCTGCCTGCACATAAAGGCGAAATACTCGTTTAACACAATGAAGCCTCCTGTTACAGTAAGGCTCTAAACTGCAGGACAAAAGCAAAAGAGAGAAAAACAAGAAATTAAAAAAGAATCCAGGATTAAACCCAGTGTGTCTGATGGATATGATAACTACCACAATGTAGTAGTCTGAATATTGTGGAATATTATGGTAACTCATTTTAATTTTAAGCATGATAAAAAAGTATATTTTTTGCTGGATGTTTGCTTTGGCCTTCAAACGTAATGTTATTTTAATGACTGTGCAGCTGCATCTGAATTGTATCATGCGAAGAGCAATTCAGTCCAAACAGGAACTGCCCTGATAATTAATAGTAATTGTGCTATTAAGTATAAATGTAAAAAAAAAAAAAAACATTTTATTACTTTAATTTTAAAGCTGTAAAAAATCATCAGAGATTCTTACAACTTATTTTTAAAAAAGATGGTAAGAAAGTGAACGAGGGTAGAAGGACAGAGACAGACAAGCACAAAGCCCTCAGCTGACAGCAGACTAAACACAGTAAGCAGGCCAAGCAGCAAGACCTCATTTGCTGGAAAGCCATATGTAAGATGATAAACAACCCGCTGTCAGAGAAGGAGTGTGCAAAAGATTTGCAATTGAAATAAGAAAGACGCCGGGTAGGTTAGAGAGCGTGATGATAAAGAGATGCTCTCTGACAGACTGCTCGTCAGTGACAGCGATGAGGTGAACGACGCTTCTGATTGAACAAAAGGGGATGAAAATTTGAAGAGAATATTCCTCATTTCCGTCATAAATTGTTGTCTTGCGAGTAAACGTTGCGCAGTGAGATTTACACTTAAGCAGTAAGCAGTGCTGTGTAGTCTTTTTAAGTGCTAAATGACCTTGGTGTTCATTTACCACTTGAGGGTAAATAGAGATGTCACCATTATGGCTGGTGAGCTTGGAGCCCCGGGGAGTGGCACTGTTGTTTCTATTTATCTTACAGTCAGGGAGGCAGATTTACTTTGCTTTAAGCTTCAAGCTGCCACTGCGCTGCAATAAGGGAAGACAGAGGACGTTGTGGCAGCCCAAACTGTGATTAATCAGCTCTGGAGACAGAGCATTCACGCGGAGCAACTGGTCTGTTTCCTGGGATCATTGAAGTAGCCCTACTTAGTTGTTTTTTGTTTTTTTTTAATGGTCAACAAATTTAATGAGTTCTGAACTGTGGCCATCGGAGTTAATTAGATGAAACATTTAATCTAATTAACAATCTCAGTAATTAGCCGAATTACAAAGATGATTTGCTTGGCATAAAATATGACTGTGTGCTTCACTGACAACAACCAGGAAAGGACGTTTTCAGTAGACTAAGCACTCGCAATTTGAACTGTTTTCTGCTCATCATCTGGTCATCTTTAGTGCACTGACGATTCCTCTCACAGAGCATCCCTGCCCAGTGCTTTTCCCACACAGTCCCTCTAGACTAGCGGCAGCAGCAGTTGGCAAATACCTAATGGAGTCGTGTGTCTGCTGAGCTCATCATGCGCAGTCCAACGTTCCTGAGAATGGTTTTAAACGGCATACTTGAGATTCATTGTTGAGACGACACGCCGAAGGTGGAGTGTTGGAAAGACCAGGAGCTTCTTAAAGAAACAGAGACCAATTTCCAGGCCGCAAACTGCAGCATCACATTTCTTTTAAGTTATGTTTGATATAAACAGCGTTTAACTGAAGGTGACATAGTTACATCATTGTGTTACATAATGGCACTATGTGCATTGAAAAAAAAACAAAAAACACTGCCCCTTTAAAAGATACGTATCAAAACGAGACGTATTGACCCATGTAACACTTCATTAACTAATCTTTAAATGCCAGAGTAGAGGGAATGAACAGTATAAATAATGAAGATTTACTAAAAAATGAGCAAACTTTCTAAATTCACACTTCAAAAACTAAAATCCTGTGTTCAGAAAATGCCTATTTAATGAAAAGAATCTAACCAGCTGTTTTGTAACTATCAGAGGGGACAAATTACAAATATACTCCTGCTTCATTTTTTTTTTGGCACTTCACCTCTGTGTGCTACTTCCTGTTGCAGCGTCACATACAGTTCCAAGAAAACGCTCTGACGTTCGAAGTTGAAGTGTAACAACATTTGAAAAGAAAAAAAAAAAAAGGAGATTTATTCTTTCGCAAGAGCCATTAAAATTTAAAAGGATATTTACTGCAGTAAGGCCAGTTTCCATCTTGTATATGCTGAGAAACGTATATCAGAAACAACAGCAAAACTGTGATGGATTCATGGATCCTTCCTTGCTTCATTTATGTCTCAGAGGGATCATACGCCTCTTGCATCAGAAAAGCCCTCAGCCCATCTGACAGCCCGCTAATAAAACGGATACGAACGTCAAAATTCTTACAGAAAAATTAGTCTCCAGAGAATTTCGACTGACTTGAACAGTCGGAGCGTGGCCGATGAAGCAAACAATCGAATCAGTCTGACAGCCTGCAATTTCCCTTTTTTTTTTTTCTTTTTTTTTCTATATCAGATTCATTTGGCGTGTCACACGGAGATACAGTGGTCACAGCCTGCCAAGGCAGTAAATCAACCACACTGTAACAAATGTTGGTTCGGCTGAGGAAAAGTAAATGGGGAACGCCACACTCCGGTGATCTAACAAGCCAATTAACAATTGTGGTAACAAATCTAGTGTGGTATGTTTCAGGAGGAAATTCCCTTTAAATACTTGCCTATGCGTATCTAACTGAGGAATATGATCTTTGTTAACCAAAAATTGCGTTGTCAAAATGTTTTACGTTTAAAAAATGACAAATCTGTTCCATCTTTTTTTTTTTTTTTTTCCAAAACAGTCTGCCTAAATGTAATTAAGTAAACGTGCATAACTCTTATTATAGAGACTGATAGCCATGGGATAAAGACATTTGTAGACAGATTGCAGGAAGCTCTAAGCGCTCATAAATCTTAACAGTGTAAGCAACAGACATCCAGCTGTACGTTAAGGCACATGAATTATGCACAGTAATAGTTTCTCATTTAAATAAGCTGCCGTGTTTTTTTCTCTCTCTCTGTGTATTCATTTGTCCAAAGTTCAATAGATCTGACATTGTGCAACAACATATTTCAGAAACCCTTACAGTAAATATTTACCTTAAAAAAAATAAAGCATGCGTTTTTGAAAGAGAAGAGGGATATAGGTAACTTAAGAGGTTTAAATTCAAACTTGAGGATTCGTAGTAAACGCACAACAAGAAAGAGCTTTTGTATTTCAATTTGTGGTGTAAAATTACGGAACAAGTTAAATGAGGAGTTAAAACAAAGTCAAAATGTTATACAATTTAACAGGCCATATAAGGAAGTTATTTTCAGAAGACAGAAATATGGGGGAGAGATAGCACTAATATGAATATATAAATTGAGGCCAACGCATATGAGTGTGTGTGGGTATGGATGTATGGATGACATATATTTAGACGTGTGTGTGTTTGGTGAGTCCATGGCAAAAAAAAAAAAAAAGATAAAATGGAAAATTAATTAACCTATGTTTTTATTTTTGATTTGAGTTATTAATGAGGGTCCATCTGAAAACATGCTATGAGTTTATGGGGTAGGAGTTCATAAGTTTCTTACTTTTCATACTCCTTTTCGACCATGTTAAGATTATTGCGGTGCAAAAAATATGTCTTCTGCATTCCTTGTTTACATCTGATATTTTATGCTGCTATCATGTTCGAAATAAATAAATAAATACATATTCACACCGATGTTGAGTCACACCGAATCCTAAACAACACATTTCGTATTTCTTAACGAGACTCGTGCCGTTTTGCCTGCATTCGGTGAGAAATGCGCCAGGCCTTTTAACGGGGGCCGGTTTGTCTTCCCCGATCCATTAAATGCAAAGCAGGTTTCCATGTTTGGTTTTGAGTGATTAGAAGAGGTCTGGCCTTTATTAGGTAAATGCAGCTCTCGCTGTAAACGTCAATGCGTTTGAGAGCTCAATCCAGTTATTCAACCGGCACTTTAGACTCCAGGAGAGACAGGCTTAGTCACTGCTGATGTGTCACAGGCATAGATGTTCCGACAGCTCTCTTATGAAAAGAGCAGGCGCTCTAACACCAGTGGAGATGATTATGACAAAAAAAAAAAAAAAAAATTCAATTATCAATTTCCTTGTGAAAGCACCACTGCTCTGCGTTTTGATAAGGTATATCATTTTGTAATGACACTGTAGGAATAGGCCGTGGACCATTCTGCTGCACATGGAAGCAGCTTTCTGATGCACCGCGGAGAGGCTGTGGTTTTTCAATTCTCTCTAACCACACACGCTCTGCGGTCAGAGGGATTGTACCTATGACCGTTTCCCAGGCGCCCTCTTAAACTGGAAGCTGTGGCACCCAAACAAATTACGGTAAACAAATGCAAAAATCAATGTGTTTTTTTTTTCCCTAATAGTTCAACATTGATTAATAAAAACGCTTTTTTTTTTTCACTCGGCACTACTCTCCTTGCAAACAGACACGACTTGTACAAGACTGTATGATCATTATTTTCACATACTTTTTGTTTAAAGGCAACGTTCCACGTTTTGTTTGTAATGGACAAGAAAAAGAAGTGCTGGCTGGATGACATTTGACCCTTTTGGCATCAAGCAATTTGCGATTTGTGCTTGCATCCTAATGCAGTGCGATGCATTAGGATTGGGATTTTGCACAGTCATCATTTTGGTGTCCATCAGTGTAACTCAGTGGAGTGACAGAAGTTTCTCAAAGTAATCCATCATTTATATGCTTACATAAACTACAATAAATTATGTTTTTTTTTTTTTTTTTTTTAAGGCTGGCTTCTCAGGCATAGTAGATGACAGATTTTTCTAGCTGAAGAAGGAAAATACATTTCAAACTTTTAGTAGAATTTTAGAATTTTGCTCATAGATTTTGCTAAAAATGTCCTCTGCCAAAATCTTGCTCTCTCAAACCCGACCTGCATCGACTTAATAATCACGAGAGCTTATCTGATAGCTTTAAGCCCACTTGGCGCCCTGCCTAGACATGAAGCACTCCGGCCCTCGCAAAAACAAAACCTGGCTGACAGAAGGGGAAACGGCCCGTGGCAGAACACCAAAATCAGCAAAAAATTTCTCGCACTTCTGTGAATTTGCTTGTGTTTTGCCATCCTTTCACTGACCCGTGTGCGCCGGTTTCAAGTTGAGATAAGTTTGCAGGGCCCTCCGAAAGTATTCAAACCAGTCGTTTCCACAGTTTGTCAAACTGCAACCCGCAAACTTCGTTGTATTTAATGGGTGGGAGGGGGGATTCTGCGTGAGACCAAGACAAAGTCGTACTTCACATAGAAGGAATTGGTGCATAATTTTCAGAAAAGTGAGCTGTTTCTTGAACTACAAAGGCTGTTTGGTCACTTTTTGTGTGACCAAACTTAATAGACAGTAATTATTTCTAGTAATAATTACTGTCTATTAGGTTCAATCTAATATCTCTGAGTTTGCAGATATATTATGCTATTGCAACCACAAATCTTGATGTGTTTCATTGGATTTTTTTTTTTTTTTTTTTTGTCAATTGATACATGGATTAAGTCTTTATAAATCAAAATCTGAAAATGTTGCCACGCATTTGTATCCTGCCTACTTTATTCTGATTTCAGAAGACACCTAATTGTTAAACCGGCATGGCTTCACAATTGGTTTTTAGGTTTGGACTTTGACTAGGCCATTCAAACTAAACACTGATGTTCTCTAACAAACTTGTAAGATCTTCACATAAGTAAGAGTGAATGGCATTTAACTCTGCAGGTTGTATGCTTCATTTTGTTACAACAATAATAAATAATAATAATAATAAAACGCTGAAGCACTGAAGGTTTTAACTCGACTCTTGGAAATAATGTTTTGCAGACATTCTCTCTAAGTAGCCTTTATTACAGTCTTTGCTGCAGTAGTGAACAGGTAGAAACACCTGCTGCCGTCCTCCTTTGTTCAGCTCTGTTTGGTTGGTGTGTGCTTGTTCAAATAATATACAATCAGCGCGGGGCAGGTGGTGGTTACTGTAAAAGAAGCTGGGAGGGCAGAAGGGTAGGGGGTGAGGGGTTGAAAGATGAACATGTAACAGGTGCTGTAAAAACTGAGCAGTTTGTGTGATTTGTTTTGAGATGTGACGGCCTGTAAGTGCTCCGCCGTATTCGTCCCACACTCGTTTATTAGCTTTCGTCGGTGTTTTGGTGAAGGTGATGGGATTCGTGGGCAGCAGTCAGTGTTTCAGATTAAAGCTGCTGATGTCTGTGGAGCGTCTCGCTGTGTTACGCACCATCTTATTGACAATGCCAATGTAGTTTCCAATATCACACGCACACACACACACAAATCTGTTTACTATGTTTTTCACTGTGTTGATGGCGATCAGGTGCAGTAAAACCTTCTGTCTTGACCCGACCAGCTTGGAAATGTTCCACAATGACTGAGTCTTCAGTGTTGGCAGCAGATTGGCTGCATTGCAGGGTGGAGCCTTGGCGCCACCGCCAGATGCTCCATCAAACTGGGATCTGGGTTTGCAGGCCAGTGCCTTGCTGACTCTGCGCCGCATTTATCAGGATCCTTCAGACTGGGGCTTTTTGCACTACTGTGTCGGAGCACATCGTCTGGCAGGATGCAGTTCCTGCTTTCAGGGTGTGCCACTGCGAAGGTGGGCGAGACGCCAGTCTGCAACAATGTCTAGGTGGGTGTTTCTGTCACAGGCTGCCGAGATCTTTCCTGCTATGCCTTTACAAATGTATGTCAAGGAGGTGAGATTAAGATTGATTTTGTGGTTGGTCAATAATTGGTGAAAAAGCGTGAATGTGCGTAGCAAAGCATCTCACATGGATGTGTGATACTCAGAGTGCATTGCATCATTACTTCTTTAAGTGCTTTGACTTTTAAAATCAAAATTTACTGCCATCTTTCATATAAAATACATCTCATAAATCGTCTCAAATCAAAGGTCAAACGCTTTTAGGGTGAGATTACGATACGCTATTAAAAAAATAAATACATTTTAACACTTCACTTTTTAATTTTGCTGTGTAAATATGCTGACTTGGCTTGTTTTGCTAGCTCATTTATTTATTTTTTTATTTTTTTATCTCTCAACATGTGCATACGTTGCCCTTGAGTCGGTTGAAGTGCTCCTACTCACCGTAACACTCACGTTTCGTCGCCCTCGGAGCCCTTTCCACTGCTTCCACTGAGTGCAGCTCCAGTAGTGGCCCCCATTGTGATCCGGTTAAACAGCTGGATAATTGCACTCATCATTGCCGAGAGGCACCGTGGGTGTGCCGCACACGAGTGTTTGTTCAGCTACTTTGCGTTTGCCGCCTAAAGTAGATGAGCGCTGATTGCCGGTCCAGCGCCGCTCAGAGGGACAGAGAGAGAGAGAGAGAGAGACGAGGTTCTCCAATTGAGGACTGTGATAGCTCTCCTTTCAGCAGTGTGCCTAATCTCATCATTATCCACAAAAAACATTGTGAGAGGAAGGAATTGTAGAGCAGCGTTACTCAGCAGTATTTAATCGCTCCACTTATTCGTTTACAAGCCTTCGCAAAAGTGTTAACACCCGGTGAACTTTTTTTTCCGCATTTCGTCACTTCGACGCCGTTGAAATGGCGATTTTAATTTTTAGTTCGTGCAATGAAGCGCAAAGTATTGCATAACTGTGAAATAAAAAAATTAAAAAAAAACTAAAAATTGTGACATATTCTAATTCTACCAAAATCCAATTGCTTTTTTTTTTTTTTTTTTTTTTTGTTTTAGTTGTGTGTATTTTAATCAAGAGGCCCAAGGTAACTTTGAATGGGTCGCTAAGATGCAAAGCTGAGAGCGTTAGTAGAGAATCCCCCCTCCTAATCTGCTTAAAGTTGATCAAAACTCAAATCAAGGATACAGAAAACACATAGAAGAATGTGTCTTGCAAAGATAAAATTAAAGTTTTACTTTTTGGTGTGCATGCAAAGCGCTACATGTAATGTCAAGACGGATGCTGCTACTTAAAGGGCAGCTACATTGAAGTCGCTCATTATTGTATGGAAAAAGAGAAAAGCTCCTCTGAAAGTCACTGAGCAATGCTTAGTTTTAATGGGATATGATGTCAATACTGCTTGCTGCATAAACATTTCGGTGGCCTTGTGCAACTATCTGTTTGTTTAGAATTACATTTGATTTGGGACATTTTTCAGATTTTATATATATATATATATATATATATATATATATATATATATATATATATATATATATAGCTGACTGTATAGCTCAGTGGGTAGGACACCAGTCTGCCACCCGGGAGACCGGGGTTCGAATCCAGGTTGGGGCAAGTTACAACAGTGCAATTGAGCTATGCAGTGTGGGTCCCTAGGCAAGACCCTTGGAGCTATATAGCCTACCTCATACAATGAGAGACACTGATAAGCATGACATGCCGGCTCAGACGTCGCCCGGCCAAACAAGGTCTGCGTCAGGTGCTGGGGAACCAGAGCACCTTGATGAAAAATGGGCTACTGGAACAAGACGGAAATGGGCGAGAGACGAAAACATGGATCTGTTGGAGTGCTACTACTCAAGTAACCCTAGTCAGAGGGGTTACATGCAAAGACTGAGGGTGGAATGGTTACTTCGACACCCACAGTCTACAATGACTGCCAAACAACTAGTAGCTCAGTGCTCCAACATCCGCAAACGGCAACTGCTATCACAACTTGAGATTGACGAGGTACAACACAAATGCTACGGCATAAGGGAGGAGCCCAAAGGTAAGGTCAGGGGGGAGTTAACTACTCCCCACCCCGAGACTGGGTATGCAGCCCCAGTAATGAACGAACTATCAAAGCTGAACGAGACAGCAACTGACCTGAGAGAGAGAATCGTGGCCCGAATGAACACCAGGCAACCCCGACGCCAATTACAACGGCTGAGTGAAGTACCATCAGAAAGTCTCATTGAAGATGTGAATGCAGCATTGAGAACAATCCCTACCAACACCATAACAGAAACCAATGAGCTGATATACAACTCAGCATCAGTGATCCTTGAAATGCTCGGCTATAAGAGCAACCATGAGACCCAATATCCATCATGGAAAAGACGGTTAGAGGCTAAGATCAAGATAACAAGGAGGGAAGTGAGCCAGCTGTCAGAGCTCCTAAGGGGTGCAATGAAAAGATCAGTACCCAAGAAGTACAGCCAGATGCCCATACCTGAAGCACTCGAAACTGCCAAACAAAGGCTCCAAGCCTTGGCCAGCCGCCTAAAGAGATACACAAGAGAGAATGAAGCCAGGAGGATCAACCGGCTCTTCTCCACCCAACCAGCTAAAGTGTACTCTCAATGGCAGGGTACTAACAACAGAGCAGACCCACCAAGGCTGGAGACTGAACAATACTGGAAAGGCATATGGGAAAGGGAGGCGTCCCACAACAGCAAGGCACAGTGGCTAACCTCTCTACGAGAGGACCACAGCAACCTCCCTGAACAAGCCCCGGTAACCATCACTGTGGCAGATGTCCAAGAAAGAGTCTCGGGTATGAAAAACTGGACAGCACCAGGGCCTGACATGATCCATGCCTACTGGCTAAAGAAACTCACTGCCCTCCATGAGCGACTGGCAGCTCAACTGAACCAGCTGCTACAGAATGGGACTCACCCTGAATGGTTAACTGAAGGGCGCACAATCCTGATCCAGAAGGATCCCTCAAAGGGTTCAGTCCCATCCAACTATCGGCCAATAACCTGTCTCTCTACAACATGGAAGCTCATGTCAGGCATCATAGCGGCTAAGATAAGCGGACACATGGATAAATACATGAGCACGGCACAGAAGGGCATCGGCATAAATAGTAGAGGAGCCAAACACCAACTCCTTGTAGACCACACAGTCGCCCGAGACTGCAAAACCCGACACACCAACCTGTGCACCGCTTGGATTGATTACAAGAAAGCCTATGACTCAATGCCACACACCTGGATCATTGAATGCTTAGAGATGTACAACATCAATAGGACTCTAAGAGCCTTCATTGCAAACTCGATGGGGCTGTGGAAAACCACCCTTGAAGCCAACTGCAAACCACTTGCACAAGTGTCCATCAAATGTGGCATATACCAAGGAGATGCTCTGTCCCCACTGCTGTTCTGCATAGGCCTGAACCCCCTCAGCCAAATCATCAACAAGACTGGCTACGGATACCGACTTAAGAATGGGGCCACAATCAGTCACCTCCTCTACATGGATGACATCAAGCTGTACGCCAAGAGCGAGCGAGACATCGACTCACTGATCCACACCACCAGGATCTACAGCACTGACATTGGGATGTCATTCGGACTAGAGAAGTGTGGCCGGATGGTTACAAAGAGAGGGAAGGTCGTCCGCACAGAAGGGGTCTCACTCCCAGAGGGAACGATAGCAGACATAGAGCACAGCTACAAGTACCTGGGAATACCACAAGCAAATGGCAACCTCGATGAGGTCACAAGGAAAGGAGCCACAGCCAAATACCTCCAACGAATAAGGCAAGTCCTGAGAAGCCAGCTCAATGGCAAGAACAAGATCCGTGCAATAAACAGCTATGCCTTACCAGTAATCAGATACCCTGCCGGAATAATTAGCTGGCCAATGGAAGAGATGAAGGCCACGGATGTTAAGACTCGGAAGCTACTAACCATGCATGGAGGGTTCCACCCCAAATCCAGCACCCTGAGACTGTACACGAGCCGTAAGGAAGGAGGCAGAGGACTAGTGAGTGTGAGAGCCACTGTCCAGGATGAAACATCTAAGATCCATAAATACATCAAGGACAAAGCCTCAACGGACGATGTGCTCAGCGAATGTCTCAGGCAATGGGGAACAGAGGACGAGGTGCTGGAGGAACCATCATGGGAAGACAAGCCCCTACATGGGATGTACCACCGACAAATAACTGAAGTGGCTGATATCAGGAAATCCTACCAATGGCTGGAGAAAGCTGGACTCAAGGACAGCACGGAGGCCCTCATCCTGGCCGCCCAGGAACAGGCCCTAAACACCAGAGCAATAGAAGCTCAGATCTACCACACCAGACAAGACCCAAGGTGTAGGTTGTGCAAGGAGGCCTCTGAGACAGTCCAGCACATAACAGCAGGGTGCAAGATGCTGGCAGGGAAAGCGTACATGGAACGACATAACCAAGTGGCGGGCATAGTGTACAGGAACATCTGTGCAGAATATGGACTGGAAGCCCCGAGGTCAAAATGGGGGACACCCCCAAAGGTGGTGGAGAATGACCGAGCTAAGATCCTGTGGGACTTCCAGATCCAGACAGACAAGATGGTAATGTCGAACCAACCGGACATTGTGGTGGTGGATAAAGAACAGAGGAAAGCCGTTGTGGTGGATGTAGCAATACCAAGTGACCACAACATCAGGAAAAAGGAGCATGAGAAACTGGAGAAATACCAGGGCCTCAGAGAGGAACTGGAGAAGGCCTGGAAGGTGAAGACCACAGTGGTGCCTGTGGTCATCGGGGCCCTCGGGGCAGTCACCCCCAAACTGGAGCAGTGGCTCAAACAGATCCCAGGAACAACATCAGACATCTCAGTCCAGAAATGTGCAGTTCTAGGCACAGCCAAGATACTGCGCAGAACCCTCAAGCTCCCAGGCCTCTGGTAGAGGACCCGAGCTCAGAGGATGAAAGAGACCACCCACGGAGGGTGAGAGGGGAATTTTTTATATATATATAAAAAGATAAAAATAATAATAATAAAAAAACATTTAGTCTCTTAGTATGAATAAACGGCTTGAGATGGCTGGAGTTTGAGTTTGTAAATTTTTTCTCTTGCTTTTTTGTTGTATTTGTGATTTAACAGCATTTAAACGTTCACACGTCTGCTTTCATATGTGTGTTCCTTTCATTGTTTAATATTAATTAAAGAATGAATGGAGCAGTTTTACCAAAAGTTATCAGTGATCATTTTCATTTGTTGTTGTTTTTAGCAATCTGTTTTTTGGGGGGGGGTTTGTCAATGACATCACTAAGAGTCGTCACTAACATTTTAATCTCGGCCTGCTCAGTAAACATTACACAAGCATGTCCGTCTAAGTTCTTCGGTAACATCACAGCATGTAGCTACTGCTCTCTCTTCCCGGCACAAACATTAAAAGGAAATGATGAACTGCGGTTGTCGTGGATGATCTTAGCTGCCATGGCAACAGAGCTACAGGGAATGGCCTTTTAATTTGGCTGCTCACTAATTAAGGTACAAATCATATGCGGTCAAAGTGAAAGTGCGCCTTAGTTTTTAGGCTTGTGTTGTGAAAATATAAGCACCTCTCTCACACAGTGACAGATCTCTCTTTTGTCTTTCAGGTAGCTTTCTCTGTCATCATGTGGGTAGAACCAAACAAGGCCTTCCACTAGACTGCTGAGAAAGCCACAGAAAGCGGTAAAAAATCCAATCCTCTTCCGTCACATGGACGAAGAATAACTTCGCCCGTCTGTGGAAAATTTCCAGAACCTGAACTGAAGCGTCAAAGAACAACCGTCTTGCAGTCTTCCCCGTAAGCCTCTCGCCCTTTGACGTCACGCCCTCGCTATGAGCGGACTGGCGGGGAAGCTGGACCCTCGCAGGATACAGTGGGGCTCGGCATGGAACACCTTCACGTCGCGCGTGCTGAGGACCAAGCCCGTGGAGTCCATGCTGGATTCGGCCGTGTCCGGCACCAGCTCCCACGGCACCAGACTGGCCCGGGTGTTGTCCACGGTGGATCTGGTGTCGCTCGGTGTGGGCAGCTGCGTCGGGACGGGGATGTACGTGGTCTCGGGGCTTGTTGCCAAGGAGATGGCTGGCCCTGGGGTCATTGTGTCCTTCATTATCGCAGCTGTGGCATCCATACTTTCAGGTGAGAGAGGATAAGCTGTCTTTTGCCATCTCTGTCTTTTACATACACTTGGGTGATTAAAGCAGCAACAGGATGCAGACATTTATGCTCATTATTAAACCTCTGATTCACGAAGAGCCTTCACTAAGCGTGCATATTACAAGGTCAACGCCAATATCGTTTTAATTTGACAGATCCTCAAGGGACGCTTCACTACAACCCTACAGTTCTAATCAGTTCCCTTAACTCGGCCTTTTACTCCTTGCAATATATCAGAGGGGGTGCCTGTGTGTGTGTCTTCTCTTTACTGAAGGAGTGTGTTATGCAGAGTTTGGGGTGCGCGTGCCTAAGACCACAGGTTCTGCCTACACATACAGCTACGTAACCGTGGGAGAGTGCGTGGCTTTTTTCATCGGCTGGAACTTGATCCTGGAGTATCTGATCGGCACGGCGGCGGGGGCGTCGGCTCTCAGCAGCATGGCGGACTCTCTGGCCAATCACAGCATCAGCAACTTCATGATTTCGCATATCGGCACGCTCAACGGCTTGGGTAAGAGGCCGCTTTTGGTTGGGTTTTATCTTTTTGTGTGCTCATTGGTTTTATTTCATGTTGGCTGATTCATGAATTTCATGAAATGGAAATGATAGTGACTGGTTGAGTTTTTAGTTTTGCCATGTTTGAGTAATCATAACACAGTTTGTCAGTTAATGTGAGATGTTTCAAGGTTCCATCTTTTGGCTTGTTATCTTTGCTAACCCAGTTCTGAAAATGACACGGACCGATCCAACCCTGTGTTCGTTTGAAAAAAACAGGCCTGGTTTATGAAATATTTATCAAATAGATGGTATTTTTTTGTCAAGGAATCAGACAACAAGCCCTTGGAATGGCAGATAAAACAGTCCTGGTTGGATAGGTTTAGGAAACTCTCTCCCTTGGTGCTATTTGTGTACTTAAAAGCAGAAATTTCTTGGTCGGATTTGGCCAAATTAAATATTTTGCATCCTGACGATGAAAAGCAAAAACTACACAAGCTGAGCTTTTTTTTTTTTTTTTACCCTAAATTTTGGCAGGAGTAGTTCTATGCCATCTTACTGCCAGTCATAGAAGCCAAGACCTAATGATAAGTAGCATCTGCTGCTCCATCTTGAATTATGAAAATAAAGCCTCAAACATAGCTTTCCAGTTTGAAGCCATGTGAAGAAGGCTGCTCTCTTTGGTGCAAACAGCTTTGTTTCTGAGCCGTCGCTCCGTCAGCCTCACTGTCACTGACTTGTCAGATTCTTACTTTGATGAACACAGCCAGACTAAAGCAGTTCCACCATCTGACCCAAAGTAACCTCAGCTAAACAATGAAGTGCCCTTCCCTTTTGCACCTCTGGCAGACCCAGCTGAATTTACCAGTGGACACCGACAATCACATGGCTTGCAGCGTGGCCAGCTGTTCCACGGTTTATTTGAAAAGTCCTGTCCAGCTGGTGAATTGTTCCTCCCCGCCCAGGGGGAGTCGTGGAATCTTGCTAAAAATATGCAGTTCTGGTGAAACGTGTGAACAGACTCCTCATGTTCGTGAATGTACTCTTAATTTTGGGCCTTTAAAATGTCTCTCCAACACAAATGGAAAGATTTGCGTGAAGCAGTTACAAGCTGAAATTTAGTTTGCTTTTGTTGTTTTTTGTTTTGTACATGGAATCTTTATTCTAATTGTTACCACAGCTGCTTAATGAAATACATTGATACATCATAGTGCTTTGGGGTGTGTGTGTGTGTGTGTGTGTGTGTGTGTGTGTTATTTCTAGGTAAAGGGGAGCAGTCATACCCAGATCTGCTGGCCCTGCTGATAGCCTTGCTGGTGACAGTGATCGTGGCTCTGGGAGTGAAGAACTCTGTCGGCTTCAACAACGCGCTGAACATCATCAACCTCATCGTCTGGGTTCTCATGATGATCGCCGGGCTGTTCTTTGTCAACGGAGAGAACTGGGACGAAGGGAGATTCCTACCCTTTGGCTGGTCAGGGGTATGCATGCACACTCGCAGCCGCACTTATCGGCATTGACGCATAGCTTTTGATTCTGCAGTAAGACCCGATTTCATCATCAGATCTTTTTAACCTGGCGCTCATGAATGCGAGAGACAATGTGTCATCTACGGTCCGGAGCGTCCATGTGCATGTGTGGTCGCCATCTTTTTATTAGCTACGCTTTCGTTTTGTGCGGTGCAGGTGATGCAGGGTGCAGCCACCTGCTTCTATGCCTTCATCGGGTTTGACATCATCGCTACAACAGGGGAAGAGGCCAAAAGCCCCAACACCTCCATCCCCTACGCCATCACTGCCTCACTCATCACCTGCCTCACTGCCTACGTCTCCGTGAGTTACTTCAAATTTATAATTCTCTAAGAGTATTTTGGACTCAACTTTTGCTTTTCTTTTTTCTTTATCAAGCATCACTGTTGCAATTTTTGTTTTTTGGAATTTTTTTTATTATTCCCTTCATAATTTTCTTCTGAAAACCATAATATCACCATGGTTGCCATTAATGACTACGCCAAATTCAATTAAGAGTACGGATGTTCTGATCATCCTCACTTATGGCGTTATGTCTGTGTGTAATTTTAAATGAAATCAAAATGTGATATCCTAACTTTTTTCCCCCACATCAGTTTTTAGAAGAAAAGAAAAGTCTTTATTTTTATTGCTTACTTATGTCACTGTAATCTTACTTGTATGCCTCAGTACAACATTAATACATCTAAATATTATAGCAAAACATATGGGTACGGGTGTCCTGCGTTTTTCTCATTTCTGCATAGACAAAGCAATGCTTTGCTTCCAGTTATAAATTCATATTTATTCCTGACCTTCACATCCTAAATTTCAACTTTTACTTTCAGTTCCCCTGAATCCCATGAATACAAACTGAGAAGGTCGTCCCGAATGTCGCATTCCTGACAGAGAGAAGAAAAGAGCCAAATGTGGGAGAGTGCATCTCCACCACAATCATGTATTCAGCTTAGACAACACAGGGTCGCCTTGTGTGTAGTGAGTGGATGCTGCTGTGGGTTCTGGGGAATATCAACCAATTAAAACACAATTTTTTTTTTTCTCAGATTTTACCTGAAGCAAAGATTACATCAGCTTTAGATCGCGTCTCCCTGTCACATCAGCTTCCACACGTTACCCCTGCCATGAGCTCGGAAAATGTTTTTCCCCTATTTTTAACCTCTGCCTTCCTTTGATCTGCCTCACACTGTCGGCATCCGGGAGAAACGGTCCTGCTCCCGCGAGGGTTACTGTAGATCTAGAGTGAAGTTACTGACTCATTTCTCTGGTGACAGAGATTCTGAAAGATGCTGGAGTTACAGACTGTAGCAAACATTTTTAATTTCTACGACGGTAAAAATTCTTATTTTTCACTTGTTTCTCTGATGAGTATTCATAATCATATTCTTTGGTTGTTGTTATTAAATGACTTATAATGGTAGTGAGGGACAAACTGTTCTTTTACAAAAAAAAAAAAAATTGAGTTTACCAATTTGAGTTTAAGCTTGTCGGCTGAGGTCTTCTTTATAATTTTCCTATAATCCCTAATTTTCCTTCCAATGAGTTACAGTTACCTTTAGCAACTATATTTTTAGCAATTCCATCTGCATCTAATGTAAAACAGGAGACGGGACTCTGTGGTGCTAATATTTACTATCTTCAATAGTTGTGCCAATAATAATAATAATAATAATAATAATAATAATTGTGTTGCCAGACTTACTGACACTCTGCTAAAGATTCAGCAGATTTTATTCCAGTAGAATAACATCGTGCTGAAAATGCTGGAAATTTTTTTAACTTTTAAGTACATTTCTGATGTAATTTTCAGCCATAAAATTAAATGCATCACCCCTGCTGTTAATATTTTGTACAACCATGTATGCCATAACACCTGACAAGGTATCAGGCGCTTTTCTACATTTTTATACTAGCATTATTATTATTTTTATTTCATTTTGACCACCTCGACTTGTGTGGTGATGAGGTAAACATGTCGGTGTTCTGGTTGTTTAAAACTTTTTATGATTATTATTATTATTGCTCTGGCTGTGGATATAGGCAAGATTAATAAAGCACCTATTGTCATCCACCATTTTCTCACTTACTGTAGGCAACATAGATCTACCTCAGGTTCTACCTTAATGTCCTTTTATATTTCCTGTTTTGGAGAGTTGTTAGAAAAAAAACGTGTCTTTCTCCTACACAATATTTAAACTCCAGAGAAACAGAAAGCAACTATTTATTACTCTAATCAACTTAAACAGTCAAGTAATATAAAAAAGTCAATGAAAACTAGTAATAAATGCCAGTGAGTTTTTTAGCAAAATAATATTTGTTTCTTAATTTTTTTTCCTGATTAAAGAATCAGTTTTTTAGTTTATTTTTTTAAACTAAAAAAATAATGATTTCAGGGTGACATTATGCCTATTAACTTGTCTAACATATTTATCAGAGGTACCAATAAATGTGCTGTCACTTATAATCCGTCGTGTATCCTCGCTGAGCTATTAGTAGTTTCCAAACAGAGCAGTGGTGAAAAAATTTGCTAATGGCATTTCCTGCCAGGGGGGCTAAATCTTTAATTGAAACACATTTCTTTATTTCAGCTGTGTGGGGTTCATCTTTTTAATCACTCTCTCTTTTCTGTAGCGGTTATGCAAATCCAGCTCTTTTGCAGCACAGCCACTGTGACAGATGGCCCTGCGTGATTTCACACATCAGACGCAAGGACAAAAACATCCAGACACACACACAGAAAGAGAGCGAATAATGACTAATGAGCGATTTGCATGCGATGGGGAGAGCTGAGCACAATATTACTGTAAAGGCAAAACTGAAAGACTGTAGTTCTCATTCAGCAGCAGCTAGAGTCTAATAAAACGTCCTTCCTTTTTCTCTTTCATGAAAGCTTTTTGCTTCATATTTCAGTGAGAAATTGACGGTTTGTCGCTCTATTTTTGTGTATTTTTGCATGTAAAATGGTTAAATGTCCTCATCTTTGTCAAAAGCTAAAGGTCATAGCATTATTTGTGCCTTTCCTTCAGGTCTCTGTGATACTGACACTTATGGTCCCGTACAATGAAATCGATGCAGACGCCCCGCTGATGGAGATGTTCTCCATGCATGGCTGCATGTTCGCAAAATACATAGTAGCTGTGGGGTCCATAGCTGGACTCACTGTGTCCCTACTGGGGTCCCTGTTCCCCATGCCGAGGGTCATCTATGCTATGGCAGGGGATGGTCTTCTGTTTAAGTAAGTCTATGCTCTTGCTGTATGTCGTTTAGTTTTCGTGTCTGGAGAAACGACGTATCTTTACCGCTCTGTGTGTGTAGGTTCCTGGCCAACGTCTCTTCATACACGGAGACCCCTGCTGTGGCCTGTGTGGTGTCTGGGTTTCTGGCTGCCCTTCTGTCCCTTCTGGTCAGCCTCAGAGACCTAATAGAGATGATGTCCATTGGCACCTTGCTGGCCTACACTCTAGTGAGTGATAAGTACCGGTGCTGGGAACGTGTTTTTATATGTTTATACGCCTTCCTCTTTTGTGGAAGGCGTCCACAAAAGAGGACGCCTTCTTTTTCTGCTTTTGTCCTCCTTAACTTTCAATTCTTTAGCTGCTTTGGATTCTGTAACTAAACTTATGCCTTGTTTGCATTGAGCTTTATGGAGCCTGAGTTGGTGGGGTTCGCCATTTTATGGCCCGGCATATTCAGGAGAGCTTTCCACCGCCAGCAGGCAGGATTAAACCCAAATACCTAACGGTGCATCGTACGAGTGCAACAACAAACCTAATGCACCAGCATTTCTCGTACTTGCTGCAAGCAGTGGCGTTTTTCTGTCCTCCAATCAATGGACTGCATTGTATGACGCCAGTGGCTCAGCACCAGTGGAACGGTGCATTTTAGGTCTTTTCTATGAGCTACTTTAACAATGGAAGAAGACAAAAATGCTTACTGAACCGCATTGACCACACAGAGATAAGGCATTATGATCTATTGCAGTATCTACTTGTACTTTTATCGCTTTTTTTAATCACACAATAGACTCAAATTTCATTGTATTTTACTGAAAATGTCTTGTGATAAGCCAACTCAAAGTACCTTCAAAAAAGTGCGTTATTTTGCCTCCTCTTCACAATAATGTTCTACTTTGTGTTTGTCTAAGACATAAAATCCCAATGGAAACGACAGAGGTTTGTCATTTTTAAATTCTGAAATGTCTGAAGGTACAAGACACAATAGCAGTATACAAAATATAGTATGCAAATTGGACTGAGTTTAGCAATGGAGACAGTAAGATCTGTGTGGGGCCAATAAAATGTCCATCAGCAAAAAAAAGCAGGTGTAATTATTTAATGTAAATGCAGGATAGCTTCTGTATGTGTATGTTAACTTAAGAGGGAATAAAGAAAAAAAAACAGTCTTTGTTTTAGATTTCCGTCTATGAGAGAAACAAACTCCTCTCCTTTTCTGCGCAGGTAAGCCTTTGCGTGCTCCTCTTGCGTTACCAACCCGAGGGCGACATCCACGGCTTCGTGAACTTTCTCTCCGAGGAGCAGAACAAGAAGAAAAAGGAAGGGATTCTGGCCGAGTGCGAGAAAGACGCTTGCTCGCCGACCAGCGAGGCCGACGAGTACGGCGGTCAGACCACGAACACCTGCGGGGCCAAAAACCTGCCGTCGCTGGGCGACAACGAGATGCTGATTGGGAAACCGGACAAAAATGCGTACAGCGCCAGCCATCCTAACTACGGCACGGTGGACATGGCAACCGGCATCGAAGCAGAGGAGTCAGAAGGAGGGATGTCTCGACGGCTCAAGAAGCTGATCGGACCTCGCTACTACACGTTGAGAATCCGCTTAGGCCTCCCTGGGAAAATGGACAGGCCAACTCCGGTCACGGGGAAAGCCGTCACCGTGTGCGTGCTGCTGCTGTTCGTCTTGTTCTTCGCTTTCTGCTCCTTCATCATTTTTGGTAGGAACAAATCGGTGATGCTTTCGTCCAAGGTACGAGGGTACCGCAACATCCAGTCACAGTTTGTTCCCTCTGTTTCAGGAGCTGACTTTATCACAGAGGGTCGTTGGTGGGCCTTGCTGCTACTAATCTTCCTCATCATCTTCATTGCCCTGCTGATCATCATCATCCTCCAGCAGCCAGAAAACCCCAAGCGGCTGCCTTACATGGCTCCCTGCGTGCCGTTCGTACCTGCTTCAGCCATGCTGGTCAACATCTACCTCATGCTTAAGCTCTCTGCCATCACCTGGATTCGATTTTCAATCTGGTGCCTCATTGGTAAGCAGACACTTTCACAAAGACTTTTTGTTTGCCAGAAAAAAAAAAGGTATTATCCAGGACAGATAGAAACAATGTTTTGGTTTCAAGCAATAACTCTGCTCAGATTATTTCCAATAACATAAGAAATTATTCATTTAATGGCTCGATTTGCCAAGAAACCCTGATGTTTATTTCTTTAGCCGGAACAAAAGCGTATCTGGTTTTCTTTTCATTTCTTCCTCGGTTGTAAGCTAATTTTTTAAACTGTGCAATTCCTCTTTTAAAATTATTGAGTAAAACCTGTAGTTTCCTCTATTTTGCTTGTTTTCTCAGATTTGATCACGTTTTGGTCGTAATCTCAAATTTATTTTATTGGCAGAGTACATAACCCAGTGGCAAGTTTACCAAATAAGGTGTGAAAAATGTGGCACTCGTTGTAGAATCAAAGCCAGCAATAATCTATTCTTTCTTATTATTCTTTGTAAATTACATTGAGATAAATTAGATTTAACGGGACCACCTGTGAACAGAAATGTTTTAAGTCTTGCCACATATTCTTGATAGGATTTTGTTCCGGACTTTAACTAGACCATCCCAACACAGGCGAACGATTTGATCAAAGCAATTCCATTACATAACTTGTATGTCTGAGGTTGTCGTCCTAACCAAATCACAATAATTTAGCAACTTTTTTCCAAGCTTTCTTTCAGGATTAACTTGTATTTCATTCAGTCCAACTTTGTATCAGTTTACACTAGCTATCCAGTTCTTCGTGTTGTTTCATGCAAACACAAAGCGGTTGCTCCGGGTAATGTGCAGTACAAATTATGAGTTAAGGACAAAAAAGTAAATTTGTGTTTTACCAAACCTCCTTGTTCCACTTGTTTGTTGTGCAGCCAATCTGGTTTGTAGCAAACTGCACACTTTGATATCCTTTGTATCGGAACATAAAATCCCATTAAATCATATTGAAGTTTGTGATTGTAATGTGACAAAAGGTGGTGGAGTACTATTTAAAAGATTCACACAGACATAAGGAAAACTAGAACAAAGTGTTAGATATGTTTGAGCTGTTCTTTACAAGTAAAGGTTAAAAGTAATTTTAAAAATCATGTTTATATGTTCAGTAAAAATGAACAGCTCCTCATTGCGCATGAAACTTATATTTGCTTGACGATCTCAGATTGTGCAAAATTTGATACTCGAGCGTTTTAGACATCGGTGGAAAAAGTCACTCCTCCTGGTCGCTCTTTCATATGGGGCGTTACTTCACACGGGGCGTTACTTCTCGCTGAACATCTGCGTTCAGTGAGATGTTTCCATGTGTCCCTTCAAGGTGTGCTTATCTACTTCGGCTACGGCATGTGGAACAGCACTCTGGAGATCACGGCCAGAGAGAACGAGGTGCACGCCTCCACCTACCAGCGCTACGATCAGGGCGTGGACGAAGGCTTCTGCGGCTTCGACGACGACTTCTACCCGCCCACCACTGACGCCTGGGGCGCGCCCGGCGGGGGATTAGAGGCGACTCCACCTCCAAAGGCGAAACCTGAAAGTGACGGGATTTTGTCGAAAGGTGGAGGCAGAACCATTGCTAACAACGGCCTAGCGGAGGAGGATCCCATGGACTTCTGAAGGGGACTGACGTCTGTGTTACATTGAATGTACTCCCTTGTCTGCTGCCTGGGGGATGGGGAAGGGGCGGTGTGCGAGCGCACGACTGATTACGGGGCGTGCGAGTGTGTGTGTGCGTGTGTTTGCATGCTTGCACGAGTGTGTATTTGTTTTAGGTATCAAACCCCCCCGGGCTAGATGGTTTTTGGTTAGTACAACGGTTTGTCTTTTACCTTCGTCAACTTCGCTTTAGGATGCTGCCCCCTCCACACACACACACACACACACACACACACACACACACACACACACACACACACACACACACAAATGTGGACATAAATGTCTTCACGCTTTCACAGATCCAGACTCTTTAATCAACATGTGAGAAAAGTGCGAACAAAGTGAGAGATTTGTGTTTTGGTGATGGAAGTGGAGAAACGACATGCTGTACCGAGCAACTTTTTAACTGTGTAGTCAAGAACTTTGGCACAGGAGAGAAATGAAGGGTGATGAGAGGGTCGTAGATGAGTCAGCAACTGTCTTCCTGTTCCAGCACAGGCAGACAGACAGGAAACTATCACTGCAGCGCGATTAATACAAAGGCCTTCCGAGGGCAAAGTCTAACTCTGTCTGTTTTCAGCTTTTGTACAAAAACCTGAAGAATTTGTCTAAAACACATTCTTAAACCTAAGCTGAACATCTAGCCTGAGGGGGTTTCCACTGGGGGATTTGGGGTAAAGGGTGTCGATGTTTTCTGTGACGACTAGTTCTTGGACTTTGCTTGTAATAGTGCCTTCATCAACTATGTGTGTTTTTTCTGGTCGTGTCAGTTCTCTACTTTGATTTTTTTTTTTTTTTTTTTTTTTTTTTGTTTGGCCTGTGTATGTGTGCGTTCTGTTGTACTGTGCCTTGCAAAAGTATTCACAAACCCTGAACTTTCCATATTTTTGATATGTTCCAATTACAGGCCTCAGCCTTTTTCAATTGGGTTTTAAGTGACAGAGCAAAACAAAGTAGAATTTGTTGTCAAACCAATCCTTTGCAGCTCCGGCTGGAATTGTTGGAAGATCTGGAATTGCTGGAAAGTCTTTCCCTGCTGTTTTATGTTTAAAGGTTAACTTTCAGGTTTCCCTTTTTTTTTTTAACTCCACCCACTGTCCTTCAACTCTTTCTAGCTTATTATTCACCATGGTCGGGTGGGAGGTGAGTAGAGGAGTGTTCAGACATTTTGGCCTCATCTGACCAAACCATTTTCCAAATGTTTGGTGTGTCTCCTAAGGTTGATGGGAAACTGCAAATGGGACTTCCTACAGCTTACTACTTCTCTCCCCTTTTCCCTAAATCCCAGATTTGTGGACTTCACAGCTAATAGTTGCCATTTGAGCAGATTCTTATTCCTGAGGTGTGGGTCTCCGCAGCTCCTTCATTGTTGCCACGGGGCTCTTGGCTGCTTCTCTGATAATACTCCCCTGCTAGGTTAGGTTTATGGCCAAGTCTTCATATGTTTGCATTTGTGTCACTCTTCCCATTTTTGATTGATGGATTAAACAGAACTTTGTGTAATCTTCAAATGCTTAAGACATTTTTTTTTGGCCTACCCTTGCTTTAGTCGTTCCTACAACTTCACCTCTGCCCTGACTGGCATTTTTCCTTTATGATGCTGTTTGTTCTCTGATGTTTCCTATTGACGCACTGCTTTGTATTTGTCTATCACGCAAATTCTCAATACAGTACAGAAAGTTGAAGTTTGCAAAATGTAAAAAAAAAAAAAAGTGTACATACTTTTACAAGGCATTGTACAGTAAGTGCACTCAAACTTGAGTTTCATGTGAATTTCTCTGTCCGTGTTTGCACTGAGTGGGCTCTTCAGGATTTTTTATTTTCAAAGTACGTTTTGTTGTTCCCCCTCACATGGAAGTGAAATCCATCCACCTGCTACCAAAAACAAAATGTGCAACGTGAATTGCCAATCAAGTTGTAGAGATTAGACCCGGTAGACATACACAGACAGAGAGAATAGGTAGAATCCTAGTGGGCGACCTGCAGTGTTTTCTGTGTGCTTTTTGTATTCGAGCTTATGAGGTTCTTTCTCTTTGTCAGACCTGTAAGTAATTCATTCTCTCTTTAGTTTGTGGAAAGGTTTTTTTTGTTTTTTGTTAACTTTTTTATCGGTGAGGAGAAAAGAGAAGCTGAAATCGAATCCTTCCTATTTATATAATCTCTTCTCTCCTCCTCCTTCACGGTTTTCTGTCACTTTATCTTTCCAAATTTCCATCTGACTTTTTCTTCTCCAGCCCAGCTCTTTCATCTTTCATTTATCATCTCCCTCCCCTCTTGATATCAATCGGGCCACGTCGGCAGAAAGTAACCTCTCCGAGTCGCAAGTAACGGGCCACCAAAGATCGGCTTGCACTCTGGAAACGTAACAGCAATCTGCTTATGGTCTGTCGATTCGCTCGCTACTTTTTAATTTAATAGTCTCCGCTATCCGTCATCTGATTCGTAACCAGCACTCATTTTGCTGCTGGCAGTTCGGCTCAAGTGTTGTCCTGAGCTAAACTTTTACTCTTATGCTTTTTTATTTATTTATTTTTTAATTTTTTTTATGTGTGTTGCATATATAGACATTTGTCTCAACGTCCCAAAGAGATTTAATTATTGCATTCAAAACGCGGGCTTGTTGTTGCAGCTAAAAATAAAAGACAAGCACTTGTTGGAGAAAGAGCTTTACATCAAAAAAGAAACATATGCAGAGATATTTCTTTATACAGTAAGTGGGGTTTTTACAAACAACCAAATAGCACACTGTTATGCTATGACACTGAGGGTGGGGTGGGGGGTAAGGGATGCTCCTTCAATTGCTTCTGGTGCTGCTGTCTGCCCCGATTGTTGCCCCTCTACCTTTTCCTTGTGCGCCCCCTTTGCTGCATTGGTCCCTTTCAGGGAAGCCTTATTTGTCTGATGCACTAAATCTAAGGATGCCACGCTGAACCCCTCCCACCTGTCCTCCTCTCCCCCGCACCGTAATCATCAAAAGCTTGAAAGACAAAAAGGAATTTCTTTGCGGTTCTGGAAATGTTAAAGGAACGCTCTTATGCAAATGTTTCATGAACTTACTGTCGTATTTAACCAGGGCTCGTTAAAGGTAAGGATTTGAACATCACAATGATCTGGTTTATCGTAAGGACTGAATTTTCTCATCAATTTTCCTTTTTAAAGGAAATTAAGATTAAGAAATCAGAGCTGAAGATAACTGTAAAATACCATCGGTCGTCTAGTTTTAAGCACGTTTGCGTCAGAAATGAACATATTCAGAGATCCTGGAGAGTTAGCAACTATTTCTGCTCTGCAAGTATTGGCTTTTGCACACATTGAAACGTGCAGTTCATTGTCTTTTATATCGCTAAGCTAGGGGCGGGCGATATAACAACGTCAAATTGTGAAGAATTAGAATTTAGTATTGTAATACCAAATTCAATATCAGTTTTAGACCCAACCTGCACTTCTACATGCTTTCGTTCTATATTGTTGGAAAAAAGTGAACGTCTACAGCTTATTAGACTGTCAGGACAAAAATAAAACCAATAGAAGTTAGTAGGTGAGCTCCACCAACAGGTGGTGGCAACATTGACATTAAAGACTTCGAAGTTTGACAGAAGAAACGTCTGAGCGGCTACAGCGGTCAAAAGCCAAAGAATCTCTGAAAAATAATTCCCCGTTGCCCAGGCTTGGTTTGATGCCGTTTATAATTCAGATTGTGTTCAGACAGAACCGACTAATCATGATATAATATTTACATTCCATCACAACTGAGTAGAAAAAGTGCTCTTTATTTGAGTTGTCGCTTTTGTCTTTGAAATTAGGTTTTAAGGTAAACTGAAAAAATATCTTTGTAGTAATGTTCTCTGACCTAAATGTTTTTTTTTTCTTTAACTGCATTTGTATAAACATCAGTTTCCTCCCCCGTCTCTGTTCAAAACTTTGAAAAGCTTTACAGTCACAGCCAAAAACAAACATGCAGATTCATTTGATTCCACGTCTCAGATTCTGGACTGTACAGTCATCTTTTTTTTTTTTTATTCATTTATTTTTTTTTGTTCTGTATATTTGAATCAAAGACTTTGTGAACGCATGTGCAGTGCAGACGTATGTGACTGTGTGTTCTGACGTCCGCTCGTGGTCCACGCCTGCGCCTAAATGTGACCGTCTGCTGAATGTCCAGCATGTTTCTTGTGCACAAGGTTCAGTTTCTAAATATTGTACTTGCATGTGGTTACGGATCTCAACGGGACACGATAGACATTTTGGCGAAACCAAATTCGGGCTTAGTTCTTCTCTGCCTTGGAGCCCTGGTTTGTTTCAGAGGATGAAACACATAGTTTCTTTTTGTTTGTTTTATTTTTTTAAAAAATTAGCTACCAAAAGCACTGCCTAGGATTCTTCTCTTGTTCAGTCTAATAATCTCTCTCTTTTTAAATATATATTTATATTTATTCCAACCTAAAATTTAAAAACCCACTTGTTCACTCCACTAGGTATGGAAACCATGGCTCCATTTGACAGAACTATGTAGCAAACAGTCTGATTTCCTGGCTGACTTCCTTCACACCCTTTGTTATACATCCATAATATACACACTAAAAACTGCTGGGTTTAAAAACAGACCAATTGGGGTCCTTTTGCAAAGTCAAACATGGACCAGCTCACCACAATCTGGTTGTGGGTTACCACCATACCGGGTGGCGTCGCAGAGGTCGTGTGAAACAATGTGGTAGTGAATGGACGTAGCTGAAATCCTCACTTTCCTGCACGGGATCAGTTTTGTTTGGCTCTAAAAGTCACATCAAACCGATGCTACAGATGTGGTGATTGGAAGGGAAGTCAAACTATGGATTCACAGTCTGTCATTCATTTGGCTCAGACACGTAGAAAAAACAAGTCACATCTTACTAGCTTTTATTTCGTCCTGTTGAAGAAGTTTTGATCAGTTCTTTGTGTAGTTCAGAACTTCTCTTACCCAAAAAAAAAAAAAAAACACAGTTCGTTTGCTCACCTATTTTGACCTACCCGACAGCATTATTCTGGCATTCTGATTAAAGAAACAACCCAGCAGTTTTTGTTTTTGTTTTTTTATGTGACTTTCTCCTCTCAACCACAACCAAGCCAAAGTACTTTTTTTCACTTTTAATTTACAGAAATCAAGTTTCCTTATCTGCAGTAGTGCCGACTTCCTTGGTATGATCAGCTTATAAGCTATTTTACAACAAGCACCCATGGTTTCTTTTATTAGGAAATGCAATGTTTTTCTGTGAGTCACCAGCTACAAGCAAAAGCTACGATCCAGACACAAAATACAATGCTAAAGAAGAGTGACCGGCAAAAAAAAAGAGAGTATTTTTCTACAGCTGTTTCCCATCTACCCGACCTCCTCGGGTGGGTGTGCCGAGCCGAACTAGGTGGGGTTATCGGTCTGTGCTTCATGAGTGTTTCTTTAATCACAAGGAGGCCTGATATAAACTGCTAAAATCTATTTTTTGAATAAACGTAGTCTCTAGAAATGTAGAGCTAATTTCTTTAATTGTCTTTGAATTGGTTGCTGTAGATGTCGAATGGGCTTCAGATGGTTTAGGCAAACTGAAGAGAAAAACAATGCTGGAAATTATTTTATCATCAGGCTATAAGAGCTAAACTACATTTTTTTTAAAAATTATATAATCTAGACTTTTGCCACTGTTGCTTTTCAAGTCAGCTACTCTGTGTTGATTTTGTGCTGGAGAAGGAATGCCATGTTCTGCACATGTTCAGTGTTTGCGGCCAAGTGTCCAGTCAGTGTGTGTAAGACTTGTGGAGATTGGCTTCCCTCGCGTTGGCTAAATATTCTGTTGCTCTTCTGTAAATTTGCCACAAAGCTGTATATTATTGTTGTGTTTGTTTCTTTGGAATTTGTGATTACTTTTTATCCTAGGTGCACAATTTTTTTCTTTTCTTTCTTTTATTTTTCTTTCTGCTGAACTGTTAATATTGCTTCCATGTATTAATGAAAAGTTATTTATTGCAAAGATTAAACAGAGGTTTGTTCATTTATTGACACATGCAATAAATAGAGACATGCAGTCACGGAATATAAAGTGCACACACGTTCAGTCTTGCATGCAGTTTCAAACCAGATGGTTGCATTGCACCGACGTTCATTCAAACATTTTCCTGTTTTAGTTCTTACAGGGTTACCGTTTTTTCCAGTAGCCAGATTATGTCGCGTTTGCATGACGAGCGAGACGAAAATCTGTAGTTAATTCTTTTCAACCAATCTTTATTTTAACTCTTCAAATTCGGACGCTGAATTTGAAGAGTGAGCTCCAACAAGATTTCTAACGTTGCCTTTGGATTAATAGCTTTTTTTTTTTTTTTTTTTGCACTTTTCATACAAGCGTTCTACGTCAAAACATGTTCAGGTCTGCAGGCTCAAAATAAAGGAGACCAAGGTCAGTAATGATCCTCAGGATTTTTTTTTTTTTTGTAAGACAAACTCAACAGGAGCTACGGGTGGGGGGGGGTGGAATGAGAAATGAGATTTTAAAGCAAAGTCAGGATATTAAACCATATTATGAGTTTTGAATCTCTCAAGGAGGAGTGTTCAGTCTATTATCTGAATACGGAAGGATAATTAAAAAACATAAATCTTAAGGAAATGTGCGACTCGCCTAAATTAACACAAGTAAGAGTAGCTAAGAAGCTATTATATAACTACCAACTTATTATGTAAGTTGCGGGTTCCACAAGTCTGGCCTTTAAGGACAACTGGCAAGAAAACCAAACACTGTTGAATGAAAGCAAAGGCTGTAATATCATGTGGGAAACTCACCAAACATGCGAAAGAAGGCATTCTGGGCAGATGGGATGTAAATTTGACTTGTTATCTTACATGAATGACGCCACAGTTTATGTGAAGGAAAGCAAGTCTCTCCACGAAACAAAGAGGTGGCGGCGTCATGCTGTTGAAGAGCCATTTTCTTCAACTGTAACAGCGAAATGATTTGCTCTGTTTTACTTGGGCCTCTTACTGCAATGCTTAAAAAGTATCATTTTTGTACTTCTTTCATTAGTTTCAGAAACAAGAGCAGGTTAGCAGTGGTTCCCGATGCAACGCAGTTAACCAACCGCTTATGGATCCTAGAAACTCGAGCAGAAAATTAAATAAGCATAAAGAGTTGGGGAGTTTTGCCATGTGCTTAATCATAGTGTATTAAATATCATTATTCCGTCAACACAGGACAGCTTATTTGCTCGGGATCCTTCCATCTGTCTCTTGTGAAGTCGATGGCTCCATACCAGGAATGGCTTCCCCTTTTCAGGGAACACTCGCTCAGATGCTGTGATGACATACCGGCAACCGCAGACATGCCAGGAAATCACAGAAGAGGTAAAAATGAAACAGTAACCGAGTGAAGATCAGTGATGTGCGAGCGCGTTTGTATCCGTTTAAAGATAAGCTGACGACAAAGAGAAATCACACGATGTTCTCGTCTGTGCAGTGACTCAGCGACCTTGATTTGGGCAAAGGAGTAGACGCATCAGGCACAGTTATCACCCACTGTGCGTGTGTGTGTGCGTGTGTGTGTGTGTGTGTGTGGTTACCAGAAGAGACTGGGAGGCTGAGTCTGTGGGACAGATTCTTCTGTGCTTATCTCAGTCAAGGTCACAGAGATTACAGAAATACACCACAAATTGCTAATGTTGTTCGCACAAAGACTTGGATATGCCAAGACAGTCAATGCGAGTCACCGATCTGCAGCGGAAATCGTATCACGCGGGATTTTACGTATGCAAGCAAATTTCTATTATTGTTTAAAACATGACGAGTGAGATAAAAAAAAAAAAAACATCACATCAGAATACCGCAGATGAGATAATTGCACTCTTAAAAAAACCCCGCTGAGTTCAGAAGAAACCAGTCTGCAAATAGAACCAGACATGGTTTGATTTAACACTGGTAGTGTTTTGTGTTTTTTAGTATTCAGACGTCTGGTTTGTCTACATTAGAGACTGGAAAGAGCCTCCAATTTTGACAATTCAGGAACTTAGTTGTTATATTTTAGTGGTGTAGTTCCATTCAGAAATTACATCCATTGGTTGTAACAGTTTTAAGAAATAAACTAATTAATAAAAGTTTTTTTTTTTTTACATGCCTGCAAAACATAAATAGCAGCTCGACACTAGGACGTGTGGTTAAGAAATGTTTTAATGCCGCATGTTTGTCAAACAAGTGATCATTACACCTAAAACAACAAAATTAGTTTAAAAAAAAAGTGTATATCTGAAATGTGACATTTAATTTTTGCTCTTTGTTGACTGTTAAAACAACTACAACAACAACAAAAAAAACATTTACTCTGTAAATTCCAATTCTTTTACAGAGATATAAACACTGCTTGGTAAACCTTCACGTCAGGTCTAGCGCTAAATCGTTTTAATCAAGTCCATCACTCAGGAGTTAGTAATACTGTCCCAAAAAAATAAAAAATAAAAATCCATGTAATGAAAAAAAGAACAATTTAGCTAAAACAAAAATTAACACAACAACCACACCCATATTTGATCAAAACAAAAATATTAAAGAGATTTAAAATTGTACTCAGTGACAAAGACCCTGATGAGATTCGGTCACCAGGGTACTCATTAGACAAGCCTTTGTTATTATGAGATTGTACATTTATGTAACAGTGGGGTGAGTCCGTGCCACACCTCTTTGTGTGGAGGTTGGAAAATTGGCACTTTAGGACAAAAACAAGGATCAAACTGTTTGTAATTAAATGTTCCATCTCTGTGCTGTTTGCATCTACATCCCTTCACATCGTACGGTAAAACACGGACGTCGTAAATGTTTGCCTTTTGTGCAAATGTCTCTATGTACAAGAATCCCCGCGGGGCCGCCGGCGTCTCCAACCTTAGACGTGGGCACTTTTGGCGTGGTGGTTGGAGGAGGCGACTGGCAGGCTGCCGCCTCCGTGTT
The DNA here is from genome assembly GCF_051168715.1 of Poecilia mexicana. Lineage (NCBI taxonomy): Eukaryota > Metazoa > Chordata > Actinopteri > Cyprinodontiformes > Poeciliidae > Poecilia > Poecilia mexicana. The sequence goes on along the minus strand of NW_028263391.1, from coordinate 8,604,967 downwards.
TGGAGTAGTAATAGTGGTTGTTGTCCTGGTAGCTGCGTGGAGAGGAGGCAGAGGAGTCCGACGAGCACATGAGCATCACGCCGCCCAGCAGGCAGAAAACGGTGCCCACCCATCCGGCGTAGAGGGAGAAGCCGAAAGACATGAGGCCGAGCTCTTGGTTGGCACCGATGGGGAACCAGATGGTTGGCACCAAAGCGCACAATGCTAAAGAGGCAGAGAGGAAAAAGTCTTTGTTAGGCATTCACACGGTGCAGACGAATACACTCAAAGACCTTGTGGTTGACGGCACCAAAAGAAACTAAAGGGGGGTTGTGGGTGCTGTGGTGGTGCAGGGGTTAAACACAACCCCACGTAAGGAGGTCTTGCTGTCGCAGGTTCGATTCCCAGCCTGGTGACCTTTGCCATGTGTGTCATTACCCTACTTTCCTGCCCTGGCACCTTCAAATAAAGGCCACTAGAGTCAAATAAATCTTAAAGAAAAAGAAACTAAATGGATGAAATTGCTTAAGTGTATTCATTAATGTACCATGACAAAGATGTTGTTTTAAAAGGGGCGTTTTTTATATATATATATATATATATATATATATATATATATATATATATATATATATATATATATATACATATATGAGCACATACACACAAAAAGCTTGGTTATTTTATAACCCAAAGTGCTTTGGTTTGTGTTGTTGGTACAGAATATGGGTAGTTTTAGCCAAAAATTGGTCCAAAAAATGTTACACAGAGTTTAGTACAAGCCTGATTCTTCACATATGTCCATATTGTGCTATACAACCATAAATTATAAGTTAAACCAGGAAATGGCATGAAGGTAAGTTATGTTATTTAATATTGTTGATGTGGTGGTAGCCCTGCGACAGACTGGCGACCTGTCCAGGGTGACCCCGCCTCTCGCCCAGAAAGTTAACTGGAGATAGGCACCAGCGCCCCTCCTGATCCCACTAAGGGACAAGGGTGTAAAGAAAATGGATGGATGGATGGATGGATGGATGGATGGATGGATGGATGGATGGATGGATGGATGGATGGATGGATGGATGGATGGATGGATGGATGGATGGATGAATGGATGGATGGATGGATGGATGGATGGATGGATGGATGGATGGATGGATGGATGTGGTGGTAATCACTTTAGTCCATTCTGGGGAACAACTTTTCACTTCGGGCAATCTTATTACCTAGACTCACACTTTGACCAAAGAATTGGTCAAAAAGTCTGCAAAATATTTTACAGTATTGTATACTGATGCAGAATTTAGCATCAGTAAAAAAATCATCAGTGGTTTTAATGGTTTTATTCCATCAAAACCAAATATCATTTTTGGTCTATTTTAACTAACAGTATGTACAATGTAACAAATTTTTGGCCTTGATAAAAAAAAGACTTGCACTTTATGCGTAAACAGGCATTTTCTTATAAGCCCTAATCTTTTCAGTCGAATCCAAAACTGTTTCCTTTAAAAACTTTTGATATATTTTTGTTCTTTTCTTGGCGTTACAGCTGTTGGGGAAAGATGGGTTTGGAATGGGCAGCTCTGAAAGTCTAATTAGCGCGAGTCTATTTTTAACCCAATAGTTTTTAGAGTGCAGTCAGCGCAAATAAGCTTTATTCAAGGGCTGCACAGCTCCTCAAAAAATACTCCTGCTTTAGGAAATCTGAAGGTATAAGAGGCAGTAGGTGTTTACCACATTCCTAGTGTGCTGCTAAACGCTCTGTGAAGGTGTGGAAGGACCTGACACAGTGGGTAAAGTTATAAGAGCAAAAATACGCGTAGAAAATCAACCCTCAAACACATTACACAAACATCTAATATATGTCTAGGTTGTATTTTTATGGAGGAGCTGTGGAGACATCAGTCAGGGGTTGGCAAGAGTTTTTTTTTTTTTTTTTTTGTGAAAATGTAGGCGTTGGAAAAGAAATGGTTGGGAAACAGGTGCTAAAGTTGCTTTCCAGGGAAGCGGGGCGGTGGAAAAAAAAAAGAAAAAAAAGAAACGCTGTAGCAACAGTCCCATATTTATAATCTCGGTAAAATTGGACCCCTGGGGAAATTTTCATGTGGCTCAGGACAAAAGCAGGGTGTGGACGAGAGTAGGTGGATTGTAGGAATGTCTTTATTTTTGTTTTGAGGTGAGATAGAGGAGGAGAATTTTTTTAATTTTTTTTTTTTTTACAAACTCTCTAACCTCAACACTTTGTAAGCGTTCAAGCTCAGGTTCAAACAGGTCAAAAGGAGGAAAGTTCAGAGATGTGCGACTCATCGTGCTCACGGTGTTCATTGTGGCATCTTATTAACATTCTTATTAACATTCACTGCATCTAAAGAAGGGAACAAAAATAACGATGTCTCTCACCAACAACAACCATCAGCACTCCTCCCAGGATGGCCCGCTTGTTCTTGGCGCTCTGCGCGTCGTTTCCAATGCTGATGCAAGGCATAGACATGAGAAGGAGAATCACCGCAGGGAGACCCATGATCGACCCCAGGATCATTAGGGCTCGAGTGGTCTGGATGTAGGCTGTGGAACAAAATCCTCCTTTAATTTAGACATTTTGTTTTCTACTTATGCCAAGTTACGAACAAAAATGACTTCATCTGCGTTAGTTGAAGTGAAGAGTTTGAACGGTGGCTACCTGGCAGCTCCAGGATCTGTGTAAAGGCGACACAGTGGTAGAGTGCCGTGGAGATGACGCACTCCTCCCAGGGTCCCTTGGACTGCAGCTCATCCATCTTCTTACAGGTGGTCACGCCGTACTTACACATGGTCACCCAGTCATTCGTGGACGTGGCGATCACGACCCCGAGCCAGCCCAAGCTGCTCAGGAGAAAGCCGCACAGCTGGAGGCAAGAGTTTGCCATGGCAGAGAGTTTGCGTCGAGAGCGCTTGTTCCAAAGTCACAAACCGTTTCTGGGAAAGTTTTGAGTGGATTTGATAAATCTGTAAAAAAAATGTGGGAGGGGGGAGGTGGAAAATTATTATATTCCAATAAAAAAAAAAAAGGTTAAATCCAGATAAATATGTGGAGGGGGGGATCCACCAAATCAGGTCTGCTGCAAACGTCAAAAGAATAAAACTCTAGCAGTATTAGAAGGTTTTTAAGGACTGCCTCAGTGAGAGGAAAAAAAAAAACATCCCAAAAACTTTTATCCAATCAGAGGCTATGCATGAGAATAACTTCTTTTTTCACCTCTCTGAGACTGCACTGCCCCTTTCTTAAAATAAATCATGCATGCAGCCTTAGTGTGCCCGTCGCTGCGCTGTGAGATGAGAATATTTAATAGGAAAGATGCTGCCATCTGCTGGTTGCAAAGTATTTCTGCAAGTGGTACACATATGCACAGTGGATTTAAAGGTCTGTTGTCATGCTAAGATTTTAAAGCGTGAAAAAAGACTAATGAAATAATGTAGTTTCACTTAAATCACAAGTTTTGAGTTTTACTACGCGACTGAAAACAAAGTAAAAATCTTTTCAGCCCCAAAATAAGTAAAGAAAGCAAAAGCAGCCTACTTTGCCAAAGCACCTTTAGATTTGATTTTAGTTTTATTACTGCTCTCAGTCCTTTCAAGACTGTTTCTTACGTCTTGTGGAAATGTGTTAGCAATGTCTAGTCACTCTTAGGTGTTCAGAACCTGTGAATTTCCTCTGGTATCTTTTGTCCACATTCTTCTTCACATCACAGGAACGTTTAGGTTTTTCTTTTGGCTCGCCTGTTCAAAATCTTTGACTTTTAGTTGGTCTAACCATTATTTTTTTGATCATCTTCAGGGTCACGAATTCAACGTTATTCCTCGGGTATTAAATAACGTCTCAGTTTGTCCTGATACTTTCGCTACAACGGCTCACAATTTCCCACAATCGTTTCAGGAGTCTGTCTTGTAAACTTCAGCCAGGGTTGCGCATGTTTTATTGTAATAAAAGGCTCATGTTAGCTCCGCCATTCCAGAGAATAGGTTCTGGTTTGCATCCCTAAATTGCTATTTAATCCTTCTGGAGTTCATATCTCAGAACTAATTATTAAATGTCAGACATCACAGCAGGGGGCGATAGAAGACAGCTGCAAAACACGGAAGACTTATTCGTTTCCTCCCACTTGCCCCTGTTGGATGGAGTCAAGTCGTATTCCATCAGTCACATCGGGACGCCGTAAAGCCGCAGCAGCATAACAATCAGTCTAAAACGTATATGGACCGAAAACATCTGAGGAGCTTCGGCCAACTCTCGGCCCTCAGGTCTCCAGCGGCGCCGGCTCAAATTGGGTTTGACTCTCTGCATCTGTTACTTTCAGGGTCATTTTGTGCTTCAGCACGAAAGCCACGAATATTAGAACGACTGCATTCTCTTAATGTATGACTCTGTCGATAACAATTTATCGCTCCTCTGGAATTTACTGGAAATACTTTTTTTTTTTTTTCACTTCCAGTGATGTATCTTCTGCAGTTTTGTGTGTGTGTGTGTGTGTGTGTGCGTGTGTGTGTGTGTGTGTGTGTGTGTGCATTTTCAGACTAATGGCACTACACCTCGTTAGTACATTAATATTTCTTGCTGCTGCTTCAAAGGGAAAAAAACCTTGCACTGAAGATAATCAATTAAGGCTTTCAACCTGGTTCCACTGCAAGAGGAGAAATTGAGGTGGAGCCACTCGGTGTACCTTTATAATCTCTTAAAAGATATACAAGTTGTTCTCTGTGTCCAGCAGTCGTAGAGCAGCAGACGACTTTTACTCAAGATTAGAAGGAGAGCTGCAGGCTCTTCGCAGAGTTTAGGCAATTACAGCTCTCCCTTAAGAAAAAAAAAGAAAAAGAAGTATAGAAGCTTCCGACTCCACTCTGATCGGCCCGCCAGCGCCAACATGACCTCCAGCTGACACTCAAGTAGTGTCTTTCTGCAGCCGTCGCAGGTGGTTGTTCTTTTGCCGTGGTTTAGGCTTGTAGCCGACATTTATTGGGAAAAAAAAAAAAGTTTAAAGGAAAAGGTTAATCAGATAGAAAGACACATAAGAGCACAAGTTTCAATAGAGTTGAAATCTTATATTAACGTTGTGAAAGAGCCATAGGCTTTTTTTCCCCCCACTGACTCAAATGAAATTTGACTCCCTTTTTTTTTTTTTTTTTTTTTTTTTTATGGGGTCATTTTAGGTTATCAAAGTTATTATGTTTGCTAAATAATAGAGTAACGAGGCATTTTATCTCCTCCCAAAAGAGTTCAATGGAGCTTAGATCAAGGCTCGGCGATGATGAACATTGAATTTGTTAACCTCAGAGCACTTTGTTGCTAATTCGATTTGGATCCTCGTCCATCTGGACACATCTTTGCTCCAGCAGGTCTTTGGCACAGAATGCATTTGCAAAGTGGAATCTGTCTTTTCTACATGTGCTTTAAAAGCATTGTGGAAATGACTTCTTCCACTGTCTGTGTGTATCAGCGTTGGTTAAGTAGGCAAGAATTATTTGAAAAATACACATTGTAGGCACCACTGACTGGCTGCCAACAGTGACCGCAGGATTTCTCTGTGACCCTTTATTGGAAGGGGTGTGTGCATAAGACTGACATGACACTGTCATAAACATGACATAGCACCTGTCATGAACATGAAGGAGCCTTTCTGAATGTTTACCACTGTTCTCGCAAAGAGTCACTCGGTAAATAATGACACTATTAATGAAAGGTTGCACTAAAAGTTGTGTTAGAAGTCCACTAAAAGTGTAAGCACTGCATTATTTGGTCAATAATGAACCTTTTAATCCAAAGTTCTACTAAAATTTGCATTAAAAGTCTCATTATTTCCTGAATGACACTTCATGACGACAGTCATAAACATTCACGAGGCCTCCTTTTGATGAGAAAATTACATTATAACATGAAATAAAGCTTTTAAAAAAGTACATTTTACCTAGTCGTCTTTTAAATAAATAATTAAAGAACAGATTAATATCAATTAGTCCTTATATTCAAGAGTTTATATAATTGTAAAATCATAACAATTATAATAGTCAATATCCAACTTTTCTGTACTAAAACCAACAAAGACAAACTATTAATTATCTTAATTTGTCTATTTTTTAATTATCATTGCTTGTGTATGTACAGCACTTTGTTAAACTTTTGTTATTGTACTTTATGAACAACGAAGTGTTAAAGAGTGAAAATGTTTGAGCAGCTACAACTAAATGCTTACAGCGGTAGTTTGTTTTGTTTTGCGATAACAAAGACCCGTTTCAATTGTGTGTTATTTCTCCATTTTTCATGGTTTTCAAAATTAATGGTGGACGGTCTTAAAACAAGCCTCATCGATTTAGCAATTATTCCCTCATTATATGAATCATAGTGTACTGGAAGAAAGCACATCTGCGCTGTTTTTCATCACTATTAAAAAAAAGTAGTTCTCAAAAACACCCCCAAAGATCTCACAAATTAGTTTAAGACATTTCAATGCGAAACCTACACACTCCTGGGTGTGTGTGTGTGCGTGTGTGTGCATGATGAAATAAGAGCGTGATCAGCAAAGTAAGAAAGAAGAAACCCGAGCGTGAGTAAAAGATATCCTTCTGTGACTCCCAGAAGCGGTCTCTCATCTCATCTGACACGTACGAGGAGCGAGGCAGGAGAATGGGAATAATATGATAATGAGGCAAGGATTGCTACGACGACGCTGACACTGAGGGATGATGGGACGGATTCCTGTGCTTCTGGGAGAAATAAAAGAAATGGAAGCATGTGTATTGTGCAAGCGAGAAATCATGGTAGGGAGAAGTGAAGGCAGGACACAGTTACTCCTCGTTCACCCCCTAATGCTGTCAGACCTGCCTGACAGTCAGGTGGAAGAAATGAAGAGCAATGATTGGCTCTTCTTCCTGACAAACCACGAGCAGCGGGTTGAAGCTCAGAAGGGGCCCTGAAGTTGAGGGAGGGGAAAAAAATGAGTTACGGACGACGAGGTGAAGAGGAGCACCGGGAGAGAATGATGCAGGCGAGAGTGAAGCGTTTGGGGGCCGGCCCTCTGTGATTGAGTGACAGCCATGTTGGATGAGTCATCCCGGCCTGTGCTGATGACTATTTTTCAAATAGTTGTCAAGGCACATTCTATGATTAACAGGAGCTGAAGCCAAGCAGCGTCGATCGGTCTGAGCCGCGAATGAATGACGTGCCTCAGAGTGATAAGGTTTCAATCAAATCTCTGCAGCTGATTCTCTAAGAAGGAAAAAAACGAAACATTTAACAAAAATAATTCGGAAATGCGTGGGACTTTTTTTTTTTAGGTTGGCGAGACTGTCTAGGACAAAGTGGTAAGCTGCATTTTTTTTTTTTGTAAAGCCCAACGTTTAAGAAAAACCTATTTAAATTCTTCCTAAAGTTGCTCGCCCTGACATACAGCACCAGCCGTCTTTCTGAAAGTTGGAAAACTTGCAGAATCTCATTGGGATGTTCTGCAGAAGCCGTCTCCGTTGAGCTTTTGTGGGTCTGGCAATTGTGGCATAACTCATGATCCGCTTGATTCTCCTCAGGTTTCTCTTAAAATTCTCTACGGCATTGAGAAGTCAGTTTATTTTCTGAACTTTACCCTGTGTGATAAAGATTTACTAAATGTTTTATGCAAATATTACATTAAAATGAATTACCTGCAGTTCTTTGCATTAGTTAGTGTTCACACTTTTTCACATTGTGTCACGCCATGTCAAAAAGTTCTTGCCCGTTCTTTTCAAAATGACACGAAATCAGTCAGAATGCATAAAGAACATCTGTGAAAATCGACTGTGAACTGTGTTTAGGTGTGAACCTTTGCTGAACCATTCTATCACAGGAGTATGCTTTGATCCGAGGCATCCTGCTGCAGCTCTGGCTGTGTGTTTAGGTCTGCTGTCCTGCTGGAAGACTGACCTCATCATGGCTGCTCCTTCTTCTTCTTCTTGCTCTCTGCGCTCACTCCACGACCTGTCGGTTTCGGCGGACGTCCGTCTCTTGGCAGGTTTGCAGTTTCTTTGAACGTTTGGACGGCTGAACGTTGCTCGGTAAGACGTTCAAAGTTTTTAAATACAGGTCCGTAAGCCACCTGCAGCAAACATTTCTTCAGCTTGGTCCCTGGCCCGTCCTGCTGCGTTCCGTTGAGTTTGCGATGCTGTTTATTTAATTGTGCCGTGTAGCACAAACCTCCAAGGCATTCACAGAACAACAGCACTTATACCGAGATTAAATTACACCCAAACATGAGAAGACGTCATTAATCTTTTTAGGGACACTTTTATCCCCTTCCTCTTTAGCAAAGAAACATAAGCGTCGACACATAAACACCACCAAGGACGCTGTGGCTGTCGGGATCCTGATGGGTGTGTGTGTGTGTGTTTTTTTTTTTTTTAAAGCATGTGTGAGGCTCTTCCCTGGACTGGAGGATTTCTGCTGGAGTCGTGCTAGTTGTGTTGCTGCTGACTGCACAGCGGGCTGCAGAAATCTCATCAGCCGGCTTGAGGTTTAAGGAGCGGCTGATCAATGAGTCTTCACCTGATGGTCAACGTCTCCGGTGGCGTTAAGCCCCGAGTTAATCTCTCCTGGAGTATTTGTGTCTCTTGTGAGATATGTAAACGACTTCAACCGTACAGCGGCGTTCGGCTTCTGTGCGCCACAAATCCGGAGCAAACAAAACCAGAAAAACGCAAAACAGCTGAAACACTGTTGTTCCATTTAACTCGAGACTACCTGTTTGGAGGAGCTGCATTTGATTATTAGTAAATGGAACATTTGCTAACGTCTTGATGTGGATTGATGATTTTGATTATGGCGTTTGACAAAATGCAATGTTTATTGCCTACTTCACAATTGGTAACTGATGTTTTTTAAGACGTAAAAAAATACCTTGTTGCTGAAATGTGATATACAAAAAAAACTTGACTTGTTTTTTGTTTTTTTTTAATTTATATTAATGAGTGTTTAAGTTATGAAATACCTTGTGTCGGTTCAACAAAAAACATTCCCATAAAAAAAATTGCAATTTGTGTTCGTAATGTGACGAAATATAAAAAAAATGGGACGAACACTTTTATGAGGTATTGCAACTTTATGCAATGCCTCAGAAAAAGCAATTTCCTTTTTATTTCTGTCTGTACCATTTTGGATAAAATATTATTTTCCAACAGCTGTTGAACCTTTTTTTTTTTTTTTTTTAGCAGGTATGAGTTGATAGTATGTATAACTTTCCCCCCCAGCCCTCCAAAAAAAAAAATCTTCCTATACATCTGCAGCTTTAGGTTATCCTTTATGCATCGTGCGTCTCAGTCGGATCTCCGTCTCATATTTCAGACTGTCCATTGTACCGCCGACCAGATGGAGCTTGTTTCTGCGGCACAGTCCCAACTTGATTTGTGTCTGGTCCTCCCGTGTGTCTGCAGTGTAGCAGCCATCACTCACCGCTAACTGTGTTAGCCATTAGTATCAATTAATCTAAACAAACGCTGCTGGCCATTAGGCTCAGTACCTAACCACAGACTCCGCTAACGACACACCACACAGAGCATAACGGAGCGGCGCAGCTCTGTCTCTCTGTGGGAGGAGATGAGAGATACATATGTCAGTCCCCATATGGCTGAAGAAGTGGGAGAGGAGAACGTTACAACTCTGAACAAGCAGGAGGGAGGAGGAGGAGGAGGAGGAGGAATGGGAAGAGCAGAGAAAACAAAGGTGATTTATAATTCTTTTTAGCCCTCTGGAACTGTGGAGCACAGACTCTGTCAACGCAGTAAATATACTCTTGGTATTTGTCATAATGGCTCATTATTACTGGGAAGAGATTTACTTCGGTGGCAGAGCTGAGGAGACTGGATTAGGAAAGGTGCCTTCTTCTTCTTCCCCTAAACACATTCAAAACAATGCCATGAAAACTTGTTTTCATTGACTCGGCAGCATTTTTTTTCTTCCCTCTTCTTCAACATTTCACTCTGTCTACAGCAGTCTGAAACTGCTTAAATTAGCCTGCTCATCATTCTGCTTTTCGTAATCCGCCCCCCCCCACCCCTCCTCTTTTCCTGCTTCTCTGTTGTCACTAAGAATAGAGAATAATCTATTGCTTTTTACACAGTGGGATGTGCATTATCTAATATAGGAGATGGGAACGTGTCGGACGATGGGACTGAGAGAGACCATGAGGGAGAGATGGAGAGAGATAAAGAGAGAGAGAGAGGAGGGCCGTGTCGTGATTCATATATCATTTTGATGAGAGGCTCCGCAGCACTGGACCGAGCTGAACTGGGCTGTATGGGAACCGAGGGATTGCAAAGTGTAATTTAAAGAGACGCTTCAACGAAAAAGCGCACATTTTACTAATTTCTTCCAACCTTTCCTCATTTTCTCTGTTATTCCTCTATTTTTACGAGAGAACCAACATTAGGAAGAGTTCTGGACAGAATCTACAACTGTAAGAATGTCACGTTGAGCTTTAAATAATTCATTTGAACTCATCTTTCCACACACAACACACAATCAGGTGCTTAAACTAGAACTTTTTTTTTTATGTATTTCCTCTAACCCACATACAGTCAACATTACAGACAGCAAACCACAGTTTGTTTGTATAATTTGCCAGTAAAACAAATTTGCTGTGGGGATTGAATAATTGTCGGTGTAATTACGCGTCGCAATAGATTATATGCTTAAATGCTTTCTCGGTACTTGAGTAGGTTTTTGAACAAATACTTTTTACTCTTGAGTAATTAAGCCATGCGACTCTAACGGAAATTTTCTAGCCGCTCTGCCTTCCTCCGCTGACCAGTAATGAAGCATTTCTTTGTGATGGCGATAAGAAAGCAATGTGTCGGTTCCCACGTGGCTGAACAAGACGGAGGATGCTATGGCAGGAACAACGGCATTGTTTGTGTGAAATTAGTGGGTAAATTCATCATGCATCCAAGTCACCAATTGACCAAAGAACTCTGTGGAGCATTTAGTTACCGGAGATATTCCAACCAAAAATGTGCTCCAACTAATTCAAAACTCTGAAGTTGTGTTCACTGGATCATCAAAAAACACACACACGCAACTCCAAAGGCTTTGTGTTTGCTGTACAACAGTTTTTCTATATAAACTTTATACGATATGGCAGTGCTGTGTTCTGCTGAACCCAATGGGCTAAAAAAGAATCAATACCGGCTGAAAGACACGCTGACAGGGAAACAGGCAACGCTGCGTTGGAGTAGGATTCCTCAGTCAGTCTGGCGTTTGAAGCGCCTGTAACTGATCCATGGGAATCATCTGGCTTTTCAAGAAGGCAGACCATTGACACTTCCCAGTGTGATAGCTGACGAGAATGTCGATCCGCTCCAGGATCACCTCGGAGGTGAATTTCATTATTCATTCGACGGATTGGATTAGAAATAAAAGGCGAGGGGGTTGCGACCTCCGGAAGATGAGTGCTTATCATCTGTTTCAGACACGGGCCTGCACATCGGTAATCTGCAGCTACCGCCTGACGGACAGACATCCTGAAACGGGGTCAAGCTTGAAGCCAAAAAAACCCCCCCATGTGTAGAAGGCTAAATCTCCCTTCACTCACCCCACTAGCCCCCGCCAGGACTCCCCGGGGAACGTGGAAGAGATTGAGTGCTCCATTGTTTCAGCTAATGCGGCTTAGCTGCCTGTCAAAGAGGCAGTTTGGGAAGTTCTCCAGCTGTAACCGCCAGCCTACGTCTGACCGTGGCTGTGTGAGGACTCCATTTGTGTGGGTGTGAGCTTGACCAATTTATATTGGCAAACTTGCAGCTGCTTGCAAAACTATTTGTACCCCATTGTAGCCCGCAAGGATCCCGTTAAACAGATGTTTTAAGGACGGAGCAACACGTAATTAGTGACACGTAATTGTGAGGAGAGGCAGCTTGGTGATCATTTCTGAAGCTTTTATTGAAACATGAAAAGTGTAGCGCGCGTTAGCTTGGAGAAACGGAGAGAGCGACAAGCTGCGCTCTCTCAACTTTTCCCTAAAATTATTAAACAAGCAATAAATGTTACATTTTGTCAAATGCCATCATTAAAATAATCAAGCAAAAATATACATCAAATATACTGACGAACGTCCCAATTATTAGGATTCAAATCAACTCTAAGCAGGTGGGTTTTAAAGGAACTCGATGTTTAAGCAGTTTTCTGGAAATTTGTTCCCGATTCATGGCACATAGGAGCTGAATGTTGTTCTAGTTCTGGGGATGCTGAGTGAACTATAGAAGACCTTAATGGTTTGGTAGATTGAGACTCTTACAACAGATCTTCAGTTTATCTTGGTGCAACGTCATTCAGTGATTCATAAACTAGGAGGGGGATTTTAAAATCAAGGAGATGGTGCAGGGACTTTAAAACTGGGCTTGATGCGCTCCAGCTTCCTGGTTTTTGTGAGAACACGTGCAGCAGCGTTCTGGACCAGCTGCAGCTGGAGGATTGATTTATGTTTTTTAGGCTGACCTGTGAATACATTGTTGCAGTAATCAATCAACTCTGGAAACGTTCTTCAGATGACAGAAGGATGAACTTTTAATTCTCTTTAAGTGTCCGTCACTCAGGCTTCGGGCCTGGTCATTAGTGCACATGATGAATTCTAAAAAGACTGAAGAGTTTCACGTTTTAAACTAACTTTAAATATGTATATATATTGAATTACTCATTTTACAATGATGGATTTTCCTTTTATGATTCTCTTAAAAACTTGTTAGAAAGAAATTCCTTAAAGACTTGATTTTTTTTTAGTTTTTCGCCGACTTCAACTCCAACTCCAACTCACACAAGTGCATCCCAACCAACCATATAAATGCATTTAAATGCATTTACCCCCTATCTGCCTTTACTCTCTGACTGCCAGCCCAGCTTCCCCCGTCTTTAATAAGCCAATTTAATCATGGAGACTTTGTCGCCCTTGTGTGCCGCTGTGTGTTTGTGTGCAGGGAGTCACAGGGTGTGTATTTGTGCCTGCGTGTTTGATAGCGTGCTGGAGAAATCCCCACAGGCTTGTGTGGGTGCATGAAAATATGCACGTGTATCCTCTACCTCCCCTGTCGGCGCCTGGTTCAGTGATGCCCAGCATACTCATCCCAAATCGGTGTGCCCTTGCCAGTCAGCTACTCAGCCAGCCATGGAAGGGCATCTCGTACACCTACTCCTCTGATGCTGTTTGCTGGTCTGCATCCAGTGCTGGATCTGTGTTTGAAGAGCACATTGTCCCCCTGCCTTCTTGTCTTATTTATGTATCATCAGTGGGAACACGACAAACCGAGACCCCGTTTTGTCCCCGAAGATGGGCTGATTAGCATCTGATTGGGCCTTTAATCCTAATGACTTTTTCCAGCACACGCTTTCAGACCGCGCTGGCTTTGTCGCAAAGTTTCAGCCCGTCAAAGTTGGCCTGAGATTTTGGGTAGCTCAGGATTCAAACTGAGGTTCTGGTGAAAAAAGAAGAAGAAAAAAAAAAGGTGCAAACAGTTTAAAGAGTTAACATGCCACCCTCTGTAGAAAACTCTCAGTTTCGTCATTATAAATCTGGACTTGTTGGTCCTAGAAGATTAAACTAACAGACATAAGCCAAGGTCAAAGCCAACTTCTTTCACTTTACAACTTTAACCTAAAAAACGTCACAGCAGACAATGGTAATGCTACTTCATGTTGCCACATTTGCACCTGGCAACACTTTAGGTAGTCGGAGGTTGCGACAATGACCTTCCTGTGTGAAACGCAAACTTAAAATGGAACATGTTAAGCGTTTCCGATCAAAAATAATTGTTTGGTATAAATTGTCTGATTGTGCTTTTCATGGATGAACCATTCCAAGTCATCTGCTTTTAAACAACTAGCCAAAACTGAGAGTACACACCCCCTCTGGACACGGCTCAAATGGTAAATTTATGTTGGGAGACGCTGATAGAAAGGACGGAGGTCATGTTGGGTACAATGTAGTAGGCAAACTCCAAATCCAATAATCTGGATTCTACCAGGTAAGAAATGCAGTGCTTAGAACCATCGGTTTAACAGAACCTTTCTCCAAAATACCAAACTGTCCGTCCAAATCTGAAGGCAGAGCTTCTCAATCCTCAGACGTTAGATGTTTCATCTTTGTCGCACATCTGACTGAAACGAACGGGAGATTAGCAGGCTTCTGCAGAACTGGTGGGCATTCAGAAGAGGTAATGCAACCATTTGAATCAGATGTGATGGAGCAAAGACACATCTAAAACATGCAGAACATTGGGCCTTACGGGCCGAGCTTCAGAACCTTTACTCTATAGTGATTGCATAATGTCACATCTCAAGTGTGGCAAATTACAGCTAAGCATACTCAGCCAGAGGGGGGGGGGGCGGAATGCCCAAAAGTCATTTCAATAAGTGTCCAAACTCATCCAGCATTTATCAGATGCTTATTCACTTTCTGCTTCATAAGAAACTGCTCAGCAGCTGACACATCGGGCTCGAAAATGCTCTTGAAAATGCCTAGATGGTAATGTTTTTAACTAGATAGAAATGAAAAGCAAAACATGCAGCAAAAAATAGCCTAAGTGCTGAGCAAACCCTTAGTGGATAAATAAAGATTAGAAACATGCACTCACACACACATACACACACATACATTGGGTCCCCATAGTATAGTGTTTGCTGGAAAAATGGGCATTACAATGCGAGCAATGCTAAAGCACACACACACGTACATAACATTACACACACACACACACACACACACACACACACACACACACACACACACACACACACACACACACACACACACACTTTGGACAGCCAGGTTTTTATGAAATTCAAGGGAAGGAAGCGAAAAACACAGGAATGATCCTCCCATTTCAAGTCAGGCCACCGCAAATAAACCAACGGAAATTCTGACCTTGCATCTCATCAATCATTTCTCCACTAACAACTCTGTGACTTTTGTTTTGATTCTATTTATTTATTTTAATGTATTTTTTATTTTTTGCAAACTTCCTGTCTTCCTGCACTGCGGGCCGGACCGAGCCTAATTCTTTTCTCCAAACAGGCTGTCTAGCCGTGGGCCTTTCTGTAGCAGAGTCTCCATCATCATGATGTTAAAACGCTCCGCATCCTTTCTGTGAGCCCTTCATCTGTTCTGACTGGCTCGCTACTGGGGCTCTTTGTCACACAAACAACTTCTCATATGAAAGTTGGGTTGACGTCGGTCCACCAGCAAAGACGGACGGGACGTTTTTTTGCCGCACGGTAACACGGCTGCGTTGGTCGGTCCACCGGGCTGGAGACGAGGTGTGAGTAAAGAGTAAAGAGAAATAAGTAATTACGACATATGATTGTCTTGTGTGAATATTGTTGTCGGATTTCCAAGTGAGAGACTAAACTTTGTTTAATATAGTCTCATCCCACTGAGAGTTTGTCTCCACTTGTGTGTGAAACAACTAGTGCTGGTTTTATTTTTGTCCTGAGGGATAAAACAAGATTGAAAAAGCAGCACGATGTCGGGTCTGAAGAGAAGTCCTTTAGCTTCTCTACCTCAAACCTCTATCGGGATTTTTGATGCACTAAGAACAAAATGTGCATAATTGTGGAAAATAAATCTTAAAATTTCTCATGAATTCTGGTCTGTTTACTCCAACACCCTGAAAAAGCAGAAATTGTTTCGACCGATCATACAATTTCCTTATTATCAAGCAGAATTCTCCTGTGACTAATTTAACCTCAGCATGAGCCCATCGGTTCCAGGAAAGCCTCACAGGTTTGAGAGCGTTGGTGAACAAAAAAGAAGCGTTACGAGGACCAAGGAACACACTGCAGGGGTAAAAGTTATGGAGTAGTTAAAAAGCAGAGTTAGGCTGTAAAACAAAAATCCAAAGCTTTCAACATCTCACAGAGTCCTGCTCGATCCATCATCCCTGAAATGGGAAGAGTTTTCAACAACCGCAAATCTACCAAGACGTGGCTCTCCACCTGAACTGACAGGCCGGGCAAGGAGAGGAACAATTTGAAAAGCAGCCAAAAATAAAAAAAAATAAAGGCCCAGGGTAACTCTGAATAGCTGCAAACATCCACTGCTATTAGTCATGTCCTCCACAACTGTTGTTACCTTAATGAAGAAGTGATGAGGTTGTTTAATTGTTGAAATTAAACTGAATGATTTTGCCATTTGCGTGAAGAGGATGTTATTCTTCATCAGGGACAGTCAAGCTGGTCAGATAGATAGATAGAGGTATACTTTGTTGTTCCCCGGGGGGAAATCGTCTTGGACATCCATACATTAAGCAACTCTGCTTCCACAATTAGATACACTACAAACAATAAAAGTTGATGGGAAGGTGGAGGAGCTAAACATTCAGGAAGAAAATCTGCTAGAGGTTGGGAAAGATCTGAGAGTTGGTTCACATTAAAGCTGGAAAACTGAAGTTAGAGCTACAGTGCAATGGTTTAGATCAAAGTATATTCCAGTCCAAACCTAAATCTAATATATGTGGCATAACTTTTTTTTTAATGTGCTTACTGATCCTCCTCATCCAGTCTCACTGAGATTCAACCACTTCGCAAAGAAGAAAGTCTAGAAATTAAAATCTGTAGCAACACGGTACAGACCGACCCCTACAGGCTGAAAGCTGCAATTACAGTGGAAAGTAGTTGTACAGATTATTGATTCAGGGTGATTAAATACAAATCCACACCAATCTTTTCAGATTTTTTTTAAATATTGTGAAAACAATGGATTATTTACCCTAAACCTTTCTGCTCATTCAATACCTTGTGTTGTTCTGTCAATAAAATACCTTGAAGTTTGCGGCGGCATGGTGACGAGATATGAATACCGTTGCACAACACTGTAAATGTGTATGTACGGTTTGCCCAATTCACCTCTACTGGAAAGCTGAATTGGGTCACACCATTTATTCATCGCACTTGTATTTATGTCGATCCATACGGACATAAACTCACTCGTGAGGACTCTAAGAGTTACGATCGGAAGAGAGCAAGAAACTTCTAAAGCACAACACAGTCGAGACTCAGCCTTTCTCTCTGTATTGACATGTGCATTTTAAAGCCTTTCAGTAGCTCAAAAGTCGTTATATGTAGAAGGTGGATGTGTTGTCGGGGAAGACATGAGATTTTTTTATTTTTTACTTTTTTACGCATTCCTTTCCTGAAAGACGTAATCTCAACTGAACTTGCTGAAGCCACGGAATTTTTGGAAACTAATTACCCCGGACGTCTTTTTCGATTGACATTCAAGTCAAACGCTGCATCTGTCCAACCGGGACTGCTGCGTCCTGCTGGCTCGCCTAAGTGTTACAGATGTGCTCCACGTCAGTGCGCTATTAGCAAATGTTCAGTGGCAGGAGGCTGAAAAATGAAACTTTTTCATTTTGTTTATAGACAGTGCAAATGAAACTGAATTGTGCGTAGCCGCGTAGAATCTTAAAGAACTGGAAATGGGCTCGGATGATCCCCTGTGTTTTAGCTGAGAATCTTTTTTTTTTTCTTCTTCTTACTTTGCTCAGTATTTCTCCTCCTTCACCTCCTGCAGGCAGAGATAACTGCTGGAGTGATTTAGTATCAGTGTAGCAGGTGGGGAGGAGGAAGAGAAGCAGGGTTGTCTAAAGAGAAGTAATTGATGGACAGGCAAGTATCACAAGGGGATGCTGGAGGGCTGTGCAGCTGACATGGAATTGTCTGAATCAGGGTTTCTCAAGGACTTTAGTAATTCATATTTTGAACTTGGCCTGGAGGGTCACAGGGGTTGTACAGGAGGAGGTGAGATGAGGAAGCCTGGTGCGGGGGGGTGGGGTGGAGGGTGCAAGGGATTCAGTGAGTGAGAGAGAAAGTTTGATGGAAATCGGAGCTCACGGTGCATGAATACGAAACCTCGCCGGGTTAGGATCATCTATTGATGGGGCAATTACCAGTTGTTCACTCCTCACAGCCGCAGGACTCTATGGAGGGATGGTGAGAGTAAAGTCACTTCTGAAAGAAAGCCATCGTTTGCAGTTTGCTACAAGCTTCCCGTCACAGGAGGCATGTGGGATAAGGTGTTCTGGTCAGATAAGACCAGAACTCTTCTTTTCTTGTTTGTTTTTTGTTGGCTTCTATGCATGCAAAACAAAGCTGCATGATACAGCACTTCATCCTAAACACAGTGAAACATGGTGGTGTGAACATTATGCTGGGGATTTTTTTTTTTTTATCTTTTCATTATAAACAGGGAAATTGGTCAGATTGTGATTTTAGAGTTTGTTGCCATTCGAACGCTGCATAAACACCAAATATTACCAAGTGTTTTAGTTTCGTTTCTAGTAAGACAAGTATCTTTTTTAGCAAGTTATAGGAGCATGTTTTAAGCAAATAATTCCTTATTATTGATGGAAAAAGTACTAGTTCTGTTGGCAGGTACATTTACTTATAACAAGACAATTTTCCCATGTTAGAAGTGAAACAGTTTGCCAATGAAACTAATAGGTTATCATCAATATTAAGGATGTATTTACTTAATTCAAGTGTACTAAGCTATTTGTGGTAGAAACTGAACAAAAAAAAATACTTGGTAAGATTTTGTGTTTTTGCAGATGTTTATTTTTTATGTTGCACACCAGCAGACTGCATTTAATTCTCCAATTAACGGGACTGATGAAGTACTCATTCATGCTAATTTGATTCAATGACTGAGTGAACACGCAGGAAGCAAACCTGCTAAAGGCTGTGAAACAGGAGGACAACAGGAAGGAACTTCAATTACTACACAGTCAGAGCTGTAACGAGTACTCAGCTGACTGAGTTTGAGCCATTAAAAAAAAAAAAAGAATGGTTAGAAAGAACATGGAAAGGTTATTCTGACAAAATTCAAACAAAAATACGTTAGAGAAAGATTTTGTGATATGATAAAACAGGGAAAAGTTCAGGAGAAATTGAAACATTTGAAAGGCACATTCGGCAGTGAAGACGGACTGCCACTCTGCTAATCAAAAGGCCCACAGAGAGCAGCTTGCGCGATAAAAGTGCACAAAGAGAAGGCTACAATTAATGAGACTTGGGAGATTGCTCAACACTGAAGATTAATGTTTCAGAATCCGTTCTGGGATTGGATAAACCGGGCTTCCCACCACCAGTTTAAACCTTACGCTCCTGCACGCAGCACGTGACTCAATCAAAAGTAGCCATGTTGTCACTTGGCACACGTTATATATATATATATATATATATATATATATATATATATATATATATATAAAGACGTTGCAGTAAAAGCTCGTGGAGACAAGTGACCCGTGTTCTCGTTAATTCAATAGAATCCTCCGTTGAAACTGCGCCGCTGAAAACTTTATTGATTGTAAAACAACAGAGCGCTAATTGTCTCTGCAGTTTTCTGTGTATTTAAGTCTTGAGAGAACCACGTCCTTATCAGCACTCTGCCAGGCACCAGGAAATGGTGCTTAAGTCGCACACAAAAGCTCACAGCGATGGGTGGCAACCGTATGCGCTAAACGCAAGCCTGCGCCTATGTGTAAGAAGACACAAAAAGTGCACACACGACACGGGGACCCAGAGACAAACTCTTACCTGTGAGCGAATCGGACACATTAGTGTATGTTTGTTAAGATGCCTCACTCACCTCCCCTCCCCGCCACTCCGCTTGCTCTGCAGCCCTAAGCTGCAAGAGGCAGAAGAAAGGGGATTTGTGAGTTCACAACCGGCTGCTAAAATGACTGTGATGCTTTGGCAAGTTCTGCCCGTGTGGGATTTAAGTGGCTGAGAAATTCGAGGACAGTTATATATAAATATACTGCTCAAAAAAATAAAGGGAACATTTCACTTTAATTTTGTGTGTGGCTCCAAATCCAGGCCTCCATTGGTTAATACATTTGATTTCCATGGATGATTTTTGTGTGATTTTGTTGTCAGCACATTCAACTTTGTACAGAACAAAGTATTCAATGAGAATATTTCATCCATTCAGATCTAGGATGTTATTTGAGTGTTCCCTTTATTTTTTTGAGCAGTGTATATATATATATATATATATATATATATATATATATATATATATATATATATATATATATATATATATATATATATATTTATATATATAATTCAATCCACTGACTGATCTGTCTTTGACAAATTTAATACACCAATGCAAAATTCAAAACCACCGTGGCAACGCGAGCTCTTGACGACTTGACTTCCCTTTGCAGCAATTTGCAATACAGCGTAGCCGTGAGGGGAAAATATAATTCCACAGCAATTTAGGACATGTTTGGCTTTCGTGAACCGCGCGCAAACAAGCCAAATCCGGACGGGAGTTTGACGCTGCATAAGAGGAAAATCTGCAAACTGATTCCGACTTTCAGACCAAGAGAGTGAAATATTTCCTTTCCCGGCAGTAGAGCCTGTGCGAGTCTTAATTTTCCATTTTGACAAGTTTCCATGACCCTGTTGGAGAAAATCCTCTCCACAGCGTGATGCTCGCAACTCCACGTTTCCCTGCGGAGACGGTGTGTTCAGGGTGAAGTGGAGTAAATTTTCTGCCACGCAGCGTTTTGCATATATGCCAAAAAGTTTTGTGGTTTGTGGCAAGCCGCAGGTGGAACCTCTTCTAGCACTCTTCTTAGAGGGGCTTTCCTCTTGAGAGTCTTCCAGTAAAAGGTTAAATTTGAGGAGTGCACACGTAACACCAGTGTTAATTTATCACGTTAAACACCAATAAAACACATAAAAGTTTTTGGTTGTGTAAAAACACTTGATCAGTGAACACTTTTATGAAGTACTGTAGCCTGTTCAGCCTGTTTCCCCGAGTCCTTGTGACTATATTTGTCCTGGCAAGAGTCTGAATTCCATGAAAGGATATTTTTAATTGATCATTTGCATATCAAAACATAATTTGCAAGAGAAGTAATGCGACACGAAAACCCAGGCTCCGCCGAACGTGAAGCTGAAACAACTGGAGAGAGCTAAAAAAAAAATGTTTTATTCACAATTTTTAGTTGGGGAATCATGAATGAGAAACTCCTTTAAGGTTCAGAGCAAATGAGAGGAACTGAGGAGAAAGAAAAGATTTTTCAGCAGCATGCTTAAATCTTTCATAATGCATTATGTGAAAGGTAAATTGCACATATTGATTACGAGCAGATGTGTTTTGCCAGGTAGAAAAAAAAAGCTTTTATAATAAATTCAAACTTTATGGAATTGGGGAGAAGCAGCAGCAGCAAAAAAAAAAAAAAAAAAAAAAAAACAGCAGCTGCACCACGTTGCTTGAGAAAATGTGGTGCAAGATATTTGTCTTGGAACATGTGCAGCGAAGGTAAATTCTCACACAACGGTCCTTCTGTGTAAAATCTGAGTGGAGAATGTTCATAAACAGGTTTCTTAATTGTTTGCTTTTTATGCATGCAGTTCTAAACTTAGAAAGGTAGCACAGTTACCTATTTGAAACCAAAATATATTCAGCATTATATTATTTTCTAAATCTATCCAAAGTGTAAATTCCAGTCTTTTTTTTTTTCTTTTTCCTTTTGCTTACCCTTAAGGCAGGAGCAGCTTAGTCTGATAAGTAGAGTTAGCCGAGGGTCATCGGCTCCTTAGCCTATGTGAGCCTGTGTGTGTGTGTGTGTGTGTATACGTGGTTCCATATATAGATGTGCGTTCTAGGATTGCAGAGTGTGTGAATGTTTTGGTTGTGTGCATGTTTATGTGGCAGAGTTCATTATGTGTCACCCTTCCGTGTGTGTGTGCGTGTGTGTGTGCGTGTGTGTTTTGTCAGCAGCACAGATATGCAGAGGTATTCAGAAAGCCCGGGGATCTTCTTTATCTCAGCTTTCGGCTGCTGTCTAAGAATTTCCTGACTACAATCAGGGGCCAGTGCCACATGCACTTCCCTCCACCTGCTCTTCTTCATATAGAGATATAATATTGTAGCTTATTCAGTATCCTGAAATACACTGATGTGTGCATCTATATCCATTCCCTATGTTGCAGTACCTCAGAAAAAGTATTCACAGCCCTGCATTCATTTCCCATGAGTTTGCCATATTACAACCATAAACTTTACTGTGTTTCATTGGGATTTTATGCTGGAGAGCAAGTGCTTAATTTTAAGTCCTTTATGGAAAAAGAAGATTTTTTATATTTTTTTTAACTAATGCAGTACATCACCCTGAACATCATCCCCAAGATGAAACCTGGAGGATGCAGCATCGTGCTGTGGGAATATGTTAAGCTGGTCAGAGGTGATGGAAAGATGGATGGCACTAAAGAACAGGGAAAACCTAGAAGAGAATTTATTAGAGGCTGAGAATTTTCCAGAAGTTCACCTTAAAGCCTGCAGCCAGAGATACGTTGCAATAATTTAAACCGAAGTCTTAAATCCAGACCTGAATCAACGTAGCAGTAATTCACTATGAGTTATTTTGTTGTTGGCCTAATAAACAAAGGAATTACTTATAAGTTTGTTGCTGTAGCTCGTGTAGCTCATGCAAATCTAAATCCTCAATTTTTCTCTGCTTTCTTTGGTTTCTCATTTTCAATTTTCTTCATGTTTCCCCGGTCATATGCAACTGACCTCAAATGTTTGTGTTCTGTTTTCTGCTTGTGTTCTGCTTCTTCTTTTTTTTTTAAATCACATTTTATTCCCCCCCCCCGAACTCACATTCGGGGGGGGGGAGTTCGACAAAAAGTTCGAAAAGGGCAATGGCAGTGTTGGTTATCTTAATCTCTCAGTGGAAAAAAAAAAAAAAAACATCAAGAAAACAACTTATTTTCTAAAGGATAAACAACTACAGTGTGCACTTCAGCAAAAATGTTTCAAGCAGAAGCTTTCTTTAGAGCAACAGTTGGGTCACTCAGCAGGTCCAGTCTCATTATTTCTTTTATTCAATGTGCATTTGTTTGCCGCCTGTTGTGTATACAGTCATTAGGTGCAGTCCATTTTTCTCTTCAAGTAAAAACCGGCGGACGTTTTCGGCTTCGGCATTATGATAATTGATGTAAAGTAATAGACTGTGAAGGCTGCTACATAATCGGCCTGTGATGGAAGCTGCAAGTACAGTAAATGTTTCTTCAAAGCACAGAAGACACAAAGCTGCTCTCTGTTTTGTTCTATTTCGCTCTGATCTACTAAATTGAATTTCAATCTGCTTTACTCTCCTCTGGCATTTGCTGCAAAGCACAACTCCTTGCCTGCCAGTTCCAGTTCAGTTTGAAACATTTGCATGAGTGTAAAAATAAGTCGGCTTGCGTAACATTTACACTGTAAAACTGAATTCTGGACACAAGTCGGTTAAACGACTAGATTTGTTTTGGTAGCAAATCCTACCAAATTCTTTTGAGTACATTTTGATTCAGTGTGATGAGGTTTTATGATGCAAAGGAGGGCGTTTTAGGATAGTTTTCATGTAGGTTGTATTAGAAGTTACTATATCAAAAACATAGTGACTTTATGTGTTCCAGTTGAAAAAGTTTTTGCAAGTCTGAAAATTAATTTTGCATCCAGTTTGGTGATGCAAAACAGTGCTGACGTTAAACTAGCTGTGACTGATATCGACTGGAGCTGCTGTTACCAGGGAAACGGTTTACATTTCATCTTGGTACGAAAGATTTAGTGCAATGTAAGCGGTATCGTGTGAGAAAGTTAGTACTGGTTTACTCCCAAAAAGGACCAAGAAAATATTTATTAGTATTTTTTGTATGGATATTTGCTTCAAAATGGAGAAATGTATGACTGTTGACTGTTAAGTATATTGTAGGTATCAATATTAGAAAGAAAAATTCTAACCTACAATATTTGAGTAAAACAACCAGGCTTTATTTCTGAGCAGAAATCATACATTTGGAGATTTTATATATATATATATATATATATATATATATATATATATATATATATATATATATATATATATATATATATATATATAATTTGAACTAATAACTCAAATTATTCAAATTCTAACCCTTAGGATCTTGTCCTGCCATGTTACAAAGAAAACCAAAACAAAAAATAAAGTTGGTATTAAGGACTCAAATGTTACTAATGTATGTGCAAACCTTTTAAATCTTTTCAAATACTCGCTAAAGCATATACAAATTTTGTATCCAAACCTTAACTGTTGCTGCAGCACAAACTTTCTCAGCCACACCTTGTCTGACAATTATTACATTCACTAAGGTGATACGTTCTCAAAACAACCCCACACAATTAACATCTAAACAAAGATCTTCAGTTAAATTCTTATTAATGTGTTTGGTATAGGATATGCAAAAACAAAGTTGCATCATTGAACATTATGTTTAAACAATTTAGTACCCCTCAAATTCAGTTTTGAAGTGTGAAATCTTACAAAGTTTTTCTTTAGCATTCGTTTTTTTCCCTAATTTTGTGTAACCAGTATACTCATATGCTTCTCTTTAAAAATATGTAAATCAGAGCTTTAGATTCGTTTGAATTCTGCAGCTTTTCACCAGCCCCAAGTACACACTCACTTCCCTTCCTGTCTTTCAGCTGAACAACGCCCTCTAAGGCTGCAGCCTTTAACACACAGTAAGTTGGACTAACTGAGTGAGATTGGATAAAATATATGGAAGTGAATTGCAGTGCTACGGGAAAAAAAAAAGAAAAAGAGAAGAGAGAAAGAAAGGAGACCGTCGTAATCAAATTGAAAGCAGCAGAGAAGAGAGGCGGCACAGGCTGTACGGACATTACACGGCTTTTAGAAGATTTGGAGTTTTACTTTTATTGTATTTCAGGGTAATCAGATGTTGTGTAAAAGTTATTACTGCACCCTTGTGAATCTTGTTCCTCTATTTTCAGATTATTTACTGTGCAAGTTCATCTTAAGACTCAAAAAAAAAAAAAAATTAAAAACCTCTCGCTCTAACAAGAGTTCAATTTACTTATTTTGACGGAGTAGTCATGCATTTGTAGTCATGCAACAAGTATCGTCGGATGAGAGATGAAAATAGGACCCTCTCCGTTAATGTGCTCGGAACCATTAATTTTTCTCACGGAAACTGAGTGAAAACTGAGTAATAACTGGATATCAACAGCTATAGTCCTGGCAGTTTGGGGAATTTCTGCCTTTGATGTCAGAATTTCCTCCGTGGCATCATCGATTCCCTTTAAATCCTGCTGTGAATTGTGACCGGCGAGGATGAATCCTCTCAAATGGAATAAGCAGAACTTCGGGTTATCTACAAACCCATCTTTTATTCAGTTACAATATTCACCTCGACGCATTCCTTTCGAGATGACAAATCGAGTTTTCGTCGTCAAGTGGGATCTCTAAATTAGATTTACTAACTCCCAATCACGTTTGGGATCACGTCCCCCCCCCCCCCCCGTCCCTCCTCTTCCTCCTCTCTTCTTCCTCATCTGTCTATCTGAGAGACTTTGCATGAGTGGATCAATAGACAGCTTTGTTTACTTTCTGAAACAAACACACCCAGCAGGTCATTACTCTGCGTCCCAGTGTGATAGTAGAGATGCATCATAACCATCTTCCGACTGGCTTGATGCCTAGAAATCGATTATTATTTTATTGATACTCGCTGTGGCACGTCAGCGGTGAACATGACGCGTGGATTATTCTACGACTGACTGAAGTCAAAAAGCGGTGAATTTCGTCTCTTTACAAAATGCTGACCTTGAGTAAACAGGAGGTCACGGCACCTGAAGCCCGTGTTATTGATCTCAGAAGTAATCAAGCGCGTCTTAACGTTTAGTAGGTGATCTATATTCATTAGTTGACACTCTGGAGCTCAGTAATGAATGGTTATAATTAACAACCTGCTTATATGATGAATGGTTGTCATTGTACTGGGTGGCACATTGTCCCAGCAGCAACAGCAGTTAACAATATTATTTCTCCTCCGAGTCTTTTGCGCCATCTCACCCCTCTCGTCCTGTGCATCGACTCCTGACCGGCAGGTAATCAATGAAGTTATTGAACAGCCAATGGAGACGATGCGTCTCTAACAGTATCCACTTCTGCAAGTTGATATTGTTCTTTTTCTTTTTTTCTTTTTTTTTCTTTTTGCCACGGGTCACAATGAAACATCTAAAATGAGTTTCAAAAATGTTACCACTTAAATTTACAGCCAATGGAGAAAACAAAATGAAAAATAGCCTATATGTAAATATTAATGGCATTTTTTAAAGAAGATAAATAAATAAATGGTAAGATGTCTCCTCTCTGAAGCGTTTAGCAGCATTCTGTGCACATTCTGCAGATGATGGGTTTGCTCAGAGGTCACACAGGTCCTGAGCACGGTTTAGTGTTGCTTTGTCCTTTGAATTGAGTCCAATGCTTTCAGTATGCATGCCTAATAGCGTTCTTGAGAAGGGCAAAGACAAATAACCTCTATATGCCTTTTTTTTCTATTATTATTTTAGCTTTAAATCATTTCGTGTTGTAATTCACTACAATTTTCCGATCTGATATTTCTTAAAAGGCATAATATATGTTAGAACCACGGAACCTACAGAGGAAATATCAAAGCACCGTTGAGTGCTAAAACAACTTTTACAACACAGAAGCCTTTGTTGCCACTCTGCTCCTCAAAACAGGAAATGAGTGATGTGATATGGGTATGCATCTATACTGTATGTGTACACAGGATACTTTCTTGAGAAGAAGATACCTTTTTTTTTGATGGGATTACAAAAAAAAAAAAAAGTGCATGTGCTTCCTGGTAACGCAAAACACATGATGGGAGGGCATTTCTTTGAGGGTGAACTCTGTGGAAGTGAATGTGTGACCTACCAGAACAGTCTTTGTTGGCAACAGGGAGTCTAATCTCGTTGAAAAACTAGCTTCTGTCCTGGAAAAAGAAATGCAACTATTGTGAGTTACGAACCTCAAGCTGTACAACTTATTATGCATGGATTTTAGGTTTTAAATTGTTGAGATATTTGAAGAAGAATGATGATTCAATGTTTTTCCAACATCCTCAACTGATTGTAAAATGTTGCTGACCAGGCTCACTGGTGCCGGTTTGTGGCTGGTTTTACTGGTTTTAGACATTGTGTTCTTGCAGATGGAAATGCAGATTTAAAAATGGGAGTCAATTTTAAATAATAACATTCCAAAGAATACTATGTGTACAACTTCGGTTCGTCTTTATGCAGACACCACCATGCTCTACTCAGCCTCTAGAGTTCACGTTGAGCTTTAGAGAGCGGACAATTTGACTGGATTTTCTTAAAAGAGGGTCTGTCTTCATTTATCCAAAAAGATACCATAAATGTTCCCAACTGCGGGAGCATTATATTATTCTGCCATTTAGTGTCTTTTTATGTTTTATGACACCTATTTTGTACAGATCTGTATGTTAAAATCTGGCTTAGTGGTCTTTGTAAAGCCAAAACAGCAGCACGGATGTTTTTGTCGATGTACAACGCTACACTGGAAGAACTCCCGTCTTATTTTAGTACATCGTTAGTTCTTTAAAACTCTTGATGTGATGTGAGGTCCTCGAAATGGCTTTTCTTTTGAGCACAATCTTAACATCTGTACTTTGATCACAGAACAATCTTCACAGTTTAATGATTGTCTGTCTTTGAGGCTTTGAAGCTCTCAAAGACTTCGGCGTCTTAAGAGTGAAACAGCTTATAAGCCGGATCCTATTATTTGTTGACAAGTGTTTATTATGTCATGCTTAAAGTCAATTTTAACTAGATCTCCATTCTAAAAGAGATGCTAATCTCAAGGGAGCTCCTGGTAAATAAAGGTTGA
This sequence comes from Poecilia mexicana, assembly GCF_051168715.1. Lineage (NCBI taxonomy): Eukaryota > Metazoa > Chordata > Actinopteri > Cyprinodontiformes > Poeciliidae > Poecilia > Poecilia mexicana. The sequence goes on along the minus strand of NW_028263391.1, from coordinate 8,577,241 downwards.
ATAAAACTAAACAAATAAAAACCAGCGGTACATGATGCATACCAAATGGGATGGAGGGATCGGTCTGCTAAATTAAAGCATCCTTTGGGGGGAAATTAACTGAATCAGCAAATGTAAATTATGCATCCTTCCCAGTAGGTGCTCTCACCCAATTCGGAGGGTTTAGGAGTTACAGTCTCGATCTTCCAAACCTCTTTTTCACCGACTTCGATGTAAATTGGATAATTAGCCGAACACCTGTTTTACGGTTATGTGTCGTCTATCTCTTTATACGTTTCTTTTTTTTTCTTCTTTTTTTTTATGAAGTAAGCAAATGACATTTGGTGAAAGGAGCCAACACTGAAATGAAACAAGCCATTTCAGGCTGGCTTAACAAGCTGATTTTGATCAAGCGGCATTCCATTTGCTTTAGAGAAAATTGTGAAAAATGTATTCCACCAATTAAAAAGTTGTGTTTTTATCTGCCTTCTCATTTAAAAATGAAACATTGGACTTGCATTAGTTAATTGCAGGTGTACAGTTACGTAATGTGCAACAGGAAAGTCTTTACGTATGTCAGAGTCATTATGATAGAGAAGTAGTAGCAGTAAATTACATCCAATGGCTCTGCTTTAATGCATGTTTTAGTAGCTTCGTGCCCGATCTGATCAGTGTACCGGCCCATTTGGGCACAACTGGAAAAAGACACCATGCTTACCCCCTGTATTGTCTGATACGCATCAGACAATGCGTTGATGTTGTTGTTGTTGATGTTGGTCCTGAAACCAACATCAACAACTCATGGATACAAAAGACAAACCTTATTGATTTCGTCTGTGTGCGAGACACCTGGCAGCTCATCCCAGTCCCGCTCTGCGGATTGACTTCTGCAGACCAGTCAGAAATAATAAGCCGGCCCAACTCGCTCAAGTAGCTGTGATGATCAGGTAGTCTGACAAACAGGTGGTGTAAAGCTACCTCTTCATGTTGTGTGCAGCCTAGAGGCCTGTTTCTTACTAAAGGTATTAGTTGTTTTTGTGTACTTTCCAAGCACCTCTTGTTGAAATTCTCATTACATGAACTGTGTATGGTGTACCCTCATAGATGGTGCTGCAAAAAGGGACCTTCTTTGCTGCCTTCAGTGTGTTATTTCACATTCTCTTTTTTTTTTAGTGTTGGATCACATTTTCTTTGTGTAACTGACTCTCGCCCTCTTTGAGACATTACATTACCTTTCCTCCTTTGACAGACGCCTCCTCTGAGAAGTTCAAGAGAAGGATCGTTTCAAAGCTTCAGTTCAGTAGGAAATATTACATACTCAACAAGATAAACTGCATCCTTTCATCCAGCCGTCCCTCTGTTGTCTTTTGCTCATCCATTATTGGGTCGGAGGGGGAATGCATGGTCCTGGAGGGGAAACTGGGATATTCCTCTCCCTGGTGACAGCCTCCAGCTCATTCTGCGGTGAAAACCAAGGAGTTCCCAGGTATTTTACCCCTCCAGTGAATTCTGGCTCTTCTCCAGAGTCTTCTCCCAGTGGGACATACCGAGAAGGCATCCACAGAATAACTTCTGGTGGCAGAACCACCTCAACTGACTTGTTTTGATGCAGAGAAGCAGTGGATTTACTTTGACCTCCCCCCATACAAATCCAAGTCAAGTCATTAAGTCAAGTCATCCTCCAGAGGAGGGTCGTTTTGGCCGCTTGTGTCCTGATTCTAGTTCCTTCTGTCAGGTTCCATGTCTCATGACCATAAATGAGGGTCAGAATGTAGATTGGCCAGCAAATCAAGAGATGTGCTCTTTATCTCCAGCTTTTCTTCACCCCAACAGAACAGAGTGGCGCCCACTTATCCCAAATCCATCTGTGCATCTCCTGTTCCGTCCCACTGTCACTCGTGAACAAGACACCAAGAAACTTAAACTCCTCTGGTGGTGGTGAGGATGGCAAGTCATGGAACCGTACCCCGGTCACTGAAAAGAGGATAACCAGACCTCAGGTCGATTCTTCTGAAGTGACATCTCTCTGTTGCTGATAAACATCCAATCCAAGGTACCTGGATGTTTGAATCCTTATTTATTGTCGTCTCCCAAATCCTCCTTCTTCCTTTAGATTTACCATAATATTCTACAGCTAAAACATGAACAAAAAACTCTTTTTAGACTCCATGGAGATATAAATGAATAAAAACAAAAAAGTTAAGCCTTTAATCAGCTTAGATCATGTTTGAAGATTCATTTCTCATGAAAATTCTTTTCCATCTTTTCCCCATAGTATTGCATTAGTGTTCATGTTATATTTAGTTTCTTTTTATTTTAAAATAATATGAAACTTACCTTAGATGAATATTATCCTTCATTATGTTCATTTATGTTGATCGTTAATTAAATCTTGCCTTCGGTCCTTTAAGTGTAATTCAATCATTCGCTGGGATAGGCAAAAGATTCTTCCTTCAGGGCAGATTTTTGACTGATATTGACAGATTATTAGAATAACTGTGAGTTGTACGAATAATAATTTAGCATAAAAAGCAGCTCTCAACCTGCAGCCATGGCGCAGATGGGTTCAAAATGTAGGTAATCCTATTAAAACATGCTTATGTCACCACAAAATCTCTAATATTCTAAATCTGTTTGATTTTCCGTGTCAGCAAAACGCAACTAACTCACGTTTTCCTTGCAAGTTTGTTTAACTTTCAGCAAGCAAGGTGGCAATATGCTCTTGATTTTATTTGCAATAAGGAGTCGAATCTCAGTGATGAAGAGAGCAAAAGTAAAAGTGGCTAGATGTTGAAATATATTTCTCCTGCAAGTGTTTCTTTTCATTACGCAATAAAGGAAAACAAAACGTTCGGGTGGCTTCTGATTTGAAGGTTTGGCTATATATATATATATATATATATATATATATAATATGTCTTAGAGGTAAACAAGTTAATGGGATGAAATGGGAGCAGCACCCAGGGGTGTTGGTTCAATTCAAGAGCGACATGCTACCTTCTCGTTTCCCTGCTTTAACATTCAGCTGCGGCTTTAACACAGGATTCCTGAGCGTTTGCTGTCTTGTTTCAAAGTGTATGAAATGCTAGCTTCGGAGCACGGAGCTCATCCCTAGAAATTCCCGGGAGATTTCTACACCTTTTAAGGTTGGATGAAACCACTGGTCTTTAAATGAACTCTGACATTTCGGATTATTCCCTCACCTTTCGGCGTATCAGTCACCATCAGCGGCGCCGGCAGGCATCGGGGGACTTGAGGGGGCGAGCGGTGGGGTGGGAGGGGGGTGTCTTATTGGATCTGTTGCATGTGTGTGAGCATTGGAGGTTATTGACACCAGCAGAAGGACAGAGACGCCCTCGGGTTGAGAGAAGATGTGACATTCTAGTCGTTTATTTTCATTTCGGTCCATACCTCATAGGAGCCACCTTATAAACACTCATGTTTATTTACAGTGAAAGTCGCACACTTCCACACACACGCGCGCGCACACACACACACGCGCGCGCGCTGAAAACATAAACGTTCAACCATCTCACAAATCCGAGGATTTAAAGCCCCTCTGTTTGCTTACAAATTAAATGCATGTGACTTTATGTGTGTGCATCAGAGAGTTGGTTTGTGTGCTGCTACTCTTTGATGAGAAAAAGAGGAGAGTTTATTTTTTTTGGCAGAATGCTGAGCAGAGAGATGGCTCAAAGCTGTGGGATTTTTTTTTTTCAGTGTCCCTGCTTTCAGCATGTGCACCACCAATGACCTCAATTAGCTCTCTGTCTGATAGATACACACAGAGTGTCCTTAGATCATACACATACATGGCAAATGCTGGGAAATGGCATAATGAGGAGGCGGGGGAGACGCTCTGCAGTGACGAGGGGATTAGAGGAAAAAGAGGGCCTTTTGAATATTCTGCTCCAATATGTTTACGTACGTCTCTGTTTCACCACGGGGGGAGGAAGCCTGCTGCCTGTTGATCGGCATGCAGAACAAGTGGCTTTCTAAGCGATCGGAGAGCGACGGGGGGGGAAAAAAAAAGGGGGAATGAGAGCGAACGAACAATTAACAATAACGGAGGCGACAGTGATGAAGAACTTTGTTACGGATCAATGAGAGTTAAGAAGAAAGGAGGGAAGAGGAGGAAGCATCGAGACAAGTAGGGGTAAAGAGAAAATAAATAAATAAACCAAACACTTTTTCAGTTGCATTCGGATCTGTTAACTAAAACTGAGCTTTGGTGAAGAAAAAAAAAAAAAAGAAAAAACATTTTCACATGTGAACATGTGAATATGATACATTTTTAAAAGTTACATGTAGCTGTGTGTGTTTGATAAACACACTTCATTGTGTGCCGGGCATTTTCTACCATACTCAAAAAGACAGACGGGTTATAGCTTTAGACTAAGTTGGGTTGTTTAACTGAACACTGAAAAAAGGCCAGAAAGTGTCATCCTTATAAGCAACGCATGAACCTCATTTTACTGCCTAAATATTGAGTGTATATATGATCTTAATATGGGGAGAGATGTGTTGTCTATGTTTAGGCCAAGCTTGGTCTAAGTGGGATTTACGATTAGACATAATTATGCAGGAGGTATCAAAACCAAAACTCTAAATCAGTTTTATTTGATTTAATATGAATAAAATAATTTAATCAGTTCTTTATTAGTTGTGACATTGTGGAAATAACATTAGTGTCTGGAAGTAACTCGTATTTTTGACAGCTAAAAATTGAAAGAACAGTAGTAAAATAAATATGGCGACATCTTAATATGTTCATTGTGTAGTTGTGATGGTGAATGGAAACAACAGCAAGACACTTTCTCAGTATCAGCAGAAATAAACTTTTGTTGTTTGTTTTTCATAAAAGGGCTAGTATCTGTTATTCAGCATCATTACACTCACTATGCAGTGGCAGCAACTGTGACTAAGTTGCTCATAACCCAAAGTAGGTGAACTACTAGCAGAGCATCTCTGAGGCAGGTAAGGATGTGGTTGTTGTGGGAATTTAATTGTTGTGGCTGTCAGAAGGTTTTCCATTCAGGTTCTCTCCATCGTTCTGAGTTCCTCCATCCTGGTGTTTGCAGTCATGGTTTGGTTTCGGGACGTTTCGACGTATTTCCTGTTCCTTTGGATGTGACTGTGCCTCTTTGTCAGATGTGGTGAGGTGAGAGTCTTATTTCTTACACTTGTAGCTAATAGCTACAGCTAATCTTCTTAAAACCATTTTATATGCCCCCCTGTAACCTAGGGGGGGTTAGGATGACTGGTGTGATGTTACAGCACGGTGGGTTCTCTGGGGGTGTTTTAGGAAAGCTGTGGGCAACCAGAACACTAATCTTGGCTCTGGTTGAAATCCCTTCCTCTTGGTTTCTCTGGGGCTGTCTCGCCAGACGGCATGGCACTTTGCCCCCCATTTGTTGTTCTGAGTTCCAGCCACCTTGCCGGGCTCCTGGCTACCTGGCTGTTTGGAGGCTCTGGGGGGGTTTCTCCTCCGCTGTGCTGTTTGTTATTGCTGCCGGGGGCTTTTGCAGGCAATTAAGAAACATGTGCTGCTGCTCCCTTGCTTTGCAGCTGACCTACATCTGCGTTTGGTTATTTCTGGGGGGGTGCCTGGTCTCTTGCTACCTGCGACCACTGTGGCCTGCAGGTAATAACGGCTACCAGCCCATTGCTGATCTTGGACCCAAAGTGTTGCAATGTTTCTCCCCTTCTCAGCATTCTAACAACTTTGCACCTCGAGGTGACAAAATCACATGCGCACACCTACCTACTCCACATGCTGACAGCAAATCTAAACACACAGGAAAAAAAAAAACACACACACAAAAAAACAACACCCATGCACCCATACAAATAACCCAGATGGTTTAAAGGCAGGGAAACACAGATTCCTGTTTTATTAAAAGTCAATCACGCATTTAGGATGTCCTCTTGAGATTTTATTTTCTACAACCCTGGCACATTGAGGTGACCAGTTTCTACATATGGGATTTCTGAAATGCTGAGAGGACACACACACACACACAGCACGCACCTACACACACAAAATCATCAAATAATAACTTACTTAAATAGGCTACTTCGAGACACCGGATATATTAGGCAGTAAAGTAGGTAAGATCCCACAGCAGCACACAATATTTTTTAAAGACTGATTTTGTTTTTGCTGCCCTTATGGTAAAAATGGAGAAAGAAACATAAAAAGTAACAGTCCCTATAATACTTTTTTATTTTTGGTTTGTTAGGATCATCATGAAGAGGTTGTCGTTGTAATAATAAATCTGAATTCTTATGATTTACTATACGAACTATTCTATCCTTAATTTTTTTTTAAATCACAAGAATAATAAAACAAAATGCATCCGTCCTTTCTGTGTGCCGTTAAATGACAGTTTTAGTAAGTTAGTAAGTATTTTAGCATCTTTTGGAACTTGTGTATTTTAGTTATGTATTTTTTTTTATTTTTTTTTCAAAATAAATATCCAAAGTTGTCTATCATAGGCTACAGATGACGGCAACCAAACGACGAGCAGAAACGAGAAATTCTAAAAATACTCCAGTGAAATCTGCACAGTGTTGTACAAAAAGCATCACTGTAGAGAAAAGCAAGGAAGACAAAGATGGAGAAACGGGCTGTTCACAGATGTAGACAGAGAGAGCGGGAATCTGTCAAACCGCGGGTACACCGCTCTGACCTTCATGGGACACACCGTGGCGACTGACAAGAATTTATGCATCATTTCACTTTGCTTTATTGGCCAGGTACAGTAAGAGGATGGAAGAGTGCAGAGCACAGGCGCATGCATGTATTTGCACGGTTGCATAGCGTGGATGTTGGGGTCGGAACAATTTCAAGAACACGCAGAGAAAGGAGCGAGCAGATTGTGTGTGTGTGGCCCGTGCCAACCACAGCATGAGTAAAGTCAAGATTGAGGATATCCCATTTATTGCACCTTGTCTGTCCTTGTCTTCTGTTTTTGCTCGCTTCCTTACTTTCTGGGCAGCTCCAGTTCCCACCCCCACCCTCCTCGCTCTGTGGGAACTCCATCAGACGCCGCACCACGTTATGTTCTCCAGGAAAAGTAGCCGTGCCGCCTGCAGTTCGGAGCAATTATGGAACACCGTATCTCAGGAGAGGTTACAAATGAAACGTGGCTTGAGCTACGCACGTTAAGCTTTAAGCAACACAATAACAAAGAAAAGCTAATAATGGAACATTTGACTATGTCCCTCATCACAAAAGACACATAGAGACTCACACGCTTTGGAACGGCTTGAAGGAAATGGACTTCAATGTGAAATTAGAATTTAAAAAAAAGAAATAAAGATTATCTTCTGCCAGAAGAATTAATGTGATTCACCGTAAACGTATATCGCCACATACACACACCAGAGGAAGCATTGATGGCCTTCAGAAGAATTTTTTTTTTTTTTTTTTTTACTTCGAAACTCCTAAAGCTTTTATATTTTGTCCTCAGATTTGGCCTGAATAATGAGCAGCTGAATTATTTATGAGCTAATGGGTCTCATGGTTTTCTAAAAAGACATAAAGTGGCTGCAGGCGTAGCTGTGAACTCTTCAGCTGTCAAAAATGATTTTAAGCTCCAGACCACCACCTAGGATATCCACACCTCTTTTTATGTCACGTATCCTCATTATTTTAGTGTTGAATATGATGTTTGAATTAATTAGATTCACTTGAAATAGCAGCATTATGCTTTCAAACCGTTTCCCTTTTATAAGAAGAAATCCAATGATTATTTATTATAAGGAAACAAACTGGAAAATAAAATGTCTAAATTACTTGACATCCACTCCCTATTGATTATCTGGTACTAAAACAAGACAGATTGAATATAATCTACACACCATCAATGGAAGGGTAAAAAAAAAAAAAAAAATGACACCGACCCAGATTATGGTTATTGAAAAGTTAAAACCTCATACTTATCACAACAATATCAATCTCGAAGAAAGAGATTTTAAACTAGTGCTATAATCTAAATGTGTTTCCTTTAAGACAGTTGAGAAGCAGTGGCTGGAGGAAGCCAAGTTTTCTAGAACCTATTTGGACCTTAAACTTGCACTGACACAGCTGTCCACAGCAGTAAAAAAAAAAAAAAAGGGCACTGCTTTTTTGGACTCTTTGTGAACCCAACCACTGTGTCCAGCTCTTGGTTTTCAAACAGGGACAATCGGGTTTCTGAATTTTTTTAGTTATTCTGGAAGAGAAGAGATTGATGAGACAAGGTTGCAGCGATGCTCAATCCAAAATCTCTAGCCGTATTCTCATCCACCCCCCCGCCCACCATCCATCCAAAGTTAGAGCCATACTCATGACTATGATGTGTTATGCAATAGCAATAGTAAAAGAAGCCGAGTCTAGATGGCAAATTCAGACTATATTCTTCAATAAGGATGAATAATTTAACATTTCTATGCAATCTTAATAAAATAAGTTTAAGTTAAAGGGTAAAAAAAAAAGAAAGAGATATATTGTGATGACTTACTGAAGAACAATCAGCCAACCAACAAGTAAATAATTTCTCAGATTAACTCTTTTAGCATTTCCTTTAGTTTTAATGGTCTCAATTTTCCGCAATAAAGCGTTTTCTTGCTTACTCGACAAATGTTCTGGCTGTTTATGTGGTTCTGGGAGTCTGTGAATAATTGACGGGTCGACATTATGCAAGCAGATTAAATGCATCCCGTGACAAAAAATAAAGACGAAGTGGGGAAAACACATTTTACATAATTTCCGCACCATTGCAATACTTACTTGGAATCCTGTAACCAAAACAAATTGCTTCCTTGTAGTTCTCCTGCAGTACTAATGCGGGATAGCTGCGTGCAAGGCAGATTTTCTACAACAGGCACAACGGGGGGTGGGGGGGGGGCGGTTCATTTTCAATGAACTGAATAAAAAGCTGCTGTGCAGCTCAAAATGTCAGGGAACTTAAATGTACACTAAGAGGGAAAAGTGAGTTTGCAGACTGTGCTTGTTTTATTGTTTATTCTTTACCTTTTCTGATCTAGGTTTGCATGCAACTCCTGAATTTGTATCTAGCCTCGGTGTGTGTGTGTGTGTGTAATGATGAGGGTCCCTGCATGTGTTTAACCGTGTGGTTCTTCTGAACGCTGAGCGTTTGCACACAATCTGGCGATTTTTTTTTTTTTTTTGTTAGGAAGCCTCAGCATCTGTGCCATCCACCTGTTGTGCAAGCAAACTGTGCAGACGGCTGTCCAAGATTTTGAGAAGTTGGGTGGAGAAGGGGGCTCTAATGTTTGGCCATGAGAATGGTAGGAGACTTGTAGCGCCGCAATGGTATAAAAATAAAAACACGGAGGATAAAAACGTTTGTCAAAAATAAACCACACTGTGGGAAAGGGAGAGGAAGAGTACAGTGTCTTGTATTCAAACCCACAAGAGTTTCTTCTTTTTTTTTAGATTTTGCCACATCCTAACCCCAAACTTTAAACTGTATTTTATTGGGATATTATCTGAAAAGGCCAATTGAAAGTAGAGTTTTTCTTTCAGGATTACTCTGCAATAAGTTCATCCATCTCCACCATCAATGCTCATTAGCTCTCCTGTCTCGGCTGAAGAAAAACATCTCAACAACTTGGTGATGAGGATAGAGCTATGAAATACTTGTGTTCCTGTATACATAGTGAAAATCGAGTTGTTTTATTTATTTTTTTTTTTACAAAGTCTGTCTATTTTTGAGGTCATTAATGGGATAACTCAAATCAGAAACGTACTCGTTGACAGTTTCTGCAGCAGGAGCTGTGCTCTGTGTAGGGATGTCAGCATGAAGAAATGTTAAACTTTAAAATTATATTTAGAAAAATATTGCATATCATTTTTTATAAGGTGGCAACTTTTTTTTTTTTTTTTTTTTTTAGGAAGCATAGAGTTCTGTTGTAATAAAGACCAGAAAAATATGACTCTGTGAAAACATTTTCACAGGTATTTCACCGACTATGTAGTAAAATCTTAAAGGGATTTTTTTCCCTCAATAGAAAGGAGATGAAGGTAACATTTATATCAAGTGTTCATATCCTTTATAAAAGTATGTCTCTGTTCAGCTTCTCTGAACAGAGCTCTGGTGATTTTGTACAATGTTTTATTTTGGCGATTAGCTTCAAGGTAGATTGCTACTGGTTCTGACTGGTTTCTGTTGAAATTGTCAACTTCAAGTCTTAGTCAACTGCTTAGTGTCTACTCTTTTTATTAGTCACCTCACCAGGAGCTAATTTCATAACAGATGTAATGGAGAGGCGGTTCACTTGCCACCACTTTGTAGTCGGCAGAGCAGTCTGCTGCTGGATGTGTCCCTGTGTCAATTTGTCCTATTCACAAGTTGTAAATATTTAAACAGATTGAGCTAGCTTACACATGTTTATCACCCCGCTGTTGTTGTTGCAGACGAGCTTTTCTAACGTTTTTGAAATCGTTCTCAAACATCAGATTGGCAGTCTTTAAAATGCTTCGCAGGGTTTGTCTAACCTCGTAGACAGAAAAATCTCAGAACAGAACTTTACTGAGAAGAGTCGCAAATGGTCTCCTCCAGACATACAACCCCTGGCAAAAAGTATGGAATCACCAGTGTTGGATGAGCAGTCATTCAGACATTTCATGCTGTAAAACAAACTCGGATCAAAAACATGACACAATATTAAGGTCATTCCAAAGTGCAACTTGTTGGCTTTCAGGAACACTCAAAGAAATGAAGAGAAAACATTGTGGAAGTCAGTGAATGATACTTTTATTGACCAAACACAGGGAAATAAATATGGAATCACTCAATTCTGAGGAAAAAAGTATGGAATCATGAAAAACACATAAACAAAAGACCATTCAAAATACATCACTAGTATTTAGTTGCACCATCTTTGGCTTTTATAACAGCTTTTAGTCTCTGAGGCATGGACTTGATGAGGGACAAACAGTATTTGGTGCCTACTCTCTTTGATAGCAGTTGCCAGATCAGCTTTGCAGGTTGGAGCCTTCTTGTGGAACATTTTTTTCAATCTCCACCACAGGTTTTCTATTGGGTTGAGATCTGGACTATTTGCAGGCCATGACATCGACTGAATGTGTCTTTCTTCAAGGAATGCCTTCACTGTTTTTGCCCTATGGCACGATGCATTGTCATCTTGGAAAATCATTTCATCATCTCCAAACATCTGTTCAATTGAAGGGATGAGAAAACTGTCCAAAATGTCAATGTAAACTTGTGCATTGATAGAAGAATTAACCACAGTCATCTCCCCAGTGCCTTTGCCTGACATGCAGCCCCATATCATCAAGGACTGTGGAAATTTGGTTGTTTTCTTCAGGCAGGCCTCTTCATAAATCTCACTGGAACGGCACCAAACAAAAGTTCCAGCATCATCACCTTGTCCAATGCAGATTCTTGACTCATCACTGAAGACAACTTTCATCCAGTCATCCACAGTCCATGATTGCCTCTCCTTAGCCCATCGGAATCTTGTTCTTTTATGGTTAGGTGTCAATGCTGGTTTTCATTTAGCTTTCCTGTATTGAAATCCCACCTCCTTTAGGCGATTTCTTACGGTTCGGTCACATACATTGACTCCAGCTTCCTCCCATTTATGCTTCATCTGTTTAGTTGTACTTTTTTGGTTTTCAAGACAAATGACCTTTAGTTGTTTGTCTTGACGCTTTAATGTCTTTCTTGGTCTACCAGTACGCTTGGCTTTAACAACCATTCCATGCTGTTTGTGTTTGGACCATATCTTGGATACAGCTGACTGTGAACAGCCCACATCTTTAGCAACCATGCGTGAAGGGTTACCTTCTTCAAGAAGTTTCACAATCCTCTCTTTTGTTTCAAGGGACATTTCTCTTGTTGGAGTCATGGTTCTCGCCACTCCACTTCGTCCAGCAGCCCTCCAAGGTGTCATGACTGCAGGTGTTTTGAACTGCACACTAACGGGCACATCTAATCTGGGGCAGGTGTCCATTTAGGGCACATATGTCAGAGTCAAGGCCCGCGGGCCACATCCGGCCCGCGAGAAGGTTTTTTGCGGCCCCTGGGATGATCTTGATTTATTATTAGAACCGGCCCGCAGACCGCAGCAAGCCGGCACCCCGTCTGAAAAAAAATATCTTCCTTATTTGAACTGTAAGTAGTTCTTTAAATGTTCTGTGAGATGATGTACTTACCCATGTATCCATAACAACCGGAACTTTCAATATCCACCAAGTTATTGCCGAAATATACCGTCTATTAAACGAGTGCCCCCCGGATTAATTACATTCTCTGCAGCTGCGAAGTTACCGTATTAACCCGATACTTGCTGGAAAGTGCAACGTCTCCCCTTTCAGAAACCGTTGGAATTTTTCCACTTAGCGCTACGTGTGGCGGAATTACGGTACTGCAAATTTAGATGTGTCGCCGGCGACACATCTAAATGCCTTGACTCTGACATATGTGGATTAATAGATTCTTGCACTTTATTTTATTGTATTTCAATCCAATTATATTTTAAAAATATTTCAGTTGTGTCTGTTGAAAATTAAAGATTACTGACAGAGCCATAAGAAAATATTGCTTTATTTATCTGATCATATTGGAATATATTTGTTAGGTTTTCAGTAGGTTCAATTAGGTTCACTAGACTATATGCGTCATTTAAAAAAATTTCAATGAACATTCGATCAGTCCGGCCCTCGGCTTGTAGCTAAATTTTTTATTTGGCCCTCCGTCCATTTGACTTTGACACCCCTGATTTAGGGAAAGGAAATAGACTGGGTGTGTCCTTTTTTCTACCTCCAATTTGAGTGATTCCATACTTTTTTCCTCAGAATTGAGTGATTCCATATTTATTTCCCTGTGTTTGGTCAATAAAAGTATCATTCACTGACTTCCACAATGTTTTCTCTTCATTTCTTTGAGTGTTCCTGAAAGCCAACAAGTTGCACTTTGGAATGACCTTAATATTGTATCATGTTTTTGATCCGAGTTTGTTTTACAGCATGAAATGTCTGAATGACTGCTCATCCAAGACTGGCGATTCCATACTTTTTGCCAGGGGTTGTATTGGTTGAGTTGTAAACTTCATGACAGCTCAGGTCACCATGTTTTCCAGGAGGGGAAGGACAAGATGCCTGCTTGTCTGCAGCACTGCTGTGCACAGCTTTGCACCTACGTGAGGAGTTAATGGGGTCTGAGTGTAATGTTTTTTTAATGCAAATTAGTGTATATTTTTAGTACTGATTGTGTCATAAAATCTACTATTTTACTTTGCGATACTTTGTGTTGTTTGTGATGTTGCATACCAATAAACTACACTGCTGTTTGTGGTTGTAAGGTGAGAAAATGTGAACAAATTTACATACAGCTGCATTAAGTTTTTCTTTTTTTAACTGTTGCACAGGCAACAGATTCCCCGGTGACACCCGAGTGTACCGCACACGCAAACAGACTGATAAGTTAAAGAGGTGTTCTGCCCCGTGGTCGTCCTTGGGCCAAATAATCAGAGAGAATCAATAGAGCTATTGCTCAGAGTGAACAGAAAGGAGAAGACAGAAAGACATTGAGAAATATACGAGACTGAGGGTGCAGAGAGATGAAGCGGGAGGAAGAATAATAGACGTGAAGCTGATAGGAAAAGACAGAAGGGAAGGAGAGGGAGGAATAGAAAAAGTAAGCTCTAGAGTGTATCATTAGAGAGAAAAGGAAAGTAGAGTATCACTGTAGGATAAGAGAAGTGAGGAGCCGGCAAGGATATGAAAGGGAAAAGCGTGCAGGAAAGAGCAAGAGACAAAGTGAAACAGAGGAGAGTAGGAAACAAGTCAAAACAAGAGGGATAATTTAGAAAATGTATGTGATCAAATAGTGAATGAAAGGAAAAAAGCTAAGAGGTATAGGTCGATGAGAGTGAAATCACTCCCGAAGCGAAATAAAGAAGTAAAGAAGAACACATGGAGAGAGAAGGAGTAAAAAGTGTAAATGTGGATGGGAGGACATGCAGGGAATTACAACTGAGAAAAAAAAAGAGAATGATTAAGCCCTTGAGTGAGTCTGTGATTAAGTGAGACAAAAAAAAGTGACCGTGCAATCAAGCTTTGGCAGATTTGTGGCGTGCTGTACACGGATGACACGTTTTTATGTCCGAGGATCAAACCGCCATGTAATTGTTCTTGTCAGTGTGGCTGAACAGAGCACATGATTTCTGCTTGAACAGTAACACATTTTCCACTTCAAAGCAACAACAGAATCTACAAAAATGTTTCAGCATTTATTTGTGTAAAAATTGGGCAATACCAAATTTCCCTCTATGTTGCATATGACAGAATATGACTAAGGAGTTCAGCCATCCTAGTAGTGATGTAGCAAGACATCATGTCACATTGACATAAAGTCTGTCTCACTCACAATGCCCTGTGATTGCTGGCTTTCGAATGCACCTGGAGCCTTAAATTTGAGCAGAAAGCGTCTGTTTAAAATGTTATTTTCTGTACTTATGTTTGAGACTTGAAGCAAAAAAAAAGTCATTCTTAAGTTATTCTGTTGACTTATCCTGTTGTACTGTCTTAGCTAAGAGGCAAAGCATTAGCTAGCAACTCTTTGCTAGCAAAAGAGTTGCTAGCTAAGTCTTTGCTAGCTAAGATTTAGCTAGCAAAGAGCTAATGTTTAGTGATTAAACATTAATCACTAATGTTTAATCACTAAACATTAGTGATTAAGTAACAATCACTAATATTTAGTGATTGTTACTTAATCACTAAACATCACAGATTGAGATTTTTGAAATCCATCTATTCTCGCATAATCGCAGAGAGGTTGTCAGAAGTCATGGAGCGAGAGGGTTCACCCTAGACCAGTGTTTCTCAATCCTGGTCCTCACCACCCCCCTGTCCTGCATGTTTTAGGTATTCCCCTTCTGCCACACACCTGAGTTGTATCTCTGGGTGATTGCCAGGCTTCTGCAGTACTTGATGGTCATGCAATCATTTGAATCAGCTGTTCTGGAATAGAGGCACATCTAAAACATGCAGAGCAGGGGGCCGCTGAGGACCAGGGTTGAGAAACACTGCCCTAGACGACTTAATATATGAAATCTTTACAAAGGGATTCTTAGTCTTCAAAAAAAAAATACTCTGTTTCTCATCAATCGTGTATTGTCTCAAGCTTGTGAGTTGGGTGTATTATTACATCCCCACAAGCTCTCTGTGGGCGTCCATGAGTAGCTCAAATTTTTGTGAGTTTTTGCCATTGCCTTCCGACACTTTTCCGCTTGATTCAAATCTCGCTTCACAGCTCAATCTGGGCTTCCTCCCCTTCACCTGGATTCCCTCTGGTGAAGGGAGGGTCAATCAACAAACACAAGGGCAAGTTGTAAATTATAATGTCAATTTTTGGTGCCATTTTAGAATTGTAATCTACCTGTAGTTTTAGCAATGGCTAAGGCAATTAGCGATTGGGTCAAATTTAAAACCTCGACAGAATCCACGCCTTCAGGAAGCAGTCGTTTCTCAATAGCCGAGAGCCCAGTCCCTCCGGATGAAGCAAACCACAGTACAAGAGGCTGGTTTTTACCAGCAGTGACAATAAACCTCCAAACCAGAAGATGGCGCTGTAGCAGTCAAGCGAGTCAGATTAGGAGTAGAAGAAACACTAACGGTACTTTATTAGTTTTAAAGACCATGAGTATATCAAAACTCGACTGCTATCCTATTAAGAAAGTACTTTAATACGTCTTTCGAGAATTTTCTATGGTTTTGTCTAACAGAATACACACCATGATTGCCCGTTTTCAGGCTCTAGACTAAACTGTCTCTGAGTGAAAGTGGCAGCTCAGCTGAGCTAGAAATAGTGTGGATATGGTCATACGCTTGTGAGGTTCAAGTCGCTCACATTCATGCAGTTATATACTGCAGGTTATTAATTATAAACCATTCATAAACTTCCACTAGAACCCATCTTGAAGCTACTTCATCTTTTAAAAGGAGAGGTTTTTTTTCTTTTAATCTAATTTCTTTGATAATTTTACAACATAAGGTAATAAGGTTGGAGCTTTTTCCACGGACCACTGTTTTATACAAGCCGCACTAAAAATGACAAATTGTCTTGCGTGATCTAATTGATTTTATTCAATATGACAAGTCTTACAACCACCATTCATTACGCTGCAAAATTACATCTGATATTGCTAAAACAGTCTAATTTCAACTCGGTATTGATGCAAAGTCTTATGAAATGAGAACAAGACGACAAATTGGTTTCTGTTTGTTTTTACACAAACAGTCATGCTCTGTTTACCTTTTCAGTCGACAAAAAAACAGCTACATGTAATTAAAGTTGTAATACAAAAGCGGCAAGTACTCATACTCCAGCTGGCAGGCCAGGTTTTCTTTCTCAATTCTTTGTGTTGACAAAATTATGGTGGGAAATAATTGCCATGATATTTACCTCATTAGCCATCCTGTTGTGTGCCGTTTCACTTTATTGCTATACACACAGTGTCATAGCTTCCTACAAACATTTGCTTCCATTACGATCAAGAGTAACAAGCAAGTCATATGTGAAATCGTATTAATTTCCTCCTCTGTTAGTCACTGTTGTAGTGGAAGGGGTTGCACATGAGTAATGCCACTGGAAAGGAACAAGAACATGTTGGGGAGGATTCAAATGGCAGAAGCATAAAACAATAGCATGCCTTGAAAATGGAAATCAGAACCATATGATTATAGTTTAATTTAATTAGGAAATACATACATACACAGGCAAAAATATGAATATAAACTATTCCACCTGTCTTTTTTTTTTTAAATAAACCTAGCTATAAAAATGTCTACTTGTGTCAACGTACCCGTGCTAATTAACGCCACAGGAATTAAAAAGGGTGACTAACATTTTTGTGGAGTAGGTCAGATAGCGGCAAACAGTCAGAAGAAGTGGAGCAAATCTCTATGGGGAACCTCCCTCACACAGAGAGCTACGCCACAAAGAGATACTCGACATGTGTCAGCTTATGGTTTATGCTTGACAGCTTGTATCTTTACCAGTTTCATTGACTCGCTGGCTGTGTCTGTCAGCATGTTTCCAGCTGCAGCAGCCGGCTGCTGCTAGCAAAATGGCTGTGTGCATTCTCATGATGTCACGTCAACCCCCTTTGAGTGTTTCGGGGAGTTCTTCTCAGAAGACATTCCAGATTGTCCTTACCGATCAGTCAGGCGTCCATGCTGTACAGTGCAACCCAAACAGGCCACTGACCTCACCGCAAAATAATTGGAGCAGTTCCTAGGATTTGTGATATGTCATTATTCAGTCCACTGACATATTTCTAGGGTACAGCAAGCTCACAATTGAGCTGAATATGTCATTATTCGGTTTACTGACATATTTTTAAGGACCACCAAGCTCACAAAAAAATGAGGTAAAATATTCTTTTTTTCTAGGGAAATTTAAAAAAAAAAAGTCATGTCAGGGGCTAAATGTGTTAATGTTTAATTTCAAATTGCATCTCTTTAAAGCTTCTCTTATCTTAGAAGGAGTGAAAATAAAAATCAACAGGGTAGTCCTTTATTGCCCTCTTGATTTTTGAATAAAATAAATTTAATTCAGTAGGTTATGGAGGTTTAGAATTGAACCCAGACAAAACATTTGGTTTCAGAAGTTAAATTGTCTCCTTATGTAGAGAAATTCAGGGAAACAGGAGGCCACTTCGCACAGCATTTCAACCAACAAACACTAAGATTTGACATCACACAACACTGCAGCATGTCACTCTGACTCGCAGTCTAGTCAGAGACATTCTGGATGGACATGGCAGCATATACTACTGATAACATTAATTCATTCACTACGGCAATCGCATTTACACAAAAATTTACATATTAATATTCTTCAATATAAATTTAATGAGCTGCAGAAAAACCCCTAGATTTTCCAGAATACAAAAAAATATTATGCCAGGGGCTAAATGGCCCCTGGGTTAGGGTAGCATGCTACCCTTCAGCTAACATGTGCTTTCAGACGGTTATTTAACTAAAATTAGGGTACCCTGCCATTTCGCAGCATTGTCATTACCACATTCAATTGCCTACCTGTGTTCCTGCCATAGGGGTGTTGTGTTTGACATAAAGGAGCACCTTCAACAGGCCCTCAAAAATGTGCCTTACCCAGCCCCCCCCCAGAACCAGACCTCTGCCAAGAGCCAGAGGAAAAGGAGTTGTTGCCAGAGGAAGAAACCTCAAACACGCAAACTGCCCCCCCACACCCACAACCATGTCAGTACTACAGCAGTACAGTCAGTTTCTGGCCCCCATTTGTCACTGCTATGTTTTCAAATTTTTATAAACCGTATACGTTACTTTTTAATCTTTTTTTATTCAGTGCAATACACTGAGGGGTATTGGGACCACCTCATGGGCTCCTGTGGAGGAAAGCAGCACATTGAAAATCAGAAGTCGAAGGTTGGCCGCATCATGCAGTTCCTCACCTTCGTGGCGAACGGCCGGAACATCACAGCAAACTGGGGCATCCTGACAAATATTCATAGGATATACCAGTAAGTGTCTCTCTAATGCATGTTAGCTAATATTTGTGTTTTCTTGTTGAAGTTATACCATTTTTTCTGAGCAGGTGGCCAGAATACCTTTTCAAAATAGGAAATGTGGAGGTGCCCTGTGTGGCTTCCAATACAACAATGCCACTACAGATCCTGGCACTGCATGCTGGAACTTGCAAACCAGTGATAGAAGTAAGTTGTTTTTTTCTCTTTCCGTAGCTAGCTAGATAGCCATCTAGCTGCATCCTTTCTAGATAGATAGATAGATATGTTGTGACTATGTTGTCTTTGGTTGGGCGAACAAAATCCTACCTAAAATCAGAAAGCTGTTAGCTTTCAGCAGCACACTGCTGGCGGATGTTTAGCGTACTACAGAGCAGAAAGCCGACATTGTCGTTTCTCCCTACATCCAGTGGGTGGCACCATAGACATATAAAGAGTAGATGCCTCATGGACTGCTCTTGCCTATTGTTGCTGACAAGATTTAGGGCGGCCATTTCAGAGCGGTCAACCGCTCCACTCAGCATTATGTTTGACAGGCACAACAAAGTATCAATGTATTTAATCGATCATAACTCGCAAAATACTAATCAAATTTTTACAATTCTTTTGCAGTAAACCTTATTCAAACAGCTATTATAGCTACATGTACAAGGAAATGTACTTTTTAATGTATTTTTTAAATTATAATCGTAATATGTCCATCTTACTTGTGAAACATTATCCCCTGAGATCTCAAGTCAATAATCCATCAATCTGAACAAAAATATCTGGCAGTCCTGAGGCTTTTTCTGCTGTTTCGGTTTAGTGAAGTAGGAGGGACGACCACTCCAAAATGGCTGCCATATTTCCTGTACCAGAGCAGCCAATGCGGGGTCTACTCTTTATACTAGGTCTGTGGGTGGCGCAGGTTGCTACAATCGATAGTAACCATACAGGCACACCCGCTAGGAGGAAACAAATGCATCCAGTACAACACTTTCATTCTAATGGCTTGCTAGAAGACTGTGACAAAAGACTTTGCAAGTGGGCAGAGAGTCCGAGCAGAGACTAAGTGTGAGCGCAAGGAGACGTTTTAAGTGTTACAAGTTTTAAGAAAGACATTAAGTTCTGCTTTCAAAATGAAAATGTAAGCAAAAGTATTAAAAGTTTTGAGAACAAAAGACATGAAATCCTGTTTTCATAATGAAAATGTGTGCTCTTGGACTATGGCAGGAAAATTCTCCCACAGTTTAGGAATTGATAAGACTGAAAGTTTTTTTTTAAATTTTTATATTTGTTTTGCACACATTGTATTTCTGTAAAAGTTTCACTCATATCAAGTTACACTTATGAGGAAATCTTGCCCTCACGATATATTAAGTATTTTACCTTTTATTCATTTATCCATTGTTGTCAGATCAGGGCATCGCGAGAATGAGGTATGTCCAGCCAAGCTCAGTTCAGCAGAATTTAGAAGCTTTATTGTTTCTAGAGAACGGATCCTAAACTACACTGAGAACGCAGCGAGCAACGCAGAGGATCCCATAATGAACTAGGGACACACGTGAACTTAAATATACTGGGGAAACACAATCAGGAAAACAAAACAGCTGCTTTAATTGGTCCCAGGTGGCGGGGATGAAGGGAACAACTAATGAGGACAGAACCCATCATGACAATTGTCTAATGAAGAGGGTAGTGTTTTTCTATATACTACAAGAAAATGGAGATTTGTCACTCAAATAAATAATGTAGTCAACCAGGAGGTTTCTTGGAGTTATTTAAGATTTGAATGGGTAACTTAATCTCCCATTTTTTGACTTGTAGGGTATAAACATGAATGAAAGCTGAAATAAAAGGAAATCCCACATCTAAAATATGAGTTTAAATTTTGTAATTGAATCACAGAAATAAACATCTTCAGCAATATCCTTTTTTTTTTTTTTTAGACTGTTCAGAGGTGGGCAGAGCAGATGTACTACTGACATGACACAATTATAATGGGTCAGTCCCGGCCAGTAAGCCAGCCTGTCTATCATCAAGTTGATTAGCGAGTCCCATGTTAATGCAGTGACAAATGGCTCTGCCCTGGACACAGGCTGATTAAATTCAAATGGATCAGAAAGGACGCAGATTAGCACATGTTAGCTCCACACAGGAGCTGTCATTATTACCCAGCTGCTCTGAGCTTGGACTCCCAAGCACCTTCTCCTCTTCCTTGGAGAGAGGAGGTTCTTCATCCTCCTCTCTCCAACTCAACACATTGCAAATTGCTGTGAATACCTAGGGAGAGGCATCGCGGCCTATATTAATGTAATCCTCTACACCTAGCACTGCCAGCTCAGCACAGTGCAGCCTCTCTTACGACAATAGAAGTAATGGGTGCAGCTCTTACCTATTATCACAGCTCACCGTTAGCCAGGGGACATTAACCTGTAGAACTCAACATGTACATCTTCCTCTCTACGACAGTCTGCCGCAGTCTGATTTCACTCTCCCTCCCTCCCTCTCTGTCCGTCTCTCTCTTTTTAACATAGCGTGAAGAAAATGATCCACCAATATTTAATGAAAGCTGCATCCATACTGCTGTTCTGGGGGAAATCTCTATCTCAGAGAAAAGTGTTGGGATCATTTTTTTTTTCCACAGCTGAGAAAATTGAATTCGAGAAAACACTTCCAAGGTACAGCTAATCTTTCTAGCATGTAAATGTGCAAAAAATGTAATTAACCCACACATCCTTGAGGCATGAAATGAAAACACACTTTATTCACACATACCAGTTTTATTCCCCTGGACCTTATAGATTTTAAGTCTCCCGAAACAGGGCGAAAACTTTACTTCAATCGTAAGTCATGACAACAACACAAATAAACCCTGTGATTGTAGACTTGGAGTTTAGAACTAAATTATTGGTCATCTAAAAATAATAATATGTAATCCATTTTCCATCTGAAAACTATGTGTTATACAGATTCTTCATAAGGAACCGGTTCGTAGGCCATATATCATTGTCACGTTATCCCTAAACCCTGTTAGAATTACCTCAAGAAAACAAAGATATATTCCAATTTTTACAGATAATCTGTAATGTTTTTCTATTAGATCTGTCGAAAGAAGTGTTGAATCACAACATAGCTCCTTGTAGAATTTGATTTAATGTTACTGTGAAAAAAGTATGCACCCAATTAAGAATTTCTTCTCACTTAGCATTTTAAAAAATGAACTTAACCTGAATAAATACAAGTCAATGATTATCTTTTAAAGGGGGAAAAAAAAACTCCCCAATGTGCCATTTTCTATTATGTGGGGAAACAAAATTGCCCCCAAACATAACTTGTGTCACTCTGGGTAGCAAGCATTACCAAGTGCCTGTGATGACTGATGAGTCTTTCACAAAATGTACTTAACTGAGTCCTATTAAAGGATTTTTGAGCCATAATGGTCTGCTTAAGGTCATACTTAATCATATCTATAAAACTTTCATCACTTCAAAATCTTCGTTTTGTGTGTGTGTGTTTTTTTAAGCCATTCAGCTGTAGACTTGGTGGTGTATTTTGGATTACTGTCCATAATTTACCAAATGGAGTTTGAGCATCAGGTCATCAATAGATGGGCAGACATTCTCTATTTTGTTTTAGTTTTACACCAGATACAAGAAGCCCACACAATATTTTCACAAAGGCCTTTGGGATCATCAAATGTATTTCAGCAGGTCTTTTTATTTTCCGTTTTTTGGTCAAAGTTGGATTTCCTCCTCGGAACTCAATTACTTTTTCACAATAGTTTGGGTATTTTCTCTTGGCGTATTCTGTAACTCTATTTATGAAATTAAATGCAAATTTGAAAACTGATTTTGGTATTTACCCAGACGGATCTTTGCCTGATTCTGAAATGCTGACAATTTAAATGAAGAGCAATAAAGTGAGATGTTTTTGTTGGCATTTTTAAAGCACCCTTTGCATTTTTTTTATGTCATTATCATCAGTTAATCTCGACAAAACAAAAATGACTGTTGCTGTTCATAAAACATTTAGGACAATATTAAAGCTCCCATTAGGTTTGAGATAAAGCAACCATTTCAACAAGATACTTCGAAGTGACATTTGATGTAAGTTTTATGGGCAGTGTAGGGCCTGCTAAGGGAGATAGCCACATAATTATAATGGTCAGCATGTGGAAGGGTAAAACAACATGACAACCTAAGGGTGAATAATAGGTCAGTGCAAATACAAATAATGTTTAAGACCACAAACAGATTCACGTAGGACTGTGCGAGTAATCCGCAGTACCTGAAAACAACCTTGCTTGTACTTGGAAGTAGTAAATGCACTGATGGCCCACAAGAGGATCACAACAGTTATTGTTTAGGAAATAATGATTTGGGGAGATATCTGACATGATGTGTGGTGTGTTGAATCGCAGGGGCCTGGAAGAAAGAGGAGCTTCTTTTGTGACCATAAATAATATGGAGCTTCATTGTAAGATTCATTAAAAAAAAAAAAGCGTGTGTGTTTTACGTAGTTGTCTAAAGGAGTTAGGAGCAGTCATACATCCTGACGTTTTTCACATTGCAACAACAAACAATTTTTTTTTTTTTTTTTTTAGAAATAAAACACTGAAAGGTTGTATCCAGCTAGTTATGATAACTGATATCTCCCAAATACAATCGGTGGTCTTCAGAACTCATCTAATATTGAATCGTTGTGTAGTTTAATTTTGGTAAATGTTCTGTTAATATGTACTGGGGTTGGTTGGAGAATAGTAGTCAAAAAACAGCATCGTGAAGACAACGAAACTCAGCAGAAAGGTCAAAGATGAAGTAGTGGAGAAAACAAAAGCAGGTTTAGGTTTAAATAAAAAATGTCTCCAGCTATGATAATCCAAAAAATGGATATACAATGGATATACATACCATGGGTTTCAGATTTTGTGCATGTATAAATGTTTGAAAGTAGTCACCGTCGCCAATTTACAGTTCATGTTGCGTAACAAACTGCGTAGCAGTTCGCTATGAGCACCACTTTCTTAAAAGCACGTAAAACATTTAATGGGCTTACATTAACGTTTTATTTACTACCTTTACGTCGTCACCATTTCCCTCAGTGAGATTTGTTGTCTGTAATTAGGTAATATTTCATACAGCTGGTTACATTATTCTTTCCGAGAGAGAGGATGGATAAATTAATCATTTTATTTTGCATACCCACGACAAAAACAAAAAGAGTCAGTTTATGTGTGTGATTTATTCCTCAATACACTTGATAGGAAGGGGATTGTAATAGCAAGCGCAATATATCAAGCGATGTAAAACGTGGTAAGAAAAGACCTCATCAGATTGTGGCTGTGACCTTTACAGACAAGTGACTTGGCAGGAAACAACTGCCATAAGATTAATGACATCTACTTCAGAGTTTGTCTCTTTTATTTAATACATGTAAAAGCGTACACTTAACACGGTTGTTAAAATAAAGTCAGCAGAACAACTTACCTGGGTTGCATCTGACAGGTATCCTGTTGGAGAAAGTTCAAGAAATAACCCACTTACCCAAAGAAAATGAGAGTCATGCACAAGGGACGCCATCTCAGGGCAAAAGAGCATCCTGAGCGGAGACTTCTCAAACTGAAATCGGATGTGCATGACTCAAAACAAGAAGGCATCCGAGGTAGGCAATTAAATCTGTGCAGAACGTCTCCGGTACCCATCTACAAAGCAGAATATCTGTGCGGTAAGGAGTCTGTGGAGCCCAAAGGATACTGGTGGGGAGAAACAGCTTGAGTCGGTTCAGCCTGCTGCTGTCTGACAACAAAAACATCTGCTGCCTCACCAGCAGACCTGGGCAGATTTTCTCAGCTCAGGAAAGAGAGTTTGTCATTCACATATAAAAACTAACTATTCATTTTGGGGGTGGTTATGTTTGTCGGTTTTTTTCTAAGATGATTCAACTAAATGCAGCTTAATTTTGGATTAAATTCATGGTTTTCTTCATCTACTTTTTTGAATAGTAGCAAACCGGATCTGTGATGCCTAGCAACCTGTTTAGCGCCAAACAGAACAATACACACACCCTTATTGAATTGGCCGCTTAGTTTGCTACGTGTCTGGTGTAATCTGACAGGACAACCAGCCTATTGATGACTCTGTACTATAAGAGCTAACAACACAATTACATCCAAATAGACAATTTAAAGTTTTGGGGGATTTAGACGAAATTCGTTCAAACGGACTTTTAAAAGATAAAACCTTTTAACTCGCTCCTGATGATCACTGAAAAAAGAAAATCCATCCTTTTCCTTTGACTGAACCTGCCAATAATCCAATTACCAAAGGTGGCAGTGATTGTCGCCCTGACACCGTCTGATAGGGTTTCAGCATGTCTATCTGCTTTTTGTTAAACAGTGATTTGTATTGTAGCTTTTCCATTTTCACAGAGCCTTATATGCCCAAAACTCCCATCAGCAGAACCTCTAGAAGCAAGAAAATCCAAGTGTTTTTTTTTTCCAGTTGCTAACTTAAAACCAGCTATCAAATGAAGGGTTAGAACAGGGTGAATAGTTTTAATAATCACACAGTCATCATGAAAAGGGGAGCAATAATCCAAAGCTGTTTGGAATATGGCCAATATGGCTCTTTGTAGATAGCACCACAACAGCATGCATGTTCAAATACGAAAATTATCAACAAACGGTGCCCCAAGAGAGTTTTCTATGGCTTACTGGTATATCCAGCTAAAGGGGGATGGGTTACTTACCCATGTGTTTTGTGTATGATGTTTAAACACACGGCCTTATACCGCAGCCAGCCATTGATGCCAAAATGTATTTCCAAGTCAAAATTTAGACTCAATGTACTAGACAGAGATGGCGACTCGAATTAAAACTCTCCGAGTTGAAACGTATTTGCGATGCAAATTAAAAGACTTTTGCCCGAAGGACTTGACTTGGACTGCTGGTCTGAAAGTAACCGGCATGTGAACTACTCGTTGCAGCGACATTGGTGGATTATCACGGAACATTAATGTTCCATTAAAATTTGATTTGATGAAAACATGTTCTTCTCAGGCACTAGAGATTTGTATGAAAGGTAAGTTTTTAAGTCTGACCAAATTTTCATCTTCTCTTGACTTGTATAGTTATGTGCATGTACAAAACTGAATATTAAAATATTTAAAAGTGTTTATTTATTTATTTATTTCCACCTCCCCCGCCCCCCTCTTCATTCATCTTTTTCTGCCAGGTTGCAGGCTAACGGAATGAAACTCCAGACATCCCTCGCCTCCCATCTCCTCATTCTGGGGGATCTCAAGGTGTTTGCATGTCAGATAAGTTCTTGGATAAGTTGCGGGGCTGCTTTCAGTGGGACATTCCTGCAAAACCTCCAAAGGGAGGCACCCAGATGGGATCCTAATCACTTGCTTGCATCATCTCAGCTGATGCTTCAGTGCAGATAAACCACAGATCTACTTTGAGCTCCCAGGTGAAAGAGCTCTTCACCTTATCTCTAAGGAATCCGGCCACACTATGGAAGAAACTAATTTTAGCCCCTACTATTCTGGATCTTATGCGTTCACTTATGGTTTCTACCTCATGTACATAGGTGAGGATGTAACAGTAGATAGACTAGTAAATTGAGAGGTTTATTTTCTGGCTGATCTCTACAGAAGAGGCGCTAATCCCTGAAAACGTCCATTGGGGACGACCACTAATCCTCAACCTGGAGTTAACCTTCCTTTTTCCTTGGTAAAGGATCTCACTGTTTCACTGGCCATGTCAAACTCAGCTCTGAACTGCTTCAGCGAATCCTGAAAGGGATGGTTTGAAGATGCCAACAGGGTCACACCATGTGCAAAAAGCAAATTGAACACCTTGATGTTGCCTAACATCCTCCTTTCCATCTATTGACCATCTTAACATCTTGTCAATGAACACCACACATAAACTGATGTCATGTGGTGAGAACAACCTCGACGTTTTGCTGAGAATGCAGTCAGTTCATGGTTTGGAATAGCCCTGAAAAAAAAAAAACACCCCATATTCCATATTTTTGCTTTTATGCAAGTAACATGACTTTGTTTTTATATGTTTTTTTCCCATTCATGGATGAGTATAAATCTGCTTTTCTTTTGCATCTGCAAACTATAATTTTACCAGAAATTCACCTCCCCATGAAGGTTCAGGGCGTGTTTAAAAACAAATTGCAGAGGTTTTCTAAGCTTTTTCGCTCACAATCAAAACTGTAGCCATTTGCACATTTTCTCTTTGTGTTACCTGTCTGAGAAAATGACAGCGGAAACTGCAACAAGCTGTGCAAAAGCTGAAGAACCAACAAATTACATCCACCGTCCTTTTGCTTCCACTGGCAACAGATGCACTTTTACACCCGAGATTTGTGTTTGATCAAACGAAGGTGAGAATCTTTAACAATACATCAATGATTGATTGATTTTTTAAAATATATTTTTTTTTTTAGCTTGGAAAGTGCAAGAGATCATTTTCTGGATACTTTGTGGTAATCACAGATCAAGAAAAGACCCCAAAGAAGACTACAAGCTAATTCAAGTTTCCACCTTGGGAAAGATTAAATGATTAACAAGCTCCCCGTTCTTCTCCCTCCACAATCCTTCTGCTCATTATGCATCGTGTCCCAGTATTGGACCTCATCATTTTCTATAATTGCCTCCCCTGGCTGGATTCCCATTTGACCTATTTTGTACTATTCTGTTGAGAAATTAAGGCATTCCTCTTGCAACCCTGACCTGTCCCAGGCCTTGTCACTTGACTGACAGCCCATTAGCGGTCCATTGATTGGTCGAATCTCAAATTGTGTGAGCCAACCTAATTAGGACCGAGTCCCACCTCTATGAATGTCAATTGGGACCCTCTGTGGGGAACAGAAGTAGGGGGAAATTAGGCCTTTCTAATCCTCTGTTGTTTCTACACATGCAGATTAGTGTAGTTTTCAGACACAATCTTGAAGTACCCGAGTGGAAGTGTTGTACAATATGCACATATTAGTCAGTCATGTCCAAGAGTGGACATGTGAACGGACTCACTTGGGTAATAAATGCGTATTTTGTCTTTTGTACAGATATATGTTCATTAAAATCTCTCCTAAGGACTTGATTAAGACTTCATCTCACTTATATGCAAAAATCCCTTTGTCTCTGAGGGAGTTGATTAAGCAGACTAACACCCAAACAAACAATTAGGCATGACTTTGTAATGACACTGCTGTTTGTATTGGCCCTTATTCTCTGTAACACACACTGACTTTGTTTTGGTGTTTGTAACTTTGCTTTACCATACTGTTTGTTTGCCTTTTTTTCTCCCATTTGCCATACTTAAACCCACAAACACGCAACCTACAACATTCACTGTGATTAGATATGTGTGTACACGATTTCCAGGCAATGCCTTATGCCTACAGCATTTCTGGAGACTGTTTAGGGTAATCAGTGCTGCTCTCCACCACAGATGTTCCCTGACTGAATCTACTACTATCGGGCCATTAGTCATCTTGCATTCTGCTTGTTATTCATGAAGCACAACAATGTATTTCTTCAACAATTTACCTTGACAGTTTGGACTTTAATGGGTTTGTGAATTTAATCCTGAAAATGGGCCCACTTTTGTGGCCACAGTAGGGGGGCTCAGTCTTTCTCCTTTTCTTTTTTTTTAGTAGCGTGGGTCAGATCCTGATGAGATGTATCACTAGCAATTTTTTTCTGCCATAAAGAACTGCAGGCAGTATAGATATGAAACTGACTGCTGATGTCTTTGTGTGAGAGCAAGGGGAACCAGTAAAATTTCACCTTGTTTTATTGTAGTACTGTGTTACAGTGGATATATAAAGTGTGTCCCCTTGTTAAAATGTTGAAAAGGTTCAGCTGTTCTCCTGCGCTGTTCCCTGAGCATTGCGTCCAGCGGCAAAAGCCATGGTTGACTGAGAGTTTCTCAAACGAATCAGGTGAGGAGAAGGGTGTAGAACATTTCTCATGGCACCAGGTAGAGCTTGGAATGCAGGAAGACGTTCATCACGAAGTGGAAAAAATATTGCATGGCAAAAACACAACAAACAAGAGCTGGAGGTGTTGCCAATGTTTATGAAAAGACTGATTGACATTGCTGACACCTTCACTCTGATTGGTTGTTTGTGACCAGGTGGCCACTGGGAGGAGACAGTTTGTTGTAGCTCTGCTAAGAATGGAGTAAACTTTCCTGTATTTTTGTCAAATGTCAGTTGTACAACACCATCCAAGATTATCTGTTTCTGTAGTTTTCAGGTTATTTAGATGTTTGTATCGATCTTCCACTAATAATTCAAACATGCATGTGGCTAGGTTTTTTTTTTTTTAGTTCTTCATCAGTCTGATGATTTACTCGGTTTTTAACAAGTTCACATAAATGTGACATCTTTATACCGCAGATAAGAGAAATATTGCTAAATTCTAACAATTTTACCGAATATTACTGCAAGAATTATGATCAAACCCTTCATGGCTGCACACATATTAATACTTCATATTAGATTTTTCTTTTGTGCCCAGCATAACAGCTTAATTTGAACTGCAGGAGTTATTTACCACAATAAAGCAGGGAAAAGATCAGATATTTTTTACCTTGGTTGCATTTTTTCACATAAAATCAAAAGTATTTTAGCTGTGGTTTGTAGGCTTTTTATAACCACTGTACAAGCTCTATGCAGCGGCTTCAGGATATAAAACCAGACTGAGCTTTTCAGTCGAGTGTAGTTTGCTCAGTCGGTTTTCAATTACAAAGTGACATCAAACATTCACCTCCCATCTAAAAAATATATAGAACACAAAAGTAGGTGCATACTTTATTCTCAACCCGAATTGCTAAAAAGCTTCAGTGTGAAATAATTTACCTCTTAATTGCATTTCTTTGTTATGACATTTGCTGCATTATAACCTGAGGTTACACAAATCTACGCTGGTCAAGGTTTTGCGGCGTGAGTGTTGTAAAAATGTCAGTAAGAAAACATGAGGGTGGAAACGGCCCAAAATATTACAACAATGAATCAAGGAAAATATGGAATCGCCAGCATGAAACTGAATATAGTGATTCTTAGCCTTTTCTGTGCTGAGGAACTCCTCATCCAATGCAGTGTTGATCCTGAATTGCCCCACTGTGGCGCAATAAAGGATAGTTCAATTATATTGTATTGTATTTTATTGTCACACTTACGACAGAAAAACGTTATACACCACAACTCTGCAAGGATCAGTGGGTAGAGATGATGGACGGATGGATGGACAGACAATTGGAAAAAGGTTTACATGAAAAGCTGCAAAGTCGATCATAACTGTGGTTTGGTTTTCATTTTCATTTTCTGTCCTTCTGCTGTCCTCCCAAGGAGTTGCCAGGTTGTCCATTGGCTCATGGTATCACAATCCCCCTTCAAGCTTCGTTTGAAGTGTTCGACCAAAACGTACTCATTACCTCCCTGTGACTTAGAACTACCTCACTTCCAACTTACTTTGAGCCTCCATTAGAGCTTCCTTCCTGATCTCCTTCCTTCTTCTATGTTCTGAGATACCAGTGCAATACTTTATAAGTGGCATGCAGCTGAGATATAAGAGTGATCAATGATATTGACCAGATGTGGATTTTCTTGGACTGCGGCGTGTTATTCGGGTAGGTTTTGCTACAGATTCAATGCTGGCATGAAGACCTGAAGATATTTATGTTCCTAGTGGAGTTGGAAAAAAAAATAAACCTATGAAAAACCCTATGAGGTGGTTTGCAATCAGTGTCAACTGTTATTGAGTGACAGCCAATAACAGTTGACACTAAAGAAGAGACTCAGGTGAGTCATAAGCACAACTGAGCCTTTCATCACTTATGAAGATCGTTAGCCAGAAACAGGAGGAAGTAGAGAGAGGTATGAAGAGGCACCAGAAGAAAACAGAACCACATCAGGATTATTATCAATAGTTACCTGGGAAACTCAAGTCTCCATAGGAGCTACACGCTACTTTTCCATATCGGTTTAAAGTATATCACTGGCCTTTCTGGTGTCCTTCAGCAACAGTAAAACAGAGGCACAGTTATGCTGGCTTTCAATGCTGTAAACAAACTATTCAATAACATTAAGGCATCATTGCGTAAACCAGAGATACTCTTGTTGTAACATTCAATTTT
Organism: Poecilia mexicana; assembly: GCF_051168715.1. NCBI lineage: Eukaryota > Metazoa > Chordata > Actinopteri > Cyprinodontiformes > Poeciliidae > Poecilia > Poecilia mexicana. The sequence goes on along the minus strand of NW_028263391.1, from coordinate 8,546,574 downwards.
TGATCAAAAATGATCTATCAAACCCAAGTGGATATGAAGTACCCATCATGTTAAACTAAACTATTTCACTTTCTTCACAGCAAAGGACTCTGGGAATCTAAACGCCCAAACTCGTTGAGAGTTATTTGAGCTTTCAGTGTTGTTTTTTTTGTACCAACCTTTAAAAATCCATAACAGCACAACCTGTTATGGGGGCTTCCTTGGCGCTGACAGGGAGAATGTTGGCAGCAAATGGAGCGCACATACGCTCTCATGCTCACAAGGGGTGCTGTCTGCCAGACACATGCCTGTCACCATACATTTGCACATGTGCTAAACACAATACACCAAAAAAAAGCACTTGAAAACACATGTTCGGCACACACACATACACAAGCAGACTGCTGCTGCTCCCAGATAAGTCTCCCTTCATAGACCGCCGTCTTTGTTCAGCGGTGTGTCTAAGGAACTTTGACTCTGCAAACCCCGACACACACAAAGTCCAAATCTTCACAAAGCCTTCCCTCTTCTTCCAGACGTGTTTGCCTTGTCATGCAGCCGGGAAACCCTTCCAGGTCCCTCCCCTCCTCCGATTGTCTTTCCTCTTTTGATTTCTTTCTTTTCTTGCTTTATTCTTCTCCTGTGTTTCTTCTCTTGCTCCGTGCTACTGAGCATTGTGCTAAAAGGTGATATTATAGTGCCTTTAGTGCTGTGCCAGGAATACTAACTCGCAGCTCCCTGGCATTTAAAAAAAAGCCTGTGTGCAACCTGGGCTCATCCTGCCAGATTACTTAGGATTACACACAGACACACACACACACACGCACACACACGCAGTGAACACACATGCTTTGGCATAAACTACCCCCCACCCAGCCCTCACTTCTTCTCAAATTGGCAAGTGTTATTGGCTCACCCCTCAGCTGAACCCCTGTGTTCTCCTGTAGTCTTTTACCTGTGTAATTGCAGTTGTGACTCAGGAATGAATCACTGATGCGATTTAATAGAGCGGGCCACGTGTTTTGGTACAAACTGCAAAATTGCAGTCTACCTTGAAGCGACATCAAAAAAAAAAGGAAAAAAAATGTGTGTGTATATATATATATATATATATATATATATATATATATATATATATATCTGTATATATATATATATATATATATATATATATATATATATATATATAAGGCAAGTTAGACTGTGGGAGGAAAAGATCAGAGCCAGACGGGATGAAGGTGAAAGGGGAGGGAAAGGGGTGGGGCTGCGTTGATAAACCAAAACGAATCACGCGAAGAAATGATATGCGCAGGCTTTAAAACGCTTTCATGAAGGAATGATGCCGTAGAAGGAGGGCCCAGAACAAAATGGAGGGCAGGAGGCAGCGAAGCGGGGATCGCACACGGCGGAAAACAACAGGCTCGGCCCCGCTTGGAAAAGATGATGGGCTACTTTAATTAGGTTTCTGATGCCTGCCTAATCCCATTCTCCATAATAATCCCCCGCAATGTACATAATCAAAACAAATACACCCAAAGGAGAGAGGCTGGTAATAAGAAACCCTATTGCAGAGAAAGTATGCGCGTGGGACACCTGCATGCTACCTTCAGGGATGCGCTGAGGACGTGTCCCAGTCATCGCTCTCCCTGTGCAACCATCTGAGCACCAGAAGGGCTTTGCTGCTACACTGGAGACTCTTAAGAAGCTTCACACTCCTGGAATGCATTGTGCTGCTGAATTGGAAATGTACCACTATTATATTGTTGAATGCAGCTTTGGTTTGATAGAAGAGAGCAACAAGTGGACGCAAGTCACACTGGGCAAAGGTAAAATGACATTGCCATGTGCCTGTATTGGATCTCCTGCTTGTTCCAACTCAATGTAAAATATGCTAAAATTACACCGCGATAGCTGAGCCATACTTCATAATGAAGTGTATGATTTATAAAGTAATGATCCAATCCAAATACTGTTTGCTACAAACCTTTTAACTGAAGTATATTTTACAATTAAGCAATGCTGAGACTATTCTAAGGACTCAGAGGGCTGTAAAGAAAAAAAAAGTAACTCCTCTTCCATTACAAATAGAAATTAAATACTCAAATTTGCTGTAATGTAGCGTTCCTGTTATTTGCTGAAGCTCCACTTCATTTTAAGTAGCAGCTAGAGTGAAATGTCTCTGTGGACAATACATTTTTTCTTTTCAAATATCTTCCAAATTGTTTTATGTTTCCTCTGACTTCATCTTGAAGTGAATTCTTCACTCTAAAAGTGATACACATCTTCTTTTTTCAGTAACTTCTACACTGAAGTGTGTTAGTTTGACTTTGTTGCTTTACTTATTTGTTCTTTTTACATTACTTAATTTTTAAGTGACTGATGCCGTGAAGAACTTTCAGCACATTCTTGTCCAAAGCAAGAACCACATCACGAACATCACTGACAGCAAGGTGGCAGCATCATGCTTAGGATATGTTTCACTATTCAGTGAATGTTCTGATGAGGTCAGGAAAAAAAGCAACACATACAGAGCATGTAAAAGACAGATGATTATTACTATTTTTTTTAACAGTTCCATGAAGTAATCTGTCCTTTCCGTAGGAGGAAAAAAACAGTTGTTTTCACATTTTTCACCTGACTGCAAGGCCAATTTTCTGTGTCAGTGTAATAGTGTAATAGAACAGCATCAAGTTGATAAAATAATGGTGACAGAGAAACTTGCTTCAAATTCTTCTTCAAAACTGCGTGTCAAATTAAAATTTAGATATTTGAAACTAGGAAACAATTGAGTGCTTATGAGAGGAAAATTACCCCAAAATCTATTATTATTAATCTATGAAGTCGTAAATTTGATGACTAGTGTTGATTTTTGCCTTCCAAATTCTATTAAAAAAATGAACTGACTCAAATCTGCTAAGGAAACTGGTTACAGGAGCTGTGACAGGAGCTTGCTGATGGTAACAAGTGTGTGGCTGAGGTGCAATTTGCTAAAGGGCTTTTGGCCAAATAATAATGTGGTTGACATTCTGTGTGGATTAAACCAAAACCCATAATATATAAAACGTTTGCACTCGATTCTATTTATCAAAGTTTGTTTTAAGGATGCAAATTGTGCAATTATTCCACACTGATAATAGTACTAAGCCAAAAAATGTATCTAAATTTACCATAAATGTCTGACTAAAGTTGTGATGTCACAGTTTTTCTTCTCAGAGCATGCATTTAAGACAAAGTAAGATACTTTTTTATGTCATTATTCAGGTGTTGGACGAGAAAATTTCAAAAGATTACAATTATAAATGTGCATTAAAGGATCAATAACATAATGCAAACTGTCCTAAAGTAATGAATCAACATTACTCCAAGTTTCAGTCGAGAGTTTTCCTTTAAACTGAGTGAACGAGTTGATTAAGAAATGAAAACCTAAACAAGCATTTCAAAAATCCGGCTTCACGTGTAATTAGAAACCTTATTAAATATTGGTTCCTTGTTAAAACAAAAGGTTAGACAACTTATGTGATAGATAATAGTGTTTAACATTAATGCAGAGGTTCCCAAACTGTGGTGCGCGCCCCCTAGGGGGGGTGCCGTGTCATTGCGGGGGGGGGGGGGGGAACAAAACATGAACACTGTATGCGCTGGGTTTTTACCTTAGAATGGCCAACTCTCTGTTATTCCTATGTCAATTTGATACAGTAGAGGCTTCCACACTACCCATATTTGTGTCCTCTGTCACTTTTATCAGCAGAAGAAAACGTTTGGGAACCACTGAATTAATGTAACATTAAACATGTTTATTTTAGGCATCACCATGTTAGTGCAAAAGATTGCTTGCCAGGTGTTTGGGTCTATGCCAATGAGTGGCAAAATAAATAAATAAATAAATAAACTATTGTTCTGGGCCTTAAAGTAGAACCAAGACAAAAATGAATAAAATGTGACTGTCTGGGGAAATAATTCAGTACATCTATCACAGTTTGAAGCTTTATTCGAAAAGAATGGACTGTAATAATTTGTCAGTGCCACAGAAAAGGAGACACTTAGAATTGCCTCAGGATTAAGCTAAACAAATTGTACCACTTACTGCTCCAGTTATGTGATCCATGCAGATTACTGAGATATTGGATTCTTTTTTTTTGTAATCCTGTTTGAGATGTTTCATTTTTGCCTGCTGTGCTTAAAAACCATGTTTGTCTTCCCGTGCGTGGGCTCGATAAAGCCTGGAGTTTATTTCTCTCCGTGGTTCGTTTTTGGCAAACGAGGAAATCTTCAATAGCACGTAGACATTCGCCATCGACGGTTCAAATGGATGTTGAAGTTGCAGGCGGGTGATGGGTAAGGGTTCGGCTTGTTTGGATAGTCAACAAGCTCTTAGAATTTAGACCAATCTTGTTTCACCTCGGATTATTGAGCTCCTGTTGAGCAAGGCAAGCATTTTAGGGCAAGAACCAAAGATACTCTGTAATAGCAGCTTATCAGATACCTGCAGTACGAAGACAGACAGACAAAAAGTACAACCACACAAATGCAGCAACTTGATTAAAAGAGGTGCAGTTCACTACTCTTTTGCTTCCCATTTAGTACATTTTTTATTCTTTGGTATCTAAATTTTATGAAGCAAAGATCCATCTCCTACAGGACATTAATATTTCTAAGTTGTGCATCAATTAACTCACTTTTGGAGGAAGTTTATTGAGTGATTTCATGTAGTCAGTTGTGAGTATTGCATTGATCGATCAGAGGTCACACTGTGTCATGTTTTGTAAAACCAACTACTCCACACTGAGATCACGACCGCAATCAATAAAAATGGGGTGCGACATAAAATCTTTAGACAATATAAAGAGCAGCGATGGGATCATATCTGAAAGAGTGAGGTCCAGGTGCGACCTTGGGCTGAGCATATTTGGAAAACCATGTCTCGCTTATAGGTGGATTCTCGGTTGAAAATCCTTTAAGAGTGGCTGAGGTAAGAAAACGTCAAGCTCTTGGGAATCGATTCCAAACAGAAGACGTGGAGAGTTGAAGTGTATGAGTTACTGTATCTGTGGACGAGGAGGTGGAGGTATCAACACGTGTTGATTTGTGTGTTTTCCTTACTCGAGGTGGTTGTTCAACAAACGGCGTAGCAGATTCAGGCGAACACTCGGGTAAGTCTAGCGACTGGTGTGGAATCCAGGGTGGAAAGGAGCATCGATCAGCTCAAGCAGAGTCCGAGATGTCTTAAAACACAAGGACATAAAAGAATAAGTCACTGGAAACTTGAGGAAGGTTAGAATAGCTAAGAAGACGAGATTATCATGACCACAATGAGCAATCAGGCAACTTGTGGTGCAGAGCACTGACTTCAAATAATTAGAGCTAACTATCTGGTGTATTTGCAGTGGCAGAATCAGCACTTTGCGCAGGGTAAATTGCTTTACCTAACTTTTTATACCTCACCATTTAAGGTAGACAAAAAAAACAATCTGTCATGGGACATTTGTGCAAAGAATGGGTTGATTTGTTCTCACTTTAGGGAATATTTGTATCCATTTTAACAACTAATAACTGAAAGTAATTTTCCAAAATGAAGTCATAGTTTACTGCAGGGAAATTTGGCTATGCGAGTATAATAACTATTATCTACCAGCAGGAAGTCGCTTACTTATTTCAAGTTGTCCATCCAGGGATCCAAAGGCCAACACTGGTACCAGAAACTTATGCTACATCATATGAAACATTTGAGCCATTTTATCATTATTTATCTCTGTAATTTATAGAAAAAAATAGCTAACAACTAAGAAAATAAAATAGATAAACAATGAATGAGCAGGTGATATGAATGACTTTGTTTCCAGAGAACAGAATGGAAGTAGGTTGTGATGAAATGGTAACGACTTCAAATCAGGCTGCGTATGAAATGGGGCCAGAAATTGGTAAATAGGGGGAAAAAAAAAAACGACCTGAAACCTTTTTTCATTACACGACTACGTTCTGTTGATCACTGCTGGGGCTTGTTGAGTTTTGTAAAACAGGAGATCATGAACTCTGAAGGAAGCCAAAGAAAAAATTTAAAAATAAAGATCTTGAAGCAATCTCCTGCTGGTAAATGTTCTTTATTAAAATCACATCCCCACATGTTTTATAGCAAAGTAGACTGAGGAAAAATTACTTTCGATCACCAAATGTCTCAACAACAACAAAAAATAGACATTTAGATATAGAAAGACATGGATGGCAAAGAAATCATCATGAGGTCTAATAACCAGCACCTGAACAAAGGATTGTGTAGACAGAAGGTTCCTATTGTCCTTTGGCAAAATTAACATATGAATGCTGGAGGAAAATACTTGCCTCTATACATTCAGAAAGAGACTGAACAAGTTTAACTTTCATGGAAGGTGTGAAAAAAGGAAAAGTGCTCTCTCCGAAAGAACCTCAGGGCCTGACTAAAATTTGCCAGAGAGAAAAGGAGAAACGACTACGACCTGTTGAGTTATTTCCTTTAGAAAGGTAAGTTGAAAACTTTATTTATTTCCCAGAACAGTGAACATGTCGATATATTTCAGGAAATAACCTCTTACAAACTGTTGGGCACGCAGGTGAATGTACTATGGTTTGGCAATGGTTTGATTCAATGAAACCTAGCAAGTTCACCTTCATCTAATGAACTAATAAACTGACTGCATGTCAGAGAATGCTTGAGAAAAATGTTAGCATATATGCAGCTCTGGAAAAAAAATCAGAGTCCTCTGCACTGAACCTCACTGTTATTCCACCAAACATTGATTTCTGAACTCTTCCTGATTTAAAACTTTAGTATTATTTCTAAATGAACATGAACTTGTTTTCTTTGCATTAGTTGAGGTCTGAAAGCTCTGCATCTTTTTCGTTATTTTAACCATTACTCATTTTCTGCAAAATAAATACATTTGCTTTGAATCTCAGAGACATGTTGTCAGTAGTTCATAGAATAAAAGAACAATGTTCATTTTACTCAAATATATGCCTATGATAAGTCAAATTAGAAAAACTGATCATTTTAAGTTTTTTTCCAGAGCTATATATATATATATATATATATATATATATATATATATATATATATATGGAAACAGAACTGGACTCTGCAACATTAAAGTGATTCCAAACAAACCAGTAAACCCACCAAGACCCGGCAGAAAATTAAGACATAAGAAGTCCTTGGCAAAATTTTTTTTTATTCTGATAATATATTTTGTTTGGTGCTTATCTGTAACTGAATCACTTCATTTCACATCATCTTTGCTTACATATCCTACCCAGGTTTCCCATCTGTATTTAATAACTTACTTTACAATAACTTCAACAATATTTTTTCTGGTATTTGAGAAAACTGTTACCTTAATAAGAAAATTAGAAAAACAGTCTTTCCAACCTTTTTGGGGGGGATTAAGCTGTATGCATTCGAAAACCTAAATTTTACTTCAATATCTGACCGTGACTTTCATACCTAGTGCTCTGGATGACCCAGAAGCAGGGCACAAGACACAGGAGGTTAAACTAAGCAAAAAGTCTTTAATGAAATGTTCAAAGAACAAAAGATGCTGCAGGTGCAAGGGAAGGAACAAAAAGTCCATATGACAGGCAATCCAAGCATGAGTCCAGGGAACAAATAAAAGGGAGATGAACAGGAGCGGAATGCAAGAACATGACAGCCTGGATGAACAGACACACCAACAAAGGCAAATGAGAGAGATGGGACTAAATATGGACAAGGGTGAACAGATGCAGATGGCAACATTTACCTCTGAGCAAACAGGAGGCAGGCAGTGGAAGGTAAACCAGACAGCCCACATATTAAAAACACACAAAAGAGGGGCAAGAGAGCTAATTACAGAGTCAGAGACAAGAGAACTGTCACAACTTTGACAAGGCCTGGACTTGTAAAACAAAAACTTGATAAATGTGCTTAAAATTTGTAAATAAAACGATAAAAGTGATGATAGCTCGCAGAAAAATCTTGGTGGGATACCGATGGTCCATCAAATTTTTGTAAATGTATTTAATGCTTTTTCTGTCCTTCGGGAGAACCGGCGCACATCACGCACAGCCACGCAATGAGTTTGACGATGATTTGATCAGCTCTGACGAACTCAAGCATCAACGAGATACAAGATTAAAGCCTGAGTATCAGCGAGAATCTCGTCTACTTCGTTCTTCCTTGCTACCTGCTATGTGCGACGCATAATAGTTGGACTGTAAATTCAAACAAGTACTGTTTATTAACATCATTGTACTATTGGAAATATGGTCAAATAAGAAGCAATCACATGTGCAGCATTTGTTTTTCAAGCTTAGGTGTTGCAGGAGGTGTGATGCCATGTGGGAAAAACCTTCAACTGAAAATGAAACCAAACAAATTGCTCTGGGATGTTTTAAAGCAGCTTAGTGTGTTAATGATTTTTTTTTTTTAAGTTAAAAGAAAGAGCCGTCTGCAAATAAGAAAAATATACTTTTAATATTTCCCAAAAGTATTCACCATCCTCCATACACAGCCTTTGTACATCTTGTTGCCTTTGTTATGTTATTGGGATGTTATAATAAAACAGCAACATGTAGCCTAAGTGAAAGTTTTATTCAGTTTTTTTTTTCCTAATAAATTTAATTCTTAAGTTTATAAAGTGCGGTTGTATTTTAGCCACCTTCTTAGGAATTACAGTTGCAAGTTTTTATTTTATTTTATTTTTGTTTTTTAGGTATGTTGGTACAAATAAGGACTAGAAAGAGTTGAAAACTGACGTTCACAGATGCTCCCATCCGGACATTTTCTAAAGATTCTTGATTGGACTTAGGTATTTACTTTGACTAGGCTATACCAACACAAAATACAGCAGACTGTAGCTCTTGCTGTATGTTTTAAGGTTGCTGTCCTGCTGAAAAGTGAACCTCCACCTTGCCTGCATGACTTGGGTATGTTAAATTATACATTGGTGGATACTGTTCATGAATTAGCCGACTTCTCCATGCAATCAGTTGCACTGGATTTTATTTAGGGGTGACGCGTATTTGTGACTTAAATGTGTCAAATACTTTTGCGGCCACTGTCTGTTTTGAAATAGTTTGACTTAGCTTGCATGTTCTCAGTTCTATGCAGCTTCAATGGCTGCCAGAAGAAACGAATGTTGATGTGTCTGCAATGGAATGAGGTCTACAGTGCTGGTTTTGCTCTTGTCTCCGCATTTAGCCAGTCCAGTAATAAGAAGGATGGAGATGGAGGGAAAACACTTTTTTTGTACTTTAACTTTAACTTTTTTTTTTTAGATGTATCAACAGCCAAACAGCTTTCCCTCCAGGTCATGCAGCGAGCTGTGAAATGACATGTTGATCCCATGAATACGTGTCTGTGTGTGTGCATGTGGACCCAAGGGACAAGAGAGGCAGGAATCCCTTTTTCAGGTTGACCAAAGAACTTTTTTTTTTCTACATCAGCCATCATGGTGAAAGTGGCCCTGCAGTGGAAGTCAAACTTAGTGAAAGTGTGTGAGGAACATTTAAGGTAAAAAAAAAAGAAAAGAAAAAAAAAACTAAATTTCAAATACCATAAATCAGAAATATGGAGGACAAAATGACTGCTGAATGAAGGGAAGAAGAACTTAGTGCTGTCCCTTGCTTTAAGCCAAATTAGCATGCGCAGTAGATCTCTTTAATGGCTCTGGCACTGTCTATGGTGCTGAAAAGTTGTGATTACACAAGAGGTAATGTTCTAGCTGGACGGCAGGAAGGAAGTGGAAATAAATCTCCAGGCAAAACTGAGATTTCAGCGAACTATCAGCTTTGTGTTCACCAGATTGACAGGAACATCTTGGTGGGAGCCCTAGAGGTGCTTGAAAGTGGCCCATTACCAAGGAAAACATGCTGGGCTCCTTTATAGAAGAACAAAGATGAAAGTCCATTCATGTTTTTTCACTGTATAAACCAAAGGGGGAAAGATTTAGGTTGTGTTGAAAGAACTATAGACAACTTACTGAGTTTAAAGATTGAAAGTACAAACTTATATTTTACTGCAGTAGCTTTATTTCACGCTGACATTCAGAAAGAAATTGAAACGTAATCTCAGGACTGGTGTCTTAATTATTGCTACCTCCACTCCCCCTTTGCCAATAAGGCACCACTCAGGCTCCTATAATATTTTACAAGTTTAGCTCTGTGTAGGAAGAGGGATCTTGAATTATTCCTCTTCCAACAATCTCTACAGATTGTCCACAGATCGGGAGTAGTTGCTCTCGGTCACCGAGTTTTGGTTCAAACAGAATATTGCCAAAACAAACGTTCACTGCAGAATAATGTTACTGAAACAGAAACATGTGCTTGAAGGCTACTTAAGCTGCTTTCCAATTCAGAGCTTAAATCTGCGAATCACACCTCAAGTGTTATGCCACACTCGCATTTGCGGCATTTTACAATTAATTTTACTCAGGTCACCCAGACTGCTTGATTCTTGGTTATAAGGGACACATCTTGTATTTTCTACTGAAAACGCAGTGATTTTTTAAAAAATATATATTTCTAATGGATGCTGAACATTTAAAACTGATTTTGCACCTATAATTATTAAGAGCAACAGTCATAATTTGCTTTGCTTGAGTGATTACAAGTTTGACGTTTTGACTCATTTTTAAAACTGATTTGTTTAAAATAATAATTCACATGCTTAGAGTAGATTTTTTTGAAATGGTGTTTTGATTAAATAAAGACCTTGGATCATTCTTCTAACATTTTGTGTCAGAATAATATCAGGGTTTGTCACCAAGGGCGAAACATTACGTCATCCAACACTTCATCCTGAATGTCTTGTGATATCAGAGGTGGGAGAAAGCCATCGTTTTTGCAAGTCACATGCAATTGCTTTCAACTCTTTCAAGTCTAGAGTCAAGGGCCACGTCGAGTAGGAAGTAATAAAGACGTCCATGTTTGGAGTGGATTCCACCTAAACTATTATAAAGTTCAAGTCTTACCTTAATCAGATGAAGCTTATTTTAAAATAAAGATGTAGTTATTAAAGGGCGAGTTGTTGTTGCGGTAGGAGTTCGTCCATCAAGTTTTGGACTTGAGAATATAGGAAATGTCGCCGTCCGGTGCTACTGTCGGAGCGAGGCGGGGGGAGAGAAGCTAACGTGAGAGCGGGGGAGGGGGGACAATACGGGATATTTACGAGAAAATACTAAACCGTTAGCACGACGGGGGAGGGAGGTAAAACACGGTAGTTTCCCGGAAGAAATTGGAGACTTCACAGGTGTGAGTTCGTCCTCGAAGTCTTGTAAGATCCAGGTGATAAAAAAAACAACAAAAAAAAACGTTTTGCATTGTTAATAAGAAATTAGTAAAAACTCCAAGTGTTACATAGAGGCACAGTTAGCAGCTCTGTTGCCTTGCAGCAAGAAGGTCCTGGGTTCGAACCCTGGCCCGGAGTCTTTCTGCGTGGAGTTTGAATGTTGTCCCTGCGCATGCGCCAGTTCTTTCCGGTTTCACTTCCCCGGCAGTCCAAAAATAATGACCGTTTCGGTTAATCTAAAAATCTCTTAGCTGTGAGGGGGTGTGCGTACATGTTGTACGTCCTGAGTGTCTCTGTGGTGGACTGGCGACCTGTCCAGGGTGTGTCCTGAATTGTGCCCGTATAAAAAGACATGTTCAACATTCCAAACTTTATATTAAATGGTACAACATGACTCACAGACTAATTACTGCCATAAAATATATCCGGCCGCTTCCATTAAATTCAGAGTGGAAAACCTGAAAAAGCGGAAGATGTTACTCAACGAATTTTCATTAAAATTCACCAAGAGGCAAGCTCCGTGAGAGGTTAGATTATTGGCGGGCAGGCGCATGGACACACACAGGCGCACGCAGGCACTCTCTCACACACAAACACACACACACACACACACACACACACCCATGCACACAAACTTCACAGCTGGTGTGCCTTCCTCCAGCAGAGACTGACAGAAGCAGGGCGACCGCTTTAAGCTGCGAGCGCTCATCTCTCCTCTCCACCACCGGCGCGTCTTTCACTGCTCTTATGAAAAACTTTGAAGGGGTGAGGGGCGAAATGTGCAAGAAAATCGTTTAGGAAAAAAGAAGAACAAGAAGAAAAAGAAAGATCAAGTCCGAGAAGAGCGGTGGAGCCGGGAGAAAGAGGGAGCTATGCCATCTCCCGCCGAGCGGAGCACAGTCCTCCTCAGTTGCGTGTCGGATCTACAGCATGGTGTCTCTTTCTGGACTCCGGAGCCGCTGCCTCGCCCCGGGGAGAACCCGTCTCCTTTTCATCTCTGTCAGAGTGCTTCCGCTGCTGCTTCTCCTCCTGCTGACTCCCTTCTCCTCCGCCGAGACCTGCTTCCCTCACCCGGCGCCCTGCCACATCTTGGCACGGATCGGACACACGGTGCGCCTCGGTGCGCTCCTGCCGACCCGCCAGCCGGCGCGGATACAGAACGCGCTCAACCGCGCCCTGGCGAGCATCCGGCACCAGAGCAGCGGGACGGACTCCACCACCGCTTCCGCCCAGCCGGCCCCGCTGCTGCCCTACAACCTGACCCTGGAGATGGTGGTGCGGTCGCCGGCGGGATGGGACCCGGAGTCGCTGTCCCACAGCGCCTGTCAGGACCTGGTGATCAGAGGCGTGACAGCCGTGCTCGCCTTTCCACGCTCCAGGGAGGAGCTGATCCAGGTGGAGTTCCTCTCCTCTTTCTTGGAGATTCCCTTCGTGTCCATCCTGGAGGACACGGAGCCCCTTGTGACTAAGGTAAGATCAGTCCCAGCAGCCTACTGCAAATATCGTGGTATTTGTGCTTCGTTTGCGCCTAAAAACAAGCAACAACCCATGTCTAAACATTTTTACCCCCCACCCCCATCCCTCGCCCACCTCACCACCATTAAACTTGTGGCTTATAACTGGGTTGACACTCGGCAAAGAATCTGCCTGATCCTGTAGCTTGTGGCAGGGATTTTGAGTTTAAGCTGCTGCAAAAACCAGCCAGATATTCAAGGCTAGCCGAGCAAATGAACAGTTTAAGGGAAAGTAATTGTAACAGGGATAATGAGGGTAATTATCCCTGCACCTAATCTAAAGAATGATTAAAACAATTGTGTTAGGGAACCAAAAAAAAAACAAAAAAACAATCGAAAATGCTGCAGAGTTAATTGCAACAGTAGGCAGCAGTCTTCAGACTCCAATCTCTGTCTTTAGACTCCTTGTTCTAGAAAACTCTGACATTCAGATTGATTTTGGTTGAGCAGCCTGGTGGACCTGGAGGCCCACACCATGTTTAATATCTGATGGAGCAGAATTTGTAAAGACAGAACCCTCAAGGCAAATACAAGATGATTTTTCTTCCCCTCTACCCCCCTTCAACTCCTTAAGCCTTGTTCTTTATTTTTGTGAGAGTGCAAACACAGAAACGGCGAGAGACAGAACAGTTGTTTGTGCTTGTTTGAAAATATATATATATTTTTAAGCACCTTTCAGAATGAATTCAACCAGTTGCGATGGTGATAGATAGCTGTTTTGAACAGGTGTTGCTCCTGGACCGTGTGTGATCAAATATTTCTACTTCATGTATATGCATGTGTGGCTCTTGTTCTTGTCTTTTTGGAAGAAAGAAAGAAAGAAAAAAAGTAGCTGGGCAATAAATGTGTTTTCAGTACTCCTTCCTAACGGCAATAAGAGCTGCTTGCCTGTTAGTGTTCCCAGCGATTTCCATCTCATTCCCAAGCAAGCAGCCAGCATCATCTGTCATATACATATTTGACTTTATCCAATAAAGACAAAATGCATGAAAGATTATATATATATATATATATATATATATATATATATATATATATATATATATATATATATAATATATAAAACCCTCACACACAGGTGTCAGAATCTGAAAGAAGAGCCAGAAGTAGTGACCTTTTTGACTTTGACGCAGCAAGCATGAAAAAAAAAAAAAAGAGATGCTCTGATCAGATATTTGAACTTTTTCTTTGCCACATGGAAAACACAATGCCATTGTAAAACATGGTGGCGGTTGCATCATGCTGTAGGCATATTTTATTTATTTATTTTTTTTAGGGCAGAGCAGCTGCTTAGAGTAGACTGAAATACGAATATAGATGAAGGTAGATGGTAGGAAAGCTGCAGAAGACTTGAAGACCGGGGCGACGGTTCTGTTAGTATTCATTAGAGCAGTAAGAGCGAGTCGCCTGCCAGCGTTGCCAGTGGTATCCGCCTCAATCCAGACAAGCAGCCAGCTGCATCTCGTCTCCACACCTATTTGTTTGTGTGCGCGCTATTGCACGGCGGCGAGCTCGAACACCCAAAGTCAGTCCACGTGTGTGTGTGCGTGTGTGTGTGTGTGGAAGGGGAACTTCCAATTTTCACAGAGGTCCGTTTAAGAGAGGGGGGCACCTTCACTAAACCGTCATGCTGACATGAAAAGTTAGAAGGAAGAAGAAGAAGAAGAAGAAGAAGAAGAAGAAGAAGAAGAAGAAGAAATGGAGGCATAATCCACAGTTTTCAAAGTCTTCTGAGTCATGCATTCTTGTCAACAATGTTATGGTTACTTAATCTCAATAGAGCCGACATCAGTGAGAAGCCAAACCACTTGACGAATGGCTTGAAAATGCAAAGAGATAGGCGAGCGAGAGAAGGAGAAGAGAGCAGATATGAGGACAGGGTTTTTTTTTGGTTTTTTTTGTTTTGTTTTTTTCGCTGCTTTTGTTTTTTTTTTGTCTTGAGCTGTGGGAGGCTGGAAGAACAAAGTTGTGCCAAGCAGGCAGGCTGTAGAAATAATAATAATAATAAAAACTCCTCTGTGTCCTGACGGCTCAACTTTCAATATTTTTAGCCATTATTTGATGCATTGTGTTGAAATCGATCGCTGTTTTTGGTCTTTCTTTCATGCTTAAGAGAAAAGCCTTTCTAGCTTTTCATTAAATTCAACCATCCTTTTCTTTTTTGAAGTTTGGAGTTTATTAGTTTATTGCAGGATTTCAGTTTAACTTTTGTCGACTAAAATGCGATGTTTGTGTAATATGCTACAAAAGCAGGTGGTTGGTGTAAAAAAAAAAAGAAGAAGAGTTGATGAACGTGTTACTTTAAAAATATCCAGTAGTATGCGTTTGCCTCAACACGAAAAAACAAGATTTCACAAAAAACACTCCACTGAAGAAAATGACAGCAGATTTTCTCTATGTAAACCCCTATTGTAAAAAAAAAATATTTTCACTTTACTGTTATTAAGACAAAGACTACATACCATTTCATAGCACAATCAAAAGTGCTGCACACCAGTATATAAAACATGACCTAAGAAATTTGTCTTTACATTTTGACACCCTGAAAATAGGCCTCTGTCTCTTTAAGAAGCTCCTGTTCTTCCCGACACCCCAGCCTCAGAACGCCATTGCTTGTGAGAACATGAATGGCTGGCATTCAAGGATTTCTTAAACATGCATGACATACTCAAAGCAACACCTCTGATATGGAGCTATGGCGGAAGTTCAGGCTGGAAGACTCCGCCCCCTCCGTTCACCCATCAACGTCATGCTCATCCCCGTCTTCAGCGCTGCACTTCACCCGGCACGTTCAATCAGCAATCAGGCTCTGCATAAAAGGATCCACACCCAAGCCGTCAGACGCTTCCCAGCTGCGTTCAACCCACCACCTCCCCATCTCCACCCACATCCTTTGGTTCTCCAGGATGGCACCCTTTCCTGACCATCACCACCAGTGTCGGGCCCCGGGGGAGAGCATCCCTAATCGGTTATCGGGATGTTCATCGAGTTCACATCAAATCTCAGCTCAAATCAGCTGCCAGGGCCCGAGCGCCAAAGAACTGTTATTCATTGCTGTCATTAAATCTTTTAATTGTTCCCTTTTCTCCGTCTGAGTCTTTCCAGATTGAAATGGTTTTTGATGAGTACATAACATCATAATATTATAAAAAGCTGAATAAGTCGATTTTACATTTAAAGACAACTAATTTGATCTTTCCAAGAAACGGTAATATTTTGGAGCTTTCCTGTCAGCTGATTGACCTGTAGTGAGCAGAAACACTGAAACTGCTGAAGCAGCAGCAAAACATTACTCTGGGTCCTACACAGCTAAATCTTTAGCTTCTTGGTTACCAGGGAAAAAAATAATAAAAACATCTATTTTATGTGTGGGCATAAAAGGCAGAATGGCTTAATCCAACTGCCAAAATATGTTATTGGCAAGGAGAGTTTGAATCCATTGCACCTGCTTATTATAGCACTCCCAAGTTTATTGTTGTCTAGATAAAACCCCAAGCTCATAACAGCAATTTGCTTTCCCAGTAGCGATAAACAATTGGATAATTCTCTATCCCGAATAGACTGGATGCTTGGTAGGGCTAATTTGTAGGATTGGGCTTGTTATAAATCCGTCGGCATGGCAATTATTTTTGGTAGATGTAGCAGATGATGCAACAGCTCTTCAGAAAACAGTCAGTACTTAAAAATTATCTTAATTAAATGCGTTAACCACACTGTATCTTTTTTTTTTTTTACTACAGCAACAAATAATTGTTGGAGATTTGCCATAACAACATCTAGTCATTCCAGTCCGCTCTGTCTCATCCACATATGCGTTTCTTTTGCCAAATTTTTCTAAAATCTATTCAGTGAACGCTAGCAAGCTGTGCGCAATACAAATAAACGCTTTTAAAGAAGGAATTTGATTCAAAACGGGTAAATAAACGATCAAAAGAGCTGCGATCTGTTGTCCCACGCCTTTTGTGATGTCACCAGAGTCATGTGCAAACTTGTTTTTGAGAGGGTCGAGTTGCATTACAGGAACAAAACAGCAACAAAAATAGAAAAACGAAACGAAACGCACTGTTCTACTGGTGACAAACTATAGTCCAGTTACGTTTTTTTACTCAAAGTTTGGTTTGTAGCTTTAACTTTAAAAGTCGCACTTTCCAAACGCGTCCGTGTTGCTTGAGAACATCCACATGATTTAGGGAAATTACGACGAGGCGACGCTCTGGGACCTTAAACAATATGAACTGCAGCAGGACGGTCAGAGCGCCTCTACAGAAAGGGAGCAATGTGTTCTGAGCAAACAGAGACAGCAAGGAGGTGGGGAAGGTCCTCAGACACACAAACACGCAAAGGGCAGCGATAAGTGGGTTAGGTCAACAGGGAGGCATATTGTTAGCCCGTACAAACAGGGTACAGCACACCGGTTTCGCAGTGAAGCAGGAGGTACGATTTTAATTAAAAATGCAATTTACATTGTAGCATCAGCGGAGAGGAGTGCTCCCCAGAGAGGGGGTAGGGGGGCTGGAAAAAACAGAGGCAAAACAAATGGTTCTGCCAGAGAATGTGCTGGATCTGCCACCAATTGATCCAAATGAGGAGGTGTTTTTTTGTGTTTGTTTATGAAAACAAAATCTATCCCCCCCAGGTTCTAACAATTAGGGAGTTTTACGTGACAATGAGAAGAAAAGAGAGGGTGTCGGGAAGAAGAATTGGATATTTGGACATGGTGTTCCCTGAAAGTATCCAAATGGAAGTATTCAATTGTTGTTCAGTGTATCTTTTCAAGGAGTTTGTTGAAACAAATTAGTTTTTGTTCATTTCGTCACAACAAAAGATTTTTTAAATCTTTTGTTTGATTAAAAAAAAAAATTAAACCGTTTTCTACTGTTTTCACCTCAACAAACGTAAAAGCGTTTTACTTGGACTTTCATACAGACAAAGTATTACATAATCGTGACGTTGCATGGTTTTCCATCTTTTTCACAAGTAGCAAAACTGAAAAATGTCACAGCCATTTGTGTTCGGCCCCCTTCAGTCAGTACTTGGCGGGAAAAAAAAAAAAGTTTCTCTGTAATAACTGGTCAAAGTCTTAGTTCCTCTTTGCAGAAAATCTCAACATCCATTAACTCGAGTTAAAAGTAGAAAAAAAGATAATTTTGATTTTTAGGGTCAGCATTTAAATACCAAATTGTTTAAAATATGATAAAGTACTTTTTTTTTTCCAAATGTGAAGTATTATATAAAAGAATAAACACAAAATCAACAGTATAGTTTGCTTTAACAATCTCTAGAAATCGAAGTACAACTCAGAACTGAAAGTACAAAACGTGCAGGAATGTATAGATTATGTTAAAAAAGGGCATAAATAGGAAAATATACTGCTCAAAAAAAAGGGAACATTTCACTTTAATTTTGTGTGTGGCTCCAAATCCAGGCCTCCATTGGTTAATAAAATTGATGATTTTTGTGTGATTTTGTTGTCAGCACATTCAACTTTGTACAGAACAAAGTATTCAATGAGAATATTTCATTCATTCAGATCTAGGATGTGTTATTTGAGTTTTCCCTTTATTTTTTTGAGCAGTGTATTAAAATGACTTGGGAATATTAACAAATTTGCTCACATGTATTTTTTAAAGGTTTTATTGGCTCTTTATTTGAAAGTAGTTTGACAGGAAGGAGGGTAATGAGAAAGGGGGAAGACATGCAGCAAATGTAGCCAGGCCGGGAATCGAACCTGCGACCACTGCCACAAGGACTAAGGCCTCAATATGTGGGTTGTGCTTTCCCCCTGCGCCACCACAGCACCCATGCTCACATCTTAATGCAGCCATTGAAATGTAATCCACTGTAGCTCACTAGTTTTAAATTCAAGGTAGTCGAACCGATTTGATGCGTTACCAAAACTCGTTCTGAACCGTCTCTGGTAAACAGGTGAAATCTATCGCCTTGACGTTGGTGGATGTCTGGCTAAGGTCTTTGGTACAGAGAAACAACTTAGCCATATTTTCTTATTGACTTGAAAGCCTTACCACCTCTTTACCCTGCAAACATATCCGTGCTGAATAAAGAACAACCTCAAATGGATGCTGCATGCATGCTACAGTCCAAGATGCTTTTTGCAATATGCATATTATTGTTGCCACGTTGTGAAGAAACGACACAGCTGTAGCTCCTTGTCCTTGAATCCAAAGAGTTCCCTTGCAAATTGACTTTTTTTTTTTTAATTCTTTTTCCTTGCTGAATGGTCCTGCTGCCGTCACCGCATGTGCTGGTCGTCTCACCCTTTCACCAAATTTATTCCTCTTCAGTTTTGGGTTCATGCCCGACTTTTTCCAAGTCCAAAATGATGCTGAGTTATGTTTCGTACCAACCACACATAAATTTGCACTAGCCAGGGGGGATGTTTCATCACTCCTCCTCCTCCTGTCAGATGCACTTGTTCTGACTTTGAAAGCACAACGCATGCGAGTTCGGGCTTTGAAGCAGGCTGAAACAAGCAGCAGAACATGCTCACAAAGTGGAGCATCTTAAATATCTGGTATTGTTTTGACAATTGCATTGCTTTTGCGATTATCGAAATCCAAATTGAACAGTATACAGTATATATCCAGTTAATTCCACAGCCTGCATGGCCGTGTCCGGAAACGTTTGGCTTGCTAAAGATTACCAGCTGGATTGCCATTGAGAATTTCACTGGGTGATTATGGGGTTTTGCACAATAAATGGCATTGAAGTTTGTAGTAACAATGCGACACATTTGACATCAGTGTAAAAAAGCTCAAATGGTTTTTGGCTGTGTTTGTTTCCAGTTTTACGCTGATTAAATTAGCTAACAGAAAACAACTCTCTTCTTCCGAGACACTCCTGTTTTATCAAGATAAAAGTCTTAAATTGTTTTGCATGAAACTTTCTTGAGATAAAAATGAACAAAATATTTCCATTGAAAGACAGAGAGGATATCCTCTAACCTGTTGAAGCAGGGGGAATGGAAGAGTTTTCTTCTTCTTTCTTTTGCCATAACTCGTTTATGAACCAAATCTGCTCAGAATTATTCTGGGATTACTTGAGACTGTCGTTTCACCCACAGGCAAAACTCAAATGCCAAAATAAACCAAACGTGGAAAAGAGTTTGACATCATAAAAGAGACTTACAAAATCTCTTCCACCCAGCGGTCATCTTAACACTAATAATGAAAAAATAAAAAAATAAAAAGCTTGGAAGTGTTTGTGAAAACGGAGCCAGAAATGTCTTGTTTTCTTGTTTTTGTTTGCTGGTAATTATACCCCCCGCCGGGCGGAGGACGGGGAAATTCCAACTTGCTGAGGTTAAAGCCTCACAGAAACTGGAATCAGCCCTGAAGAAGACGCATGACGTCTTAACAATACATGCCAAATACCTGCGGAAGATTTGATTTTTTTCTTTTTTGCATTTTTCTCCTACATCGCCACATAAAGTTTGGTTTGTCTCTGCCACACTGACCGACCAAACAGAAGGAAAGGGGACAGAGGAACAGAAAGAGGTTCTCTCTCTCTCTCTTTTGTCAGAAATTGCTGTGGGACTAGACGTGATGCATCTCGGCGAGGAAACGCTCATTCCTCCCTCCCTACTTACGGTAATTAGAACCACAGTGTGACCCCTGATGGTAAATCTCCTTTGTCCATCTTTAGCAGGCATGGAAAGGGAGGAAGGAGACAACAAATAGAGATGGTGGGGGAAAAAAAATGAAAATGAGATTCATTTTCATTATGAGTAAAAACAAGAAATAACTCTAAAAAGGGCCTTGTTTTTGTTTTTAGGTTGATTTTGTGTTCACTTGACAGTGCGTGTTGAAATTTGCTAAGCAGTTCATAATAAACTGACAGGCGACAAACGTAATCGAAAATGAACATTCATGCATTATTAACAAGGCTCGCCTTTTTTTTTTTTTTTTTTTTTTTTTTTCAAAGCCCGGCCTCGGCAAGACAATCCCAGATTTGCTGATAAAAATCGCAGAAGTGATTTTGTGGATCATGATTTCTATTTCGGAAATGTATTAGCGGCTCGAAGTGAAGGAAATGGTTTCTGCCGAATCCCAAATGTGATTAGGTGAGAGCGACGGCGTGGCGCAAGTTCATTACTTGTTAGTCTTTGCGGTGGAAGCTGTGTTCCCGTGACTCACTTCTGCTCCCCAAGCTGCTTGTCATGCTGCTGAAATCCAACCCTGAATTTGTTTTATTTTTTCATAAAGTAAAATTTACAGGTCTCTATTTCAGGGTCTAATTTGAATAACAAGGACTAAGAAATGACTGGCTCTATTTAACGCTGATAAAAACACAGCTGCATTGAAATGTTAAAGTGTTTGCATGAGAAAAGGCTGTAAAATTTAATCACAGAGCTCCAGAAACTCTTTTTTTTTTCTTGGAGGTTGGTTGTCCTTCTGCTGATCCAGACAGTGCTGCTTTTTCCCCATCAATTATGAATAACGATGTTTTTTTTCCCCTCTCTTTGTAGTTCAATTGCCCCTTTTTCATTCATATGAAGTTTCACATTTGAATATATCCACTAAAAACAAGAGGAGGGTTTTATTTTTGCTTCGGAAGTTGGTGTTCCTGTAGTGCCTCGCAGAACTATTCAGACCCGTAACGCATTTCCACATCGTCTCACTTTACACATCACGAACTTCATTGTGTTTCGTTGGAATTTTACATAACAAAGACAAATCAGTGCACCTTTGCACAAAGTGGGAGACGACTATGGTTTAAAATCGTTTTAATGAATATAAATGATAGATTTTTACGCTCCATTTACTATAATTGTCCTAAGTGAAATCTAGTACAAAAAAACTGTCTGAGGGTGATTTCACCTTGGTTAGTGCGCTTTAATTAAACTGTAGTTCACTTGTCCAGGAAGTCTGGTTTGTTTGGGAATATGGACATTTTGATCCGCCTGAAAACCTCAGGGTTGGTCTGGTTGAAGTGAACTCTGGCGTGGTTTGAACGCACATGTGAACGACACGCGGACCAGAAACCGCTCCAAAAGCAGCAAGCGAGATACAGCCCAGGGAAATGTGGGCCAAAAGAATTGCGCAAGTCTAGCAACACATTGAGAAATGGCTCGTGGTCTTTAGCCAAAGGCAAAAGAGAAATGCCAACAAGTGCTAACATTTGATGCTACTCCATTTTTGTTTTGTGAAGGAGGACGCTGTGCTGGTCTTCTTCAGAGGTTTTCGTGTTGTTTTCATTCAGTAGTTCTTGGTGCAGCGCCGCCGCAGGCGAGGAGGTGAACAGGTTTCTCTATTTGTTTGGATCGTTTGTCGCAGCGTGCTGTGGAAGCGATCCACAGTAGCTGAAAATGTAGCAAATGTTGCAATTCTGCTTCCCAATTGAATCGAGTCTACTCAACTATCATGTGTGGAAAAACACCCTGAATTAGTTCCTTCAAAGGTTTTTTGTCAGAGAACGTCAGTAAAGTGACATCATGAAGACCAAGGAACTTACCAGATGAACAGGGAGAAAGTTGGAGAAGTTTAAAGCAGGGTTGGATTTTTTTTAGCACAATATCTCCAGCCTTTAAACATCTCACTGAGCACTGTTCAGTCCTCTGCAGTGTGGTCGGTTTGTCTACAATATGAGAGCTAGAAGTGAAGACTGTGATAGACGGGCTTAGATGAACAAAGAGAGGATTTTATTGCACACAAATCCATTTTACAGACCGACACACATGATCTGGAGCAAACGAGTGTTTCTCCAAAAAAAAAAAAAGAAAAAAAAGAAAGAAAAGCTATAGTCTCTTTATAGCAGGCAGCACACCTATAGCTTTGCATCTTGTCACAGCTGTGTCCAAACATGCAACGTATGAACTTTATCATCATTCACAGATTTGTTTCTGGCTCAGGAAAGCCTTTCTTGCCATCTGATGTTTCCCAGCACACAGGAGTGAACTCAGTATTAACCAACACACAAATGCAAACCTGTTAATGCATCATTTGTGTAAACTGAATTGTCTATGAAATAATACGACCTTGACATCTGATGACAGGACTCGACGTGCTTTCAGACACCATTATCAAATAAAATCAAGAGTATGTTACAGCTGTAAACTCGCCAAGACATCACACTTTACCTAAACTGACTGACTCAGAAGCAGCCAAGAGGTTCACCGTAACTTTGGAGGCGCCGCAAAAATCCACAGCTCAAGTGGGAGAATGTATTCTCAAGAAAAAACTCAAATTCATGTCATCTACAATCTGGCCTTTATAGAACAGCGACAAGATGGAAATTCTTTATTAAAAACATGTCACCAGCCATGTAGCAGACTCTATGCATGAACTACATGCAAAACCAAACAACAACAACAAAAAAAAACTAAAGCTGGACACCATTTTAAACAAACAATCCCCACTGTGAAACACAGTAAATGGAGTGTCTTGCAGTGACAAAGCTTTACTTCCACAGGTCAGCAAAGATGGTTGGTAATTTATCTAAACACAAAGCAAGCCTGGCTCATTTTAGACCCTAGGAATGATTTAGTTTAGACTGCGATCACAATTTAACATTGGTACAGGCTGTTGATGCAGATGTATTGTTTCAAAAAACATTTTAAGGTGATACTTTAGCTGGAAAAACCAAAATATTCTGGAAATGTAAAGTTAAAAGTTGGTATAGCACATATTTGTCTTAACCACTTTTTTTATTATTCTCATTTAAATTTAGAGATCACCCCCCCGGGAAGAGTTACTTATATCTTGTTCTTGTTGCTGAGAATTAAAAAACTTTATAGATCAAGAAAATACTTGACAGTCAACCCTACCCAAACATTTTTTTTTTGAATAAATCCCATCTTTTCTTTTGAAAGGTCAGTTGTGCAAGAGTCTTTTTATGTTTTGGATCTATGACTCACGTATCCCTTTTTGCACAAAGATCAGAATACTATTCACAAGTTTGGATCAGAAGTTAAAAAAGAATATTTAATGGAATAAAAAGAACAAAGAGACCAGCGTGAGAATAGCAATAATATCTGACATTGACTGAATCTGTGGAGCGTGTATATATATATGCTACGAACTTGATGACTGGATGCAACACAGGTGAGTAAATGAGCAGATGGAAATCAGGTGTCCTGGAAAACAGGAACAAATGAAACGCAAGAAGGAACAGAAATGATCAAAAAAGACTGTTACAACTATTTTTGTCTCACAAAAAGCTGCCTGTTTACTGGGTTGTTGAGCATGTAAATATTTTTTGTTCAATTTATTCATTTTGGTGTTTTTGATTTTTATTTAAGTCAGACCTTCACCGTCCTTCAGATGTTGTCAATGTAACTACTTTGGTCCATTTTGCAACATGTTTAAACACCGGGGCCCTAAACATGCAGCCAGAGCAACTATGCAGTGGTATATAAATCAAAGTATTTTCCCTGTACACCCCCATTCACTCCAAACCGAAACCCGATTGAGAAATCCACCGATTTTCCCTCCAGTCCTGCTAAGATTGAGCAATTTTGCACAGGAAAATGGGCAAAATGTTCAGTTGTGCAAATCTAGTAGAGACCACGGTGTGACTTGCATAATGGCTTGCAGCTGCAGTGAAAAATGCTTCTACAGTGTATTAACTCAGGAGGGCTGGATACAAACACACAACTCGTATTTCGCCTTTGTATTTTTAAAAGTTCTGAAAATTTTTTTACAGCCCTTCCCCTCCCATATCGTAATAATGTTGCACTTTGTGGCGTATAGCTAGCAGTTTACAGTCATATTCGAAAAACCTGAAGGGATGCAAACACCTTGGCAAGTTTCCGCGTACTGCTATCTCCACCTTCGTGTATAACAGTGTGTTTTGCCTAAAATGTTTTGATTTGACTCCGTAATCGAGATCATTTTACTCCCTAAACTTAAAAAAAAAAAAAAAAAAAAAAATCAATCCCAGTAAAAGCAGTCCGCTGAATACCAAAGCGGCAAATCTCTTGATGTCATTGTCCCTAAAACTAAAATGCAACAACACACTTATATAGCTATACATGCATGCATTATTCATTAGGCTTCTACCATTTAGAATAACCTTTGGCATTCCTCTCGCTCGCTCTCCTCTGCTATCTTTCCATCCTGCTTTCTTTCATTAAATCACAGCTTTCTTTTAATGGCGTACCTCGTTCTGCTTAGCAAAATGAAGATTAGTACAGTAAAAAACCCAATTTGTGACTTTGAATGAAATTACATTTTAATCCAGGGACCCTGCTGAATAATACACATTGTGACTTGGAGCTAGCCCCACTCTCACAGCGCGCACACACACACACACACACACACACACACACACACACACACACGCACGCACACGCGTGTTTCCCACAGATGTATCCCCGTGCTGAGTGTCTGCTATGTGTTCACTAAAGGTTATTAAGCCTAATGAGGCTTCACAGGGCCTCGCTGCCTTTAGTGTTTTCTTAGGGATGAAGGAGGGATTTGTGCCCCAGCCACAGTGGAAGAAATGAAAGAGAGTGGCACAAAAGTTGCACCAAGAACTGTGCGCTGCGGGGCAAGCTGGCAGTTTGAGACGAGCGAGGCCACTTTATGCAAACAGCTCAAAGCTTTTTTTTTTTTTTTTTTTTTTTTCTCTCTTTATTAGCGTTTGCAATGACAGTCAGGCCCAGTCTTGACTGAGCCAGATTAATTGAGCGGAGCAGAAAACAGTGGAGTATGTGTTACCTAAAGGAGTGTGCGAGTCTGTTTAGCATTTGAGTTAGTGTTCCAATATTTGGCTTATGCTTGGTGTTTGTTTTTTGCCTCGGGTGAAGCAATTGTCTCCAGTAATCCCAAACTAATTTTGTGTTTCGCTGTACAGCTGGAGAAACAAACAAACAAAAAAAAAAAAAAAGGAAATGAAGTGCACCAGTGATGGATGTGGAGAGGAAAGGTAAATAAGGACTTTTTGTGTAGTATAAAAACTGCAGTAGATAGTTTTTATAAAAACGTGTGTTTCTTTTTGTATATACTTATTAAAGCGGTCACCATGTCATGACAGATAATCTGTGAAAAAATGTTTATCTGCCATCATTGGTGGCCGTGCTAGCTACGTTGGGAAGGAGTTGTAGCCTTGCAGAGAGCAAAGACGAGGATATGAGCAGCATGTACACAAGGTTAATTGACAACGCTGAGCTCTCCTGGCTCTGCTTGGTTGTTTCTGACCAATCTGTGTACTTCTATAGAAACACAGGGAGAAGGCAGAAGAGCTTGAGCTTTTTCACAGATGATCTGTCTCATACCATTCTGTCACGACATAGTGACAATTTTATTAAATATGTAAAAAAAAAAAAATTATAAAAGTTATCCACAGCTTTAAGGTTGCTGAAATAAAATAAAATAAAATAAAAAATCATAATAATGAGAGGCTCATAAAGGCTGAAAGGACTTTAAAGGCACGATCAATAGATGAAGAGAAGCAGGAATCGGGTGTTTGGAGTTATGGAAAGCTAAATGTTAAGAAAACTAAAAAAAAAAAAACCCAAAACTCAAACATCTGAAGAACAGAAGATTTAAAGTTAAGCTAACGCATAGCACAGACATAGATCAAGGCAGAAAAAGCCAGGATGTTGGAGCAAAGGGTGGGATCAAGAAGGAGGAAATAGAAGGACTGTGTGGGAGGCGAAATGGAAAGGAGGGATTGAGAGAAGGACAAGAGATAAAAGCTGAGGCTAGAAAAAGGCAGCAGGAACAAAAGGTTAGTGGTATCAATCTGTTCTTATCCAACAGAGCACACAACTTTGTAATACAGTGTACTTTAAAACCCAACCAGTGTCGTTTTCCTAAAAGTGATCTTTATTTGTTGCTGATAAAGACATGAAATCCTAGCATCTTTCAAAAGATAATGAAACAATTGTCAAAGGAGTGCTGGTTTTGAAAGAGACATGCCAAAAATTATTCACATATTAATGGAAAAAAAAAAAATAAATCTATGATGGTGTTACAGCCAAAAAGAAAAAAAGCTTTTTACAATTGCAGACAATTTATCGTTGCTTATGAGCTCCAAGTATTCAAGGTTGGAAAGCAGCCTGGCTGCCATCCTAATAGTTCATTCCCTCCGAAGATTTGTTAGCAGATCCAAGGTCTCTTGGTTTGGTCACTCCAAGACATTTACGTCACTTCCGATGAGAAGAGATTAAATCAAAGATTCCTTTAAGTTCAAACTGACTACCAGATAAAAACAAAAGAAGGGAGGTTTTGAATGTGGCTTGAGTTTTTTTTTCCTCCTTTTTAAGAGCCAGAGAGGTTGGTCTGAACATTTCAAACACAGCTGACCTCCTGAGATTTTCAGTTTAAGGTCATTGAAAGTCAGCTAAAAACAGGAAACCTAAGCTAAAATTCACAAAGGCAGATTGGAAAAAACCTTGCTTAGTCCAGTGAGTCTTGATTTTTAGTGGCAAAGTTGAGACTGTAGGGTAAAATTAACATAACCAACATGAGAGTATGGAGCCATCTCTCATGTTTCATGCTGGTAGCAATGGTGTAGTGATATGGGGGACATCTTGAGCGTCATTTAAATGCCACACCTTTATGATCATACGGTGTGTGTTTTGTGGTCATTTGGAGATTTTATCACAATTAAAACTCATTCTCTCACTCTTACATTAGAGAATGTCTCAGGGGAAATCAAAGTTTAAATATGAAGTGTTTATTTTCAAAGCATCTAATATGTTTAATGTCTCGCATATTTGTAAAGGAACTGTAGACTAACTCTACAAGGAACTCTAAAAGAACCACAAAGGAACTCTAAAAGAACCACAAAGGAACTCTAGAAGAACCACAAAGGAACTCTAGAAGAACCACAAAGGAACTCTAAAAGAACCACAAAGGAACTCTAGAAGAACCACAAAGGAACTCTAAAAGAACCACAAAGGAACTCTAAAAGAACCACAAAGGAACTCTAGAAGAACCACAAAGGAACTCTAGAAGAACCACAAAGGAACTCTAGAAGAACCACAAAGGAACTCTAAACGAATAGCAGTATGTTCTGTCTCTGAGACGAGACAGTTGGTGGTAATAACAGATATCAAATAATGAACGAGGATGACAGGCAGTTTCTTATGGAGTTTTTTTTTTTTTGTGGTCGAGGAGCTTGATAGCTTTATCTCTAATGTGCTCTGGCTCATTAGTTAGTGATTAGTTGGTCCTATCTATAACTGCATACCAATCTGCACTTACTGAAATAAGTGAAGCCATGCTCAAATGCTCACACGCACTCATACACACGCACAGATTTTTTTTTTTTTTTTACAATTACAGTGTGAACCTGCTGTAGATCGTGTTCAGACTTTCTACAATTAAAATACTCTCTGATTCTCTTTGCACTCACAATCAGTGAAGAGCGTGGCTGTGATGTTTTGTTCAGAATGTTGTTTGGCAGAACTCTAGAAATCCTGCCCCGGCTGCGTGCCATTGGCAGCTGAAGACCCCCAAGGCAACACACATTGATCACAGCGTACCGAAGCATCCATAAGCGTAGGTCAGAGGTGAAAGACGAGCAGAAGGAAGAGGCAGACCACAGGGAACGTCGGTGGGAGAAGGTTGGCAGACGTGTGCTGATGTTAGATTACCCAGATGCTGACAGATGACTGCGGGACACGCCTCACTGAGTGGCAAGGTGACAGGTTATTCAAATGCCTGAAGAGGAGACAGGAAGATGGGGTAACCACCTAGCAATGCGCAGCAAAAATGCTAAAAAAAAAAAAACCCAAACAAAACAAAACGAACAAGCGGCTAAACTGATAGATAACCAAAACCGACTCTGACAAACAAAGGGATTAAGACAGGTTCCCAGAGGGAAAAGAAAAAGATTGAAAATTGTGAAGCAACAAAGCAAAAAAATAAATTTAAAAAAAAATCAGCAAATAAAAGGACAAAAGGTCTCCGAGAAGAGTAAGGAAAGTAGAAATGCTCCAAATCCAAAAGCCATCACAGACGAGGCTGTTTTAGAAGCCAGGTAGTTATGGACTGAAAACCGAAACGTCGGGAATCCCAAAATGTACATTACCGAGTTGCCAAGAAAGCAGGCATGAGTTAGATCCCATCTGGAATGATTTTCATTACCACCTGCCTTGGGAGGAAAAGCTGTCTTCACGAAGACAGACAGCAGCAGCCTACTGGCTCTCACAAATGCTTATACATTTACTGTGACATCCTAAATATGTGTTACAAATGAAAAAGACGCAAACCCTTCCTGTTGATCCGATTCCGTTTTATGCTACACGCAACCATACAGGCTGAATATTAGATTTCATGTTGAGGCATTCAAACTTTGTTTTATGAAAGGAGGAGCATAGAAGAAAACCATATTTTTTTTAATCTGGTGTCGGACACGTCGAATCAGTCCAATACTTCAAAAAAAGTTAAATACTTGAATTAATTCACTACAAAACTGCATTAGCAGCAACAACTCTGAGTCGTCATTTTCTGACTCATTTCAAGAGTCTATCAATTGTGGAGGAATTTTGAGCCAGTCTTTACAAAATCCCTTTATTGAGCTTTGCGAACGTTCGTTTACACACAGCTCTCCTGAGGTCTTGTCGCAGCATTTCTGCCACGCGCGTCTGGGCTCGACTCACACATTGCAGCGCCTTAAATTTTTCCTTTTATTTTTCTTTTCTGCCATTATATTGTAGATTTGCTGCTTTTTTTTTAGCTCACTGCCCTGTATGAACAGACGTAGAGCAAGTCTTAGCCGCAGGACAGATGATGGCCCCACGTTTGACTGCTGAATACTTTCTACTCTGATGAGTTCTTGACAGAGCATCACTCCTCCTCTACTGTGCTTTATAGTTGGTTTAAGCATCGCCTTTTTTGGTCACCATGTGATTTTGGTTGGATACAACTTTGGAAACACAAATTAAAGATGAGAGGCTTTCTACTGAGTTACACTTATCTTTCTTATTTTAATTTCTAATTAAGCCTTCACAATCTGAGTGAGGTACGTACACTCTGACAAGTAACTCATCATTGCATATTTAACATTGGGGTTCATTTGCTGCTGTGTCTCCTTCTAGAAAGTTTGACCATCATTTCTTACAAGTTTTCCTCTTCTGAGTAACCCTTGTCATTGTGCAGGATTGAACATCAATTTGCTTGGAAACTTCCTAATAACCCACGTATGATTAAACGGCGGCAACAAATGACCCTAAAAGTTAATTTATGACGACCGCTTCCTTGACATTGTACAACACATTCATGCGCGCTCCGCTACAAAATTGCCAATATTTCGGGTATTTCAGCAGCAGTTTCTTTCATTATGCCCGGATACGTGCAGACGTATTCTGCTGAAAGCCTTCTGTCTGCCTTCGTCTTGCAGTGGCTGTACAGCCCTACCACTACCACAATGGCCTCAAATTGCACTTATTCCGCTCACATGGGGTAGATTATTATAAAAACGGGGAATATGTAGAGCATTAAGGTTGATGTCAAGGCTCTGACCTCATCACTCCCCACAAGGAAACACTGAGCTCAACTCAGCGGGGACTGGAGGGTTATTAGAGTGTGCAGGCATGCAGCAAAAGAACGAGTGGAGCACTGACGGCTTAAGTACTCCACTGTGATTGAAAGGGTTTGTTCGTTGGATATGTGTTGCTTTGTGGGGAGCGTGACATATAAGAAAAGTAGGAGACCCAAACAGGGCTTTCTGGCTTACAGGTTTAGCTTAATTTTTTTTACTTTTTATTTTTTGGAAACAGTCTGTTATATGTGTATATTGGTGGAGAATTTTGTCTCTATATCTTGTGCACCCTACTCGGGACCATTTGAAAATAGCAGAAGAGCACACCAATTCTACACTGAAACAGTGTCAACAGGCAGGTGGTAAACAGACATCTTGGTGTGCTAATCGCTGCGCCAGGGTGCCCTGAACCTCAACAACTTCAAAAAGCCTGAAATGTCTCTCGTTAAGGGCTGTTTTAAGGTACGAACAGAGAGAAACGAAGATGCTTACGGTGTCTCCTAAAAGACAATTTGTACAAAAGTCTTTGTGGTCTGTAAAAACAGCACAAATCATATCATTGGTGAAATATGAAACCCTTGTCACTCATGCTCATCCACTATGTTATCGTTATTTTTGCTGTACGTGGGATTAGCTCAGTTTTTGCGCTGCAACTTCTCATAGTCTCATAAAGAAAGCTAATGACATTAACACCCGTTAACGTTAGCATGTTTTTGATGCTCATGTATGTATGAAGGAGCTACGTTACCTCATCAGTCCATCCATTCATTTTTATCCGTGGTCACTGTGTGGTAAAGCCATAGAACGTAGCGAACAAACAGCATCACGAAGGCAAAGAGAAAAAAAAAATGGCTGACAGATCGGGGATGAAGATGTTGGGAAGATCTAAGTGCACTTACAAAAACAACACCCTGCGCTTTAAACGCCTCGAAGAGCATTGTTCCAGGTATCACCTGACAATGGGCAGAACAATGTCACACAACTGAAAGCCTAGCAAGACCTGTGCTGAAATTCTGGAGGCAAGAGCTGTTGACAGGACGACTACAAGTCAAGCACTGCACAGTTCTGTCGTCTGGGTAATGGTGGCGAAAAGAAAGCCATCGTTGAATGAAAGTCATACAGCAAACAAAGCAAACATGCTCTCTGGTTAGATGAGAGCAAAAAAAAAAAAAAAAATCATTTTTACCTAAATGCAAAATGCCATAAATGTGGCAGATAACTGATAATGGGCATCATCATCCAAACCATGAAACACGGCGGTGGCAGCATCATGTGGGGAGGCAGGGATAACACTGGCAGGTCAGAGTTGATGGAAAGACAGATACATAAAATCCCAGTAAGTGTATTGTGCGTTTTTACTGTAATACAACAAAATATATAAAAATGGGTATGAATAACATTTTACATGGCTCTGTAGATAAGTGCACTAAGAGATGGCAGATTTTTTTAACGCTTTTCTTTTGTAATCTCACTACAAGGCAGTTGGACAAACAGTAACAAAATGTTTTTTTTTTTTTTTGTTAGCTAAGCTGAAAATGTCATTCCATGGCTCCTGAGTGGCTCGTCATCCCTTCAGACACATCAGTCTTACACGGCACGATACAGTAACACAGAGAGAAAGAAAGAGAGAGAGAGAGAGCGCCTGCAATCTTGTGCAACCTCAATTTACTTTACAGACTCATAGCTGTTAATGCTCTTATAAAGCATTAACATGTTCTCCTGCTCACACTAACCACAAAATGATGTGAAAAACACACTTTCGCTCAGACGCGACGCATACACACCCGCACATGGATCTCGTATCTT
The DNA here is from genome assembly GCF_051168715.1 of Poecilia mexicana. Lineage (NCBI taxonomy): Eukaryota > Metazoa > Chordata > Actinopteri > Cyprinodontiformes > Poeciliidae > Poecilia > Poecilia mexicana. The sequence continues at coordinate 8,514,528 of NW_028263391.1, read as the reverse complement.
GTAAGCATCTATCAAACACAACAAGTTGCCATTAGTCAGGGGAAGTCATGTCTCTCTCTCTCTCTCTCTCTGCCTCTCTTCCTGTACTGACCGCCTTCATAAAGTAGAACAGAGCGAAGCCGCAGATAAATTCTGAGCGATCTCCCGGCCTGACTCTTCTTGCAGGGAAAATGTCAAAAATGATCTGATACCCACATCTAACATATAAACCTCGTTTATGAGGCGGACGGACGCAGACGCGCGGACGTGCCGTGACCGATGCGGAGGCCCGATCGCAGGGGAGGCTCGTTTTCGGGGGGGGGGTAGTAAAACAAATGGAGGGCTGGATGAAGCAAGGAGACTATAAATGAGAACTTATGACATAGAAAAAAAAAAGAAAACAGAGACGAGATTTAGAAATAGATGATGGTAAGAGAAAAGAGATGTGATCAGTTTTTCTTCTCCAGTACCCTTCAGAACAGAGGACACATTGTCCTCAAGATTGTGCTAAAGCAGCTTCCCTGTAGCACTTATCTCATGCCAAGTCACGCCAGAGAGCCGAGCAATATTTCACTCTAATTCAGGTCAGTAGCGTTCATATATCTTGTGGCGGGCTCCCGTTCGCTCGACAGCCTTCTAAAGGCAGTAATGAAGAACACCATGAAATTACGACTATTTATAACACTTTTTTTATTATTATTATTTTATTTTATTTTTTTAAGATTTATTTCATGACCGAGGTCGGGACGGTTTGGGTGAGGAAAACGCACATTCGGCTAAAATGTCAAATCGTCGTTAGCGGGGGAAATAAATCCCCTTTAATCTGCCTGTTTTTCGCTGTAAACAAATTACCAATTTGAATGCGATTGCCGTCGCAATATTAGCTCAGAGGAAAAAATAATGTCGTGATGCTGGGGGGTTTTTTGTGGGGTTTTTTTTTTTTTTTTTTGCAGAAGCAGCACATATTAGAGCAGAATCCATAAGTTCAGGACCACCTCAGGCAAGGAAACCAGAGAGGTGAAGATTTTTTAATTGAGGAAAATGGAACGGACAGGCACATTTTTTTTTACGGGTTCCTGGCTCAGTATATTTTCCCTTCGCTCTCTGTTTATTAGGAGTAGAGTGGACCAACATAAGTTTTTGCCCAAGGCTCTCCCTTTTTTCTCTCTTTCATATATTTTTAAAAATAGTTATAATGCAAGTGTCCTGGCCCCCTCAATAGATCCTTTTCAAACTCAAAATGCTTAGCTGAGGAGAAATCTCTCATAGGCAAAAGGGGGGAAGGGGGAGAAAAAAAAAATAAATTTGGAAGCAATATGACAATCTTATTAAGATTCCACTGAAGACACTCGGTCAATTGATATGGTCACCGCACATGCAGGGAATTCATACATTAAAGCTAACGGATATTTCTGTAGAATTATTCATAGTCATTTGTCACCAAGAGAACAAATCAGTCTTTTTTATTCCTGTTTCAGTTACCGTAAATCTATATTTAAATAGAAAATCTAACCTCCTAAAAAGCAAGCTGTACACGGTCACATCACATAACGGCCCTTTTTATTGTCTTTGATGTATTTTCTCACCTTTACTCTCACTTTCTTTTGAACACTTCCCCTCCTCAAAAGCGTTTTTACTTGTACGCCGAACGGCTGCAGTAAAAAGTCAGAGGCTTGCGTGAGAACGCCGCATGGGTTTCAGGCGAATGTATCGATCCCCCCCAAAAAAACTGGTGGAAGCAATGCTTGAAGACGAGCAAGGCCAGATTTCATTACCAATGATTTTCTGTGATCATTTCGAGTCCAGGTGACGTTTCATTCATTCATTCATTCATTCGCCAAAAGACGATCGCAAGAAGGATCTGAGGCCCTCGCCAGGAAGCGGGTTTGTTCGTTCCGTCTTTGGGTCTGTTGAACCAGCGTTTCACTAGAAGTACAGCGTATGGTGTTAAAGACTCGTAGGGGGCGATGATGAGCCGGATTGTGCCGGAAGAAGAACAGAACTGACATTTGAATTAAAGTCTTTGTTCTTGCAGTTCCCGAGAGCTGTTTTTTTTCTTCTTATGCTCCTGGTCTGACGCACCATTTTCTTTTACACTTGTGCAATTGGCATCACTGTTTAAATAGAACCATTATTGTTGTAGGCAATCAGTGAGGCTGATTGCAAGGACCCTAGTGGTCAAGTACAAATGACTAAACTTACATCACATGTTCTTTGTGGTCAAGCCGGCAGTAGAGCACACCGAGGTACGACTTCAACCTTATAACCAGACCGATCCTATCGATGGCACCACCTGCCATTTGTCACATGCCTGTAATTTCAGTCAACATCAGGGGGAGGAAGAAAGAAAGAAAAATCCAGTCGGCATGCGTAAGTCTAAGTTGTACAAGTTCATACTGCATGTAGGACCACCGCACTGGCAGATCATGCAACTACTTAAGGTTGAACCAGCGGAATGCAACTTCTACTCATTTTATGGATAAAAAGTATGCAAAGAAAGCAATCACATGGAAAAATAAAGACGGTTACTGTCAACTCTGTTCTCTTTGGCTTTTCCACGACAGTGTCCAGCAGTTTGGTTGACAACGTTTAGCTTCCAACTCAAATATGGTTCAGAATCTATAAATTTATATTGTGACCTCTTGCCATCATGAATTCATGATTGTATTGTCAGTGTACATTTGTTATTTAAAAAAAAAACAAAAAACAATAAGAGCTACATTATTTGGATGGCATCTTTAAAGCGCATTGTTGCTTTCATCAGAATGCTTTTCACCTAATCATGCTGATTTCATCTAAAACCGTTTCTACTCTTAGTTCAGTGGCGTCCTTTTTCCACTTTTAAAACGGAAAGGAGCAATTACGACTGCAACACACTGATCCCTGCGTATACAAAAAAGGGTACATATGCAGAACTTTAATGTCGTCTCTGTCCTTAAGTGGGAGCAAAGGGGCCACTTCACTTGAATATCATTGGCCTCTCGCGGATCTAAAGCCCAATACAAATCAGGCTCGTTTTAAACGGTCATTATGAAACAGCCCGGTCGAGCCAAGATTACCTAACAAGTCATAAACGTGTTACTCACATCCTACAATTCGCTCGACAGAAAAGAGAGAACAGACGTGGCTTGGAAATTCAAATCTCATCATTTCAGCACGCAAGCCAATTTTTTTTTCTTTTTTGCTTTTGCTTAAAAAAGATCAGCGTGAGTCAGCAGACTCGTGCGGATTCCTTTTCGCTTTTCTGTTTTGTTGGTGCATGTTTACCCCTCTCGCCGTTTTGGCAGAAGAAACTGAGGTAATGCTGTGAGTCAGCAAAGCAGTTGTATTGGGCCGTCCAATCGATGCCAGCACTTGTTAACAGTGTTAATTTTCAAAATGGCGCTGTAGTACTGTTGCAGAATTTATTGGCAGCCGTGTCAGCTCCCGTTAAAGGCGGCTCTGCTGGTTCCCCTGTCCGTCTCGATCCGACCGCGGCGGCCAGCGGATCCACGGCAGTAGGGGCTTTTACTGATTGACTGCTGAGGCTCTTTCGCCAGCGCCGCCGCCGTGCGATAAAAGCTCGCCGTAAGCGAACGCGCGTTTTTCAGTTTTGATCTGCCACATTTCCCCTTGTGCATTTTTGTTGTTTTATTTTCCTTTTTTACGACCCCACAATCTTTTGCTGCAGATTTTAAATACTAAGTGGTAAAGCAGTTATGGATGCTACCAATTTATTTCCTCCAAGCTCTTTCGAGGTCCTTCCATTTGTCTCTGCTGACTTTATAGCATAGTTGGAATTTTCCTGAGAAAACTATTTAGCTTAAGAGTTTTTTTTTTCTTTGAGCCACTTACAGAAAAAAGGAGTAACCTAAAAATAAATACCAAATTATCAAACGTTGTCAGGAATCAGTTGGCTATTTACACTCCCTGCAGTCACAGAGGACCATTAGCCTTTATCTTAATTTGTTTCTTAGCCTCTGACTAATGGATGTTCAATAGTCACCCTGATTTTATGTCGAAAGGCCTTTTTAGACACGGGATATGTAACATTAATGGCTTCATCAATCTGTTCAGCTGACTGCGTCCAGTCATTCAGACAGGGGCCACTTTTTAAATCCTAATGGCTTCATTCATACACACAACCACGATGAGAAAAGCCGGCATTACTCGGAGGACATCTGCCATTAATTTGAGACTTGACACCAAAAAACAAGATGCGAGACTCCTTATGCTACTGCGATCAGATATTAACATACACTGTATAAAAAGAGGAATACCTCCCTAATTTGTTTCTTCAAAGTTTGAAGTTTAAATACGTTTCGTAAGCGCTCGGTGCCATCGCCTGCAAACTGTATGACTTCGGTCAGATGTTTCGGGAATCCACAAGTTCACAACAATAGTTTGCTGGAATTTTGACTGATTCCTCCTGACCAAACTGATGCAACCGAGTCAGATTTGCAGGCCGTCTTAGTCACACAACATTGTGCTCTGCCCACAAATTATCAGTGAGACAGAGACAAGCAATTTGTGTCTTTTTATGTAGTGGGTGAAAACAGCTGGTTTCAATTGTTGAACACAATTTTCCTCTCCCTATTTCATGTGTTCAAATTGTTTTAGGATGACCTAAAACAATCAACCCCTGCTGATGGTGCTTATGGGTTCAGATATTCAGCGGAAATGGCAGTGGGAAATAGTAAAAACAGCAACATGTTTAAATTTAAAGGGACAGTATTATCTCTTTTCCAGCCGCAGTATCATTTCATAGCAGAATCACAAAATTATGTCACCTTCAGTGGTTATACATCAAACACACGACTTAAATGAAATTTAACCTTGGTTTTCAGCACATTGAAATTGGGCCTCTGTCTCTTTAAGAAGTTCCTGCTCTTTCAAACACTCCACCTTCAGCGGGTCATCACATCCTCTATTAAGCATTTATGAAAGTTCGTTGGAGCACTGGACTGAGAAACAGTTTGCACGATGAGCTCAGCAGATGCGCAGTTTCACCAGGTGTTTGCCACTTGCTGCGGCTAGTCTGAAGGAGCAGAGTGGGGGGCGTTGTGGAGGACAGGGTGCTCTGCAATGCAGAAACTCGTATTGGAAGCTGCAGCTCCGAGGAGGAGCCACGTCATTGAAGACTGTTGCTTGGTTCCCGCAAGCGTTTCGCAAACCCGAATGGTTGCCACGGGAGATTCAAGGATTTCACAAGCACGCATGAAAGAATCACGGTGTGCTTTTGATGAGGAAATAAGACTATAGCATTATGCGAAGCTCAAAAGAAAGTCAATTTTACATCATACTGCCCCTTTAAGAGTTATTGTTACAAATGTTAACGTGGACGAGCCTCAGTTGGGTAAGTTTGCGCTTAAAGCAATCTTTTAATTTTGTTGATGTTTTGGAGCAGAGTCCCGACGCGAAGCTGATGACCAGAATGCCTCCCAGTCAGTAAGACTCCGAGTTCATTACTGGAGGTAAATCATGAAAGTGCTGTCATATTCAATGGATTAGAATATCACTGAAAAGTTCATTTATTTCAGTAACTCAATTCACTAAGTGAAATACGGTATACGGATCGATTACACACAGACTGATATTTTCTTCAGTCTGTTAACTGTGATTTTCCACTTGCTGATGATGAAAGACGTTTAAGTCGACATTTACTGAAATGTTGTTGCCGGTCATTTTAGCCCGTTTGTGCGTTGCTGTGAGAGAAGGATCCACTCCAGAGCTCGGCTCGGCGGTGTTGTTGAGTTGGAAATGCCTAATAGAACATTCCCTCAAACCGCCGACACATTTTGTGATTTATGTTATTTTAAAATGAGCTTTTAAATTCCGAGCACGTGGAAAACAGACAAGTTCTTCAAATTGAGATTGCTCCGACTTGCTCTGTATTCCGGCATGTTACACTCCCTACTCATAACACACACAGCAGAGGGCTAAAAACGAGATATTCCTTTTCAAATGCGTTGAGAAGAGTTGAGATTTGGATTATTTGTCAGTGACAGTCTGGTGAGAGGATCCAAATCCACGGAGAAGTGCTCCGAGGAAGCATCAGTGAAGCCAATAAAAATATATAATAATGAAAATTGAGACATATAAGGATTAAACTTAAAATAAAAAAAATAAAAAAATAGGCAATCAACAAGAAACAGACATAAACCAGACCAATAACCATGGAGCTTTGGACACTGACTAAGCTTTTGGCTTTGAGCTCAGAAAACCGAAACTGGAACCAGATGGAAAAAGGAGACCAACAGAGAAACCCAAGGCTGGACGCCATTTAAAACCAACTGAGGGACTCAAATGGGAAACGGTGGCTGGATGAAAATCATACACGGGACCGAAATAGCTAAGCAGAACACAAGTGGGATAGTAGTTTAAAAAGAGAAAAAGGCGACAATGAAATTCACAGGAGTAATATATTAAAGATAAGGGACTACCAAAATATAGCAGGTGCGCGTCTACAGAGACAAATGGCGACTAACGAGTAAAAGTGCCTCGACTGTTACAGGAAAACGTTTGTGGCAGAATAATCAAAGCACATTTAAACTGTGACAGCAACTTGTTAAGGAAAGAAAACAAGCAACTCGAGGGCGAAAGATGTCAGTATAATGGCTGACGGATGGCCCGACGCAACACGGTCCAGCACAGATGAAACTGACTACTTCATATTTAAATCAGTCAAACCAATTAGGCTATATTTAGATATATTCTCAAATGAGTCAGAAATACAACATTTTCTTTTTCCCCCATCACAATTAGCTGGAGAGCTGGCCTGCAGCGTAAGGCTGTCGTACATCCCTCGTGTCTCGTACACTATAAGAAATGCAGGTCAGATGTAATTCCTTGCTTGTACTTAAAGAATGAGATATTGATCATGGCACGCGGCGCTTATTTTCCTGCATTACGTAAATCAGATCTTGACTGACATCTTCCCTAAGACCCAGACGTGTCTGCCTCTTCGACTGCTGCCGATTTCATCGGGCGCACCTGCCTCCGACTCTCTCTCAAGCCGGGCCGCTAGGCAGCCCTTGCTTTCAAATTAGCA